>NC_058132.1:225207294-225403867 GCF_016433145.1 Gracilinanus agilis
TGGAGGCTGCCAGATCCTGTGTGATCCTGATTGGTGCTCCTTGATATTTGAATTGTTTCTTTCTGGCTTCTTGTAAGATTTTTTCTTTTGCTTGGAAACTCTTGAATTTTGCAATGATGTTTCTTGGTGTTTTCCTTTCTTGATCGAATGCCGCAGGTGTTCTATGAATCCTTTCAATGTCTATATTGCCCTCTTGTTGTAGGACTTCAGGGCAATTTTGCTGAATTATTTCTGTTAGTATAGAGTCCAGGTTTTTATTAATTTCTGGTTTTTCTGGAAGACCAATTATTCTCAAATTGTCTCTTCTAGACCGGTTTTCTTGGTCTGTCACTCTCTCATTGAGATATTTCATGTTTCCTTCTATTTTTTCAGTCTTTTGGCTTTGTTTTATTTGTTCTTGTTGTCTTGAGAGATCATTAGTTTCTACTTGCTCAATTCTAGCCTTTAGGGATTGATTTTCGGCCATAATCTTCTGGTAATCGGCCATAATCTTTTGGTTTTCGGCCATAATCTTCTTGTTTTCGGCCATAATCTTCTGGTATTCCTTTTCAATCTGGTCATTTCTTGTGTTCAATTTGCTTATCAGTTCATTTGGTTTCTGAGCCTCGCTTTCTAGTTGCAAGATTCTACCTTTTAAGCTGTTATTTTCTTGCCAGATCTCTTCCATTTTCCTCAAAATCTCAGATTTGAACTCTTCCATAGGTTGTGAGGAGTTTTCCTTATTTGGGGAGGGTCTGGATGGTTGTTTGTTCTCCTCCTCTGTTTGCTCGGTTGTCTGGATTTTCTCTGTGTAGAAGCTGTCGAGTGTTAAAGACTTCTTTTTTTTGTTATTATTCTTTCTCTTCTGAATTTCCTGTAACTGGTTAGCCATCATTAGCCCAGCAGCTTCTCAGGTTTATCCTCGCTCTCAGTGTCTGTCTGAGATCTATTGGCTCCTGAGGACTGAGTTCTAGTTTTTTCCAAGGTCAAGCCCCCTGGTGGATTCCCTTGCTTGAACCTCTGCAGGAGGTTTCTTTACAAGTCTCAGGGAGCTACTTCCACAGTCGTATACCCGTCTGCACTGGTTCCCCACTTAGGCTTTAGTTCCTGGTTGTGTTTGCCTCCACCCACGCCTCTGCTCAGCCGGCACTCAAGCCTCTGCTCAGCTGGCACCCACGCCTCTGCTCAGCCGGCGCTCCGCTCCCAGCGTCCGCTCCCGCGCACGCGCGCTCAGATTTCGCGTGCGTTCTTGACTTAATGGGGTCCTAAGTCTTGCTGCTCTCAGGAACAGGTCCCGGAGCTGCTGATGACTCGATGGGTGCCCCAAACTTGCTCTATTTCTTTTTAGCTGGGTTCAGAGCTATAGGTGAGTGTGGAGGGGGTGGGGGTGGGGCGGTTGCTCAGCTCGCGCTTGAGTGAGAGCCCTTTTTAGCTTGGAAATGTCTCGATTCCACGTACCTTCCACGCTGTGCCCTGTTGTGGGGTTCCTCCGTTCGTCTGGACTTGTTTTTATGTCCCCTTGAGGAGTTTTGTGTGTTTCGGTCAGGAGAGGTTTAGAGCTGCTTCTTACTCTGCCGCCATCTTAACCCGGAAGTCTCTCAGGCAAAATTTTTAAAGGAAAAACCTTGATGGTTATTTTGAAGAAATAATTGAATGCTTACTGAAGAAGATTACAAGATGACTGAATTGCAAAAATAACCGAGTAAAGAATATATATCTATACATATCTACTCATGATGTAATCGTGGTGAGGTGGGTAAATTTCACATTCATATAGTGCCTTATCCATTATTTTTAACTCCCTAGTCCTCATCACCACACATCCTTTGGAAATGGCAGTCATCTTGGGTCAGAGGTGGGAATGTGTATCCATTTCTACCAAACACTAGTAATGTTTGGAAAAAAACAATTTTTAATGTAAATCTTGCCTGATGCGTAATGTGGGCAGGAAGATTTAAATGAAACACATGGCATCTTCATTTGTGGTTTTTCCCAATGGAAAGAACAAAGTGGTTGGTAGATTTCCTTCCTTTTTTATGACATCTTAGTTCCCAAATGTTTTTCATTTAGTTACCAGATTCCATTTATTTTTCAGATTCAAGTTCAACTTGTGCCAGCAAGCAGGGACAACCCTTACTTAGCAAATTAGAAATAATCAAGACTAGACTCTGCACTTCTCCCTACTTCCTGGATTTGGATGACTAATTGAGATTAGGCTTCTAACAATACTTTTGTCATGAAAATGCAGCTAATGTTTCCAACAGAAAGCAGCATCAGAGGCCATATGCCTTTGCCTAGTTAGGACAAAGGAGAATAATCTTTATATAATAACAACAATAATTATTATTTTTAGCCTGTAACCAACTTGATGTTGATGTCAAAAGAATCTACTTTTTTGGGTGTGGAAAGACTTTATTTACCTTGAAGGAGAATTTCAACCAAAACCAGAATATTCAGGGATGGTATACAATTTCATATTTTACTTTGTGAAGAGTGAATCAAACTTTCTTTGTCTATCAATCAGCAACTTTTAAATTAATCAATCAAAAACTTAAGCACCCCTACTTAACACTAAGCAAAAGAATTCACAAGTCACTTACTAGAGTAAGGTCACTCACACCCCCAAAGGCTACTGCCAACTCCCTAAGGCAGTGCTAAGCAAATTGAAAGACTGCAATTGTTTCCCATAAAGTGGAGGGACAGGAAGTGACATGGAAAAAGGACTATAAAAAAGTCCTGAACTTGCTGTCCAAGGGATTTTTGGACTTAGCCTTTGGACTTTGCTTTTGGACTTCTTTGGAGTCGTCTTGAGACTCCGCATCAGTAAGCTAAAGGAGGAGACTCTTTCCCTGGATCCTATGTCAGTTTACTGGGTGAGTAACTGATCTTCCTTTTCTGACTTCTGGAGAGATTGGTTCAAGAGAGGCCTTCCTTTCCTGGAGGAGGATGCATTGGTGAAACCTTTGCTGAAGATACCACTGAGACTCCTGGCTGAAGATTATTGAGCCCTGTCAGGGCTGAGCTGGACACCAGAGCAGTACTTAGGTTGAAAGGCTAGATAATTCTCTACCCTCTTCTTACATTTTTCCACTTTCATTCTTTCCACCTCTTTGTAAATAAAGCTACTAAAAGTCATTTTGACTTAAGCTATAATATTTTTAAATTGGCGACCACAATATTACTTTAGAACTTTTGTATTTAGCATAAAATGTAACATTTTATATTCTTAAAACTTTTGGAATTTTTGCTAAAAAGATTTAACTCTTGTTCTGAATGGGTGTTTGGTTAATTTGTAGTCTCACATCAAACAACTCATTATACAACTTCATTTACATGACATTGGCCCAAGGGTTTTCTCCATTGGGGTAACTTTCCTAGAACTAGTCCCATCCTGTAAGAGCTGGTCTCCAAAAGGTAGATAGGACTTTCCACCTTTAAACAAGGATCTTATAATTCTAATAAAAACTCAAGGATAATCAAGACTTATTCAAATATTAATTTGACTTAAAATTATTTTCTAAATATAATACTCTTCTATTCTTTGAGGAAGCGGTTTAGAAATTACCAAAATTCAGAACTGCTAAAACAAAACAATAATGGATTTGATTTCTTGTAGCAGCAATACTTCCCCATTTGTTCCATAACCTTCCATGTGGTGTTTTCTAGAACAATAATTCTATTTTTTTTCTATTTGCAACAGAAGCATCACCATTTACCTAGTTCCCCGTATCTAATACTTGGCTTTTATCTTTGGTTCTTCCCTACCAATTAGTTATCAAACCCTAGCAATTCTTCCTCCTAACCATCCACTGCATCTGTTTTCTCTATCCCCACCCATCCTACCATAGGTTCTCATGACCATTTTGTCTAGTCTTCTGCAATAGTCTACATTACCTCCACCATCATTACTGTCATACAAACACCAGAATAATATGATGGTGTGATTCCTTTGTACAAAAATCTTAAGAAGTACCCTAAAAAGCAATAGATTAAAACTGGGGGTCCTTTGCCTAATGTCTTCAGCAACCTGGAGGCACTCTAATAGTCTTTGTGGTCTACTGTCTTTCCATCCCCCTCCTTCACTCTCTTCTCTGGTCAAATCAAAGTGCCCTCCACCCCCCAACATGCTGTATTGCTTTTCCTCCCTTTTATTCCATTGAGATGTCTTCCTTCCCTCTCTCTGCTTGATTCCTTAATCATCCTTTCAAGTCCTCAAATATTACCTCCTTCATGAATTCCTTAATTCTCCATTTTGATACTTTATGATAATTAGAAGAGTAATAATAGCTCACATTTATAGAGCAAGAACTTTATAGCCTGCAAAATACTTTGACATATATGTGACCTCACATATACAATACTACTTGTGTATTATAATCATCTATGTTTTTGTCAATTTATCCCCTTATAAACTAACTGAAAGTCCAATGAAGGGACTGTCTTACCTATTTTTATCATCTCCAGTGTGTATCATAGTGTTCTACATATGTGAGCAAAAAAAAAAGGAAAAAAAATTTTGAAGTGAATTTTTCATTTAATTAGCATCACAATGTGACTTTTTGGGGCAAATGCTGTTTTAGGTTTCTTTTTTCCAAAATAATGGAATGAAAACATGTCTTGTCCTCTCCCTCATACATCGTGTTTGAAAATCTCCTAGAAAATGGTTTGTGCCTTTTATGTCAACATTTAAAAGTGAAGTTAATCTTGGCTTTGGGGATTGTGGGCATTTAATTTAAATCTCAACATCTGAAAAACCAAATTTATAGATAGGTTTAGAATAAAGCAATGTTTTGTATGTAACACCGTTGAATTTCTCAGAAAATATTTAGAAAGATGAACATTTTTCAAGAAAATGGGGGTGTCAGGAAGGGAAGGGAATAATTATTTGTATAGCACCTGCTCTGTGTCAAGTACTTTTTATAAAGATCTCATTTGCTACTCATAACCACCTTGGGAGGTGATGCCCATTTTACAGTTGAGGCAACTGAAGAAAACCATTTTTAGGTGACTTGCTCAGTACTACAGCTAGTAAATGTCAGATTTGAACTTAGGTCTTCTTGATGCCAGGATCAACATACTGGAGAAAATGAGTAACCTAATGTAGCCATGAATCTCACTGTTAGCATTTATCTAGTTTTAATGACAAAACTGTTTGTCATTAAACAATTACCTCAGTTTCCTTATCTGTAAGGAGTGCTTGCTTACCTTATCTGAGATCCCTTACAACTCTAAATCTATGATCTGATTGTCCTGATTTGCTACATACTCTGCTGAGAAATTAACTTTTTGTATTCCTATATCATAAAGAAAACTTTCCCAAAATGTTTGTTTCATTATGTTCCAGGAAAAACTCACCAGATCTAAAAAAAGGGGGGTGGGAATAAGAAGGTAATTCAATCTGGGTGCATGTGAAGTTTCACCCAATTTAGATCTGCCTAAGGAAGAAATAAAATTTCATGTGTACTTCCAAGCCAGCAACTTTAAGGAGCCAACATAGAGGGGAAAAAAATAGGGAGGTTAGAAACCACAGAGTCCATGGAAAACCATAATGTCACAGAACAAGTCCAGAACTCCACTCTCCCCAGGAAACACTCTAATATTTTCCTTGCATTATTCTATTAGGAACACCCCCACCCCAGAAAGCCCCCCAAGGGGGGGAAAACCCTCCAAAAACATGTGATCTTCATTAAGGTTAAAGAAAAGACTGATTCTATTCTCCTATTTGTAAAATATCTATGAAAACCTGAGGTTTCATTAGTATATTATATTCACTCAACTCATACAAAGTCAGGGCTGGTCCCTTAATGCTCATCCCTTTGTGTCTTCCCTTCTTTATTTAACAGGTGAAGAAACTGAAGCCTTGGGTGTCAACTTATGTGACTTGCACCATATTACACACATAGTGGAGGAAGCAGAATTTAGATCCAGATCTCCTGACCACCACCCACTCAGGGCATTTCCTTAAGGAGGAAAAAGAAAATAAAAGTTATTTATTTCACTTTTCAAGAATAACTTGGGTCTATTATCAGTGAGAGGCTGGATGAAAACTAGGGTCTTTATGGCATGAAATCTATGACTTTAGGAAGGCAAATAAGTAGGTTTTCCATCTGGTAGCTGCCCCCCCCCCCCCAACTCTTTGGCAAAGACCACAAGGTAGAGGGAAAAAAGTCCTGGCTCCCATCTTAAGATCTGCATTCAAATTCAGGTGCTGACATTTGTTTTGTGATCTTAGGGAAGTCTCAACCTCCTTGCATCTCAATTTCCTAATCTATAAAATGAAGGGGTTAGATTCAAGCAATGGGATCTACTCCCAAAAAATGATCCTTTTTCTTGATTATAAGGATTTTTAGCTTAAGCTCCTGGTCACCATTCTAGAAAACTTGAAGGAAAAAAAAATGGTAAAGATGGTTTTTGAGAGATTTTGATTCACTATACCAAATAAAATGAGTGTTTAATTAGAGCACATTGGAGGACAAAACAAAATTCCCAAGTTTCACTCTACTTGTATATGAACTAGACCCCAATGAGCTCTGAAAGTTTTGAAGTCTGGCTCCAGAACTCTTTTGCTGAATGAGTTCTAGCCAGCCACAGTGATGGGCGGGTATCAGACCTTTAACCACAGAGCAGATACAATTATATTGAAAACCCCCCAAACGATCTGCTCATCCCAAATGGCCTGATTTGAACTCCTTAGCAAGAGAAGCATAAGGGCCACAAAACCAAAGAACCAAGTTAGTTTTCCCCATCTTTCCTATATCATACTGTACTTAAGTCTTTGAATGAGGAAATTTTCCAGGAAAATCATTGCTCTCTTTATCCTATACTCTCCATCCCATCATTCCCTGTTTCAGTTAATGAGATTACCTGTTAAAATAAAATCATATTGAGGTTTAGTAAAAAGGAATAAATATATTCATAAAAATTAATCATTTCTCCCTGTATTACATTAACCAATTAAAATTTTTGGAAAGTTTTATATTATAATCTTGCATTGAATTGAAAAAAAATTATATGAATTCATGTAGCATGAAAGAAATGATTCTATAGGATGTGAGTGGCAAGGTAACTTAGCATGTGCATTCATGAAAAAAAAAAAAACAGATATTTTAAGTATCTAGTTTGCTACTCATAGATGTTTCAATTACATTTTTGTCTTTATTGTCAAATATAGCCCAAACTCCATATTCATGCTGTTGTTCAGCCGTTTTGTTTGTGTCTGACTCTTCATGCCCCATTGGGGGTTTTCTTGGCAGAGATACTGAAGTGATTTGCCATTTCCTTCTCCAATTCATTTTATAGATGAGGAAATGGAGGCAAACAAGATTAAGGGACTCACCCAGGGTCACAGAGCTAGTAAGGTTCTGAAGCCAGGTCTTCCTGGAGCTCTATCCACTGTGCCACCTAGCCACCCTGTCCACGTGTATGTACAGAGTTCAAACTGGAGTTAACTCATCCCCCTTCTAGGCTTCTGCTTTCCAGGCTGCAGTTCTAAGTCACAGAGCAAAGCTCCTGTACCCCTCGAACAGTGGTTCTTTATCCCAGCCTTGTAGAACACGGCAGAGTTTGGTCAGGGGTGTTACGGCCAAGGCTGGTACCTGTCCTTTGTAACTCTCGAATCCCTCCTTATTCCCTTTTTCAAAAGGGATGGAAACCTCTTTTAAAATAGATTCTGAGCAACTGCATGAGTCAAATCCTTAGGCTTAGGAAAGAATGATCTCCCACTGGGAGATCCTCCTCGTGGTCAGAACAGATTCCACAGAAATTCTGAGATGTGCTTGTTGCTATACATCTCAAGTTCTGGCTGAAGGAATGAGTGTCTGTGCTTGGCTACTGTAAGCTGAAGAGCTTCTAACTATTTTTAGGGCTTTGTCTTGAACAATCAGTCGAGATTAATAACGTAAAGATAGTCCCAAACTTTAAAAAAAAAATGCTCTTGGAGTTGGCCAATTGGAAGCTGTGGGTTCCCTCTCGATTCCCAACTCTGGTGGATAAGCATTGCTCCTTCTCCAAGCTGAAATGGGGACCACTTCCAAGGAAGGAGATGATCTGGACAATTTAAGAGGCAGGCAATCCTTAATTTAAAATATGCCACAAACTTTTTTTTTATGTGCTGAAAACTATAAAATGATTGCTTTAGGGGAATTTCAAATTGGATCCAAATGCTATTACGCATATATAACAAAAACAAAAAACTTGCATCCATTTTTTTGCTAAATTTGTGACTTCCTGAGTCCTTAGAAGGCAATTTTAACTCCCACTCAATGTTACAGAGATTATTTCCTCCTGTAAGCTTGGATTGAAGGAGACACAGTGATGCTACACCAAGGGAGAAAGCTTTTCTGAGAAAGTTGAATAGCCCATTTCCCCACAATAAAGTAAAACATCACCATCCTGAGAATTCTATGGTTTTAAAAAAAGTGATCAAAAACTATGTGAACTTTTATTGATATGAATCTTTCATTCTACCACATGTGAAGCAAAAGACAAATCTCTACTTAAAGAAAAATCATTTTTGAAAACTTTTCTGGTTATAAGAAAATGTCATATAAAAACATTCCATAAGGAGTTTGAAGCTAAATATTCCATCTGTAGGAGATGAACAGTATGGTTCATAAAGTTTCACTGATATTTTCAAAGGATACATGTGTGTATAAATATACATGTGTGAGTATGTTTCACACACATGGCAATAATAGCCTTATTTCTCGATAATATAAGAAATGACTTATATGATATAATGAGGTATTTAGTTGTTAATTCTGAATTTAAGTAAACCAATAAAAAATTTGAATACTCCTGTCATCTTGGGCTAAAGTACATTTGTGCCTATAGTTCTAATCTATAATTCAGAGATCATCATTTAACTGATCACTAAAGGAATTCTACTGGACTGAAAAATGCCAACTAGAGTCTTTTCATACATTAACAAAGAAAAATGACTTGAAGAATCTCCTTATGTGAATAGTTTTTTTTCCATCTAAAAAGAAAAAAGAAAACTAATATTTTCAATGAACATTTCTTGTTTATAAAGATAAGTGAGAAATCAGTTACACTGAAAACATAAAGTAAACTTTGTGAAATTTTTTTTTTTGTGCACACAATACATCAGGCACAAGACATAGAGAAAATAGTTTGAATACAAAGTATGATTACAACATAGGAATACCAAAAAGCACCGAATTAGAACAATTTTATTATTTAACATAATACCAATTTATATACATCATCTCCCCAAATTAAGAAACTCTTTAATTCCAAGAATAGTTTCCAAATTGAGAACTTTAGTGTAAATTTGAAAAAAAAAGTCCTACAAATTAATAAACAAACCCACTTTAATCCTTGCATAAGATATGCAAGATGTACCAATCACCTCTTACACACAAAAGTGTTTTATAAATAACTTTCCCAAAAAAGGTCTTGAATGCTTTATTGCACATTGTAAGGCCATATGCCAATATCTGAAAAGGCTCTCACCCTTCACTTAACTAGCTGTTTAAATAGCTACCTGAACTGTGATGATAATAGCACTCTGCAGGCATCAGCATTACGTAGACTCATCTAATGTTAACTAAAAACAAAGGAATAAGCATCAGAGAAAGATATATCTTCACTGCACTGCTTTGGAAAATGAGAGGAATCTACTGTCACTTCTTTTAAAATAAGAATGTGATGCTTTCTACAACTTAAAATCATTACAAATAATATGAATAAAATTCAAAAGTCCTTTCTAAACACCAGATTTTCTTCTTCAAATAGAAACCACATGCATGGGCTTTCTATGCACTCAGTCTTACATTCCTTCTGCCTCCTGGAAACAGTCCTCCTTGCCCTATGGTCTATTAATGATCAGATTACACAGTTCTTAATGCTGTTTACAGAAGTTACCATTTTGGTTTCAATGTTTCCAGTCTATCAGTTAGCCAACTCTTAGCACTAAGTTAAAATGCCTGAAGTCAATGTGTTTGGGGGGAAAAAAACGTCCAAGTAAGGTTTCACTGTCCTTCATGGCAGGACCTTGGTCTGATTTCTATCCTAACATATTAATATTCTGTCAGTCACGTGCCAATTTACAGCTGCTGAATGACTAAAACAAGAGAACAAGCATCGTTAGTCTCCAAAATCCTGTCACTGGACAGAGTTTGCATTTCAGGGGTTAAAACTACTCCAGTAAGAAAAGATTAAAAGGTTGATTAGTCAAAATACTTTGCCAAGGATCTCTAACACTATTTACCACCGGCAATCAATCCCCCAGTGGACAACGCTGTCCTCCCCCCTCCCACAATAAAACCCTACAATTGCACTATGATAAAGAAATGAGTCCATGAGACACCGAGGATGGGACTGCGGTTAAGGTACGGCCACTTCGAGGAGACGGTTGTTTTTTCGCTTGCAGGTTGGGACGCTACCATTTTTCTGGTTGCCCTGTATAAACTTCACACACACTTTGTCCTGCCTGAATTGAACCAGGAACCTAGGAGAGAGGAGAAAATTGGTAAGTAAAGCATAGGAGCGGAAACACACATTATGCTACTAAACAATGACTTAAAAACAAACGCCCTGGCCGCTGACCTGGACGGAGCGAGCATTTTCTCTGATTCATTAGCACACTAACTCCCACCACTGTGTCCGATAATGTCATGCTAACATCAGCTTTATCGCTAACGAAAATGATGCATCATAATTCTTATTTATGGCAGCTTTCTGAGGCACGAAGGTCTTGGGATGATTAGACTCACTTTCTGAAATGGAGAAGCTAACATTCGAAATACATTGTGCTTCTGCTTTTGTTGTTGTTGTTCTTAATTCTGCAAAGGTGCTTCAAATTCAATTAACCAAAAATAAGGAAGGTGGGCACTTAATAAATGCGTGGTGACTGATTCTAGACACAATACGCACGCTGCACAAGTACACAAGGAGCTGTGATTTTATTTTCTAGGTAGGGGCGAGCTAAGATGCTGAGTCCTAGTGAATTGTCTGAAGGACATCCAGGCTAAACGACCTGCAGAAAAAGGTGACACAGCCAGGAGTACCAGAGGCAGGTTCATCGGATCATAAATTTCAAGCTGGAAAGTAAGATGGAGCCGTTTATTTTAATTCCTTCATTTTACTGATGAAGAATTGAGGCCAAGAGAGCTGATGAGCCTTTAGGTCACCTGGAATAGCTGAGATTCCTGTTCCTCCATTTCTGAATCATATATTCCTAGCAGTGCATCACGGTCAACCCCAACTTGGATCTGAAACCCAGGATTCCCTGACTCCCAGCCCTGCTCTCTGGAAAGCCTCTACGGACACAGGGCAGAGTTAAATTTTACAGTCTCTTTTATGGGTTTCTTATGGAGCAGTGGTAGAAATGTTCCCAGTAGAAGCACAGAGAAAGAAAATGAATACAAGCACTAAGAAATCCATAGCAACAATGAAGATGTAAACAGTGCCGATGTTTTTAAGTCTCCATTTCAAGGGCTGGACAACCCGATTCTTTCAGACATTACACGCTAGGATGAAATTTGATATGCCAAGACTTGGCTCAGCCTTAATTTAAAAATACACCACTTCCCGTGGCTTTGAATGGGCTGGATCTTTTGAAGCCAAGAGCACGAGAAGGAAGCATTCTATTCTCACATATGGTTTTGTATTACTTTTTTCTGAAAGGGATGGGGTGGGGTGGATGAACAGTCTTTTAAAGTTAAACTAAAATACTGAAAGCAGTTAGTGCACATTTTTAAGGAATACTTTCAGGGAAATTTCTGCTCCAGTCTAGGTGGGTTGGACTGAATGGACTGCGAGATCTCTTTCCAGCTCAGAGGTTCTAGAAAATACATGGATGGTGACAATTTTTCCCAAAATGTTTTTAGCATGAGACCTCTTCAGAAGAGTGTATAAACATCCTAGCTGTGTGATTCTGGACAAGTCATTTAACCCTAATTGCCTAACCCTTGGCTCCTTTTCCTTGGAACTGACCCTCAGTACCATTTCTAAAATATAAGGTTAAGAGTTTAAAAGAAAAAAAGGAAGAAAAATGTATTAACAATGGCAGAACTATAGTCTATATCAAGATATAGTGCCCATCTATGGAGTTCTCCATGTACCACTCTCCAAACAGTTCTCTCAACCAATTAATGCTATATACAGTTAAAAATATACAAAACTGGGGGCAGCTGGGTGGCTCAGTGTATTGAGAGCCAGGCCTGCTGTTTGAATGAATATCATTTACAAAAATGTGGATTTTTTTTTCTTGCAGAATGCATGAAATTTTCAAATCATTCATAAAACAAATACACAGAGCTTACAATAAGCTGGGCTCTCATTCTAAACATCACTATATACTCCACAGATTAGCCAGAAATATTCTAGATGTGTCAATTCTATGGCACAAGAGAAACAAAAAGAGCTGAAGCAGCTGGGTATCTGGCTGGTGTGACGCTGCAGCCTTCTCTGTCTCATCCAGTGTCTACTTATAGAGACAACAGCATTGGCTGGACTCGCCTTCTGCCATTCTCCCTGTAATTTGCCAACCCCGTTGCTCAATAATGGTTACAGAAACTAGCAGTGTTGGAAATAACTGCTTTTCCTTCCAAAAATGATACTGAGCCTAACCTCTAAGAGTGTCTGTCTACAAGACAAAGGATGAAATGGAAATGAATCCATTTGAGACAGACAAATATAGTGCTGTTCTGGGATGCTTGTCCCTCTGGTGGCTTTTTTTTTAAACCCTTACCTTCTGGCTTGAAGTGAATACTGTGTATTGGCTCCAAGGCAGAAGAGAGGTAAGGGCTAGGCATGGGGGTTAAATGACTTGCCCAGGGTCACACAGCTGGGAAGTGTCTGAGGCCAGATTTGAACCTAGGACCTCCTGTCTCTAGGCCTGACTCTCAATCCACTGAGCTACCCAGCTGCCCGGTGGCTTTTTGACAAATTTTTGCTTAAATCTGAAATGCCTTCTAGACAGGTCTGATAAGTCTGTGGCAGAGGGTCAGAAAAATTGGTGCCTTCAGCCTGGCCAGGATAAAGATGAGGATCTTCTTTTTTTAGGAAATGTTTCCCCAGGGAAAATCTAATTCAACAAATGTTAATGACTTAAATAATAAAAGTGACATTTATAAGTGCTTTAAAGTATGCAGAAAGCTTTCCCTATATTGTTGCATTGGATCCTTTGTATGAATAATACCAGGATGCCAAAAATACAAGTGATAGAGTTCCTTCAAGAAACTATAGCCTAATGGTGGGAAGGAAGAGACATCTGATACATAACATAATTATGGTATGAGCCTAGACAAAGTGTCATAAACAATCTTTTTTTTTTTTTAAACCCTTATCTTATGTCTTAGAAATGATACTAAGTATCAGTTCCCAAGCAGAAGAGAGGTCAGGGCTAGGTAATGGGAGGGTCAAGTGACTTGCTCAGGGTCCCACTGTTAGGAAGTGTCTAAGGCCAAATTTGAACCCAGGACCTCCCATTTCCAGGCCTGGCTCTCCATCCACTGAGCCATCTAGCTGCCCCATTATCAGCAATCTTAAGGCAGGAGCACGCCTGATCTGAGCCTTACAGAACAGGAAGCTTTTGGCAGGCAAAGATAAGAAGAAATGGGGTCCAGGTTCTAGAAACATCTAGAATCAATTCCCAAAGCTCAATCAGATATTACCAAAGGAGCCAGAACCTCATCCCTCTGTTCTTTGTAGGAGAGGAGGTAAGCAAGGCAAATCACCCATTCACCTTTTGCCTCCACAAACTCTGGTGGGGTACAGAGAGGAAAGACATTAAAGGTGGAGAATCTCAATGAAAAAAGTTTGAATCAAGCTTTCTAGGCTTTCCATCCTAAGGGCCGGAAAGAGAAGAGCATTATTTTCAAAAGATTTCCAGCAAAAGCTGAAACACAACGGGTTCTCTGGTCAGCCCTTAGCTAAGCTAAAAAAATAAATTAACTAGAACTCATTAAGCCTTGAGCCCTGTGGTTAATTTAGATTTAATTGCTGCTGGGAAGACTATGTAGAGTGCACCTGTGTCTGGGCATAAAAAAAATATATATAATAAACCACTTGCTGAAACAAGTAAAATTAAAATAGGAATTGAGAGAATTGGCACTTGTTATTTCTCTAGCATAAGGAATCCTCAATGAGGAAAATCTCCCTACCAAGGCAATTTGGCATCTTTTCCACAACTTATTATTAAAACTACTGGCTTAGAAAATAGCCTGGGGGCTCTGAGAAGTTAAGCTGTACAAAGTGACAAAAAATTAAAACTGTAAATCAAAATATTTTAAAAAAAGATGTCCTCGTATTTAACAAATGGGGGACTTCTGACATTTCAACATCATTCCCAAAAGTATTTTAAAAAACTCAAATCAAAAGGGAGGCTTGCTGTTTTATTCCCCAGTTTCACCTGGTGATGAGTACTGCCAATATTTAATTCTTAGTTTTAAAGTCTCATTTATTCAGGTTAATATAAGCATTAGTAATCCCAAAAAACACACTAGAAAAAGGATGTAGGTAAGAAGTCTGAATTAAGAAAGAAGAAATGAAGGAAAATTAATGACCAAAAGAAAAAACAAACATACTCATCTGAAATTTCAATGTTGAGTTTCTGTTTGGTTTGGCTTAGGGTGGTTCGATAAAGCTTGGTGGCCATTTCAATGAGGTGGTCACTGCTGAAGAGAAAATCTCCTTTGCTAGCTGCTCCTGAGCCCTAAAAGGAAGTGAATGAGAGTTAAAAACAAAAAGGCAAGATTATGTTTTAAGGATAATAAACAATAATAACGAGAGCAAACATTTATATAGTATTTACTATGTGCCAGACATTGTGCTAAATGCCTTACAATTATTATATTTTATCCTTTACAATTATTATATTAATATTTGAACAATTATTATTATTCCTATCTTACTAACAAGGAAACTGTGCAATATTTTCCACATTGAAGTTCGGGGATTCCTTGGAATTGGGGGGGGGGGGGGGGTTTCTGTTCTGTGTTACCCAGCTTTAGAGCTTCTAACCTAAAAGAAAGAAGTCATAGATTCTTGGCACCTAGAAAACAAGAGTAATTTTGTAACAGATGCAAAAGAACTGTTTTTTCTCAAGAGCAGATTTAGGTCTCAGAGACTTATATATTTACAAAAGCCTCATTTCTTCCAAGTTGTTCAATGTCCTAGATGGAATTTACCTAATATTCTCTTAACTGCTCTGCAAAGAACTTGGGAGTAATCATTACATTTGCAAGAGGGGGAGGCTGGGCACAAAAGAATTGTGAACGAAGATTACATGGGGTAAGATTCAGGGGTGTGACTAGCTCCTGAATTCATATTCTTAAAGGTCCTGGAGAGGAAGTACTGGTCAGTCTTGTCAAAACAGAGTGTGTCTGAAAAATAGTCATTGTCATCATCAGGTTTTCTCTCTCCAATACCCCCTTCTTCACATGGTTGAAATTTGCTAAATGCACATTGACAAAGAAGAAAAGGACGCGCATGTATGTATCTTTATGCTACTTTTATCTAATAATTGTATACATTTGAGCGCGGTAATAGGCACCTGAGAAAAAGTTATTCAATAAGGGAATAGTTAAGTGAACATATCAAACATAATTAAAGTTAAGTAGTCACTTAATGACCAGAAAAGTCCACTTGTACAAGCTGGTTTCCATTTACCCAAAATGGGTAGAACTTGATAGTGGCCAAATTCAGTATATGCCTCAGATGACACAAATAGCCACACTGGGAAGTCTTTAAAACAAGATTTTCCTACTTTTTAAAACAATTAGCTGTATAGCAGAAAATCGACTCGAAATTTACCTCTTTTAGGTGCACAGCAAAGAAGCCATCGTTTTGTGAGCTCATGGACACTTTTGTAACATCCCCCAGGGGGACTTCTGACTTGATATGTCCAGACTTTTGATCAGCAAGAAGCAGATTATTATTCGTTAGAAGGAAAATTCTGGATGCACACTGAAGGGAAAAGAAAAAAAAGGCCAGAGGAATGACCAAGATGTAAATAATAAAGGATTTTGTAATAAAAACAATGGATTGGCAACAACCCTCCCCTCCATTAAAAATTGTAAGCAACATAAATTATTTCCAGAACATAATCTGATTCCAGAATACATTACTTTGTACATACATGGGTAAATCTAGTGAGCATGTTAGATGACATGATAGAGGCAAAGTGATATTCTCTGTAGAATCAGAGAATTAGGTGGTTGTTTCAATTCTATCACTAACTTGCTTGGGCGACTGATTTCAATTTCCAAGGACTCAGTTTTTCTCACTTTTAGAAAAAAGAAAGAAATGCACTAAATAGACCCCAAGGTTTCTTTCTTTCTCTTTTTAAAATCCTTACCTTACATTTAGAATCAATGCTGTCTAGTGGTTCCAAGGCAGAATAGTGGTGGTAATGGCTAGGCAATGGGGATCAAGTGACTTGCCCAGGGTCACACAGCTAGGAAGTGTCCCAGGCCAAATTTGAACCCAGGACTGCCTGTCTCTAAATTCACTGAGTCACCCAGCTGCCCCCTCTTAAATGTTTTAAAAGTCTATTTTGTGTCAAATTTTTCTTGGCTCTATCACGCTATCCAGTCTAACACCATGAGGAAAAACAGGATCATAGAATTCAGAGCTGGAAGGGACTTTAAAGACCATAAATTCTGTGGTTCTCAAAGGGTGTTATATCAGTGTAAACCAGTGAGCCCTACGTTTTTGCCTTGGTGTGTCACAAATGAGTCTTACACCTTCTCTGAGTTGGGCCATAATCTTTCCAGGCAAAAAATAATACTATGGTGTGGATATTCTTAAAATCCCAGCTCCAATCATTCTCTTATAATCCTGCCATTTTTCAGATGAAAATGTTGAGAATAAAGGTGGGAAGAGCTTGCCCGAAATTATACTGGTTCTAAATCCCAGAGCCCTCGCCTCTGCCCCAACAATGTAGCTAGTATCCTACATGGTGACTCTAACAAAAACCCAAGAAAAAATTTAAAACGTTCATTAATATTTGGGTGCAGGTAAAACTATCCAAACATTTACATTTTTAGTAAGTTTTCACTGTTAGCAATTTACCTTCCCATTAGCTCGGTTAATTTTGTTCACAACTTCAGCAATGATGATTTTTTCTTCAATGGCATCTTTGAGTTTCTTATACTTGGGATCCTTACTGATTTCCAGGTATGCCCCTTGGAATGGCTGGCTGACACTACAATAATAGAAAAGAAAATACTCTGTGAATAGTTTTCAATAGATGGTACACTGGTACAGAACAGTCAGGGTTGATATGATATGGATTTGAAACCTAAGATACCTTCTACTTTAATGAAAAAAGCAGCTATTCAAATTTTCATCTATTACCATCTTTTATCACTTGCACCTAGTCCTTGACCCCAGAAAAAAATGCAAATTGATTCTGTTCACATCAAATTTCTTGATATTGCCATAGCATTTGCTGGAGATTTCAGTTTTTTACTCTACACCTCATGAGGCACCCAACTTAGGAAATCGCTAAGGGACACCACATCTTGGGTGCACAATACTGCATGAAATAAAAGTCTTAAGTGCAGCTGTCCCCAAAACATTTATTAGCAGCTTTTCATAAAGTGTGGTGATGGGAAAAAAGGTACCACCACCCCCTGACACAATAAAAAAGAAAAATTTCAGGGTCCAAGAGGAAGAGAAATCCACAGATTTCCATAGAGTAGAGAAATAAAATTCATTTTAGAATAACTACATGCAGAAAAATCTAATACAGAAGGAAAAAGCCTTTTCCCACTCTAGATCTTTTAAGTAAGGCTCTGAATAGGAAATAAATCAGAAAACTGCAATCATATCAAGTCACTCTCACAGAATAAAACTGGAAAGGAGACAAGCGTCATGACAAAAGAAAAAATTTAGAGTATTTGCTTGACTTAACTTATTAATTCTAATAACATATAATTCTAACAAAGTATAATCATTTATATGTAATAAAATTTCAGACCTAGAATTGGAAGGGACCCCCAGAGATCCCTGCCTAATCCTCTCATTCTAAAGAAAGGAAACTGAGGCCCAGGGAGGTCTAATAGCTTGTCCAAAGTGAAAAGTAATACGCCCCCGAGGCAGAATTTGCACTCTAACCAGAAGCAGATCTTTTGATCCTTTCCAGGTTCTTTCTACTGTTTGACAGTGCCCCCTAAGTCCCAGGCTTCCATCTCTTCTTTTGAGTTGACCTACCCTCTGACATGTGCATCTTTGTGAACACCAATGGCCCACAGCTGCCAGCAGGGCCTGAGAAGCCTTAATCTGAGCTACAGAGTTCTTAAAATTGCAAATAAAATTCTCAGTGCTTGAGAAGTGGGTGGGTGACTGGGGAAGAGACTGTTAGGTTTGTCATGAAACAGTTCCCCAAGAGTTGCGATGCCATAAAAAACTTAGGTGATAGCACATCATTCTATTCCTGGCAATGCTGTAGACCAGCAAACCCACCAACCAACCAAACTACCAAGGAAAAGACTGTTGTTATTTTAAAAAAAAAAAATTCTCAAGCAGCAATTTAACAGTTAAACTGCAAACCATTTGAATTAACCAAAATGCTACTTAAATTCTGCTAATTATTGTACTTAGCATGAGTTGTTTCTGAATAACCACCATCAGAAAACCTACATCAAAAAATTCATGTTCAATTTCTAAAACATGTATGTTATGTTAACATAAAATTGATTTCCAAAAAAGGGCAAATATCTAATTTCAACATGTCATGATTTAAGGAACAATCCAGTTATTCTTTATAAAAAAATTTTTTGCCATCTCTATTGCTCTAGAAGAGTGAATCTGATCACTTAGGGAAAGTTCTGGAAGAGGAATAATATTCCCAATATAGTGATCTAATTCTCTCCATGTGCAAGCCTTCAAAAACATTGGGCAATACATTTTTATTCTTAGCTGCTCTTTTTTGGAAGAAAATGATAAAACTGCCATAAAGCCTATTTAAGACTTAATAAGCTACTTTTTTGCAATCATCAAGTGAAAAAAGTATACTATTCAGAAGGAAAAATGATTATTAGGAGACATGGTTAGAAAAGTAGGGCAAGGCACTGATATTGAAAGAATGGCTTCTCTTTTTGCACCTGCAATTAGCAATTTGTTCTTTATTTATAAGAGCTGTGGGCCTATTACATCGGGAATCAGCTAGCTGCACATGTCAATTAATTTAAGCACAATGAGTTAGCAGAGCTAGGGGCACCATTTATGGGGGCTAAGAAACCCTGAAAAAGCTCCAAATTGATTCACTCTTCCAATTTCATCATGTAAAAGTGCAGTTCTGACCAATTTCATGGATTTATAAAGCAGGGCAATTTGAACAATAATTACTATAAAAAAAGCCAAAAGAAATTTTATTTATTTTCTGGAAATTATGGAGAGTGCCCAATCATGATGCCGAATAGCTCATAATAATTAGGTGTTTTAAAAGCTGGTTCCTAGCTAATTATTTCATAAAACATCATACTTGTTACCAATGATTTAGATGAAAAACAGTCAGCACCATTTCACTAATGTACATAGGTCATAGGTATATAGTAAATGTGTTTATTTTTTTAGGGTTACCAAATAATTCGTGACATAAGGAAATAGTTATTTGTCACAGAGTGAAAATACCACTGGAATCACTGCCTCCACATCCATTTGTCCAATTTTTAAAACAAATTATTTTTGCGAGTAAAAGAGATAGTACCTGGATGGGTATAAGGCCTTCTTGTCTTTGAAGAGTTCACTGGCCTCTAGTTTCTCTTCATAGATAAGTTTCCGCTGATCCGTAAATTGGTCTCTGTATTTTTTACACTGCAAAGTATAACGTGAAAGAGGAAAACAGACGTGGTGTTTCTTGCTGGCTCACTGACTGCTTTTAAATTAAATAATTTAATTAAATAATTTCAACAACAACTCTAGAGAGAAACCAAACAATGAAGTTTTGCTTCCAAGATCAATACAGCAATCGCAATAGGCACAGCGCACTGGCGGACAGAGGGGCGGCTTTGGAGTCAGGAAAACTTTGTCATTCTCTGACACTATATGTCGCTCACGAGTGGCAACGGTGGTGAAGAACAGTGGTCAGCCTGCTCAGAGTCAGGAAGAAGGTCTTTTTCTAAAATTATAAATTGCCCAGTAATTCCAAATTGGTATTGGTAGAGGGAGTTTCACTGGAAATTCCCTACACTGACGAAATCTTTCCTTCTTGTTTCTCACCTCCCCAAAATTCATAGTCTCTTGGAAAAAATTAATAAGGTATAATTATTGTTTCCTCATCATTATAATGTGATTGTTTCTTGTACTATAGACAAAGCCCTTTGTTTCAGGCTTGGTTCTGAGAACACCATTTCCCCAGCCACAAATTATTCTTCAAATATTAATTATGTTGCCATATATTGTTTTCTTGATTCTACTCATTTCACTCTTATTTCAGATCTTTCCAAGTTAAAAAAATTAATCTCTCCACTGTTTCTGATGGTGCAATAGTTTTACATCACAATTATATGCCATAATTTGTTCAGCCATTTCCCAGTTGATGAACATCATCTCAGTTTCAGTACTTTGCCACCACAAGGAGAGCTACTATAAATATTATGGAATATACAGGACCTTTTCCTTTTCTCCTGATCTTCTAAAGAAATAGACCCAGCAATGATATTTCTATGTCTAGAGATACATATATAGTTTCATACCTCTCTGGGCACAATTCCAAAATGCTCTCCAAATGAGCTTGGAGGTCCACCAACAATGTATTAGTGTTCCCATTTTTCCACATCCCCACTTGTCATTTTGCCCAGTTATCATTTTAGCCAATGACAGGTGTGAGATAGTTCAGAATTCTTTCGTATTTCTCTAATCAGTAGTTATTTAGAGCATTTTTTCATATGCTTATATATGGCTTCAATTTCTTTATTCAAAATTTGTCTGTTCATATCTTTTGACCATTTATCAATTGGGGGATGACTTACTCTCATAAATTTGACCAAGTTCTCTCTATATTTTAGATATGAGACCTCTATCCAAGAAACTGTCTATAAAAATGTTTCCCCAATTTTCTGCTTTCCTTCTAATCTTGGCTACATTACTTTTATTTATACAAAACTTTTAAATTTAATGTAATCAAAATAATCTAATTTAATCCCACAATGCTCTTCCATCTCTTATTGACTCATAAATTCCTCTCTTACCCATAAATCTGATAGGCAATATGTTCTCTGTTCTAATGTGTAGAAAGGAATATTTCTTAAAAACATACTTTTTTCATATAAACTCAACAAAAAGTTAAATTCTCTAAAAGTGGCATCATGTGGTATCTTACCCTCCACAAATGGAAAATTCTTTTTAGTTCCTTGTGAGTAGAATCTAAGAAGAGGTAAGGTCTTGCTGGCCAATTTTTGTCTATCGGGGATAAAGAAGGCATCTTATTCTTCATTTCCAAGAAGTATTTTTGCACCTGTGTTGAATTTAAGATGAGAGATTAGATCATTGACATTAACTTTGGAAATGCAGTTTCATAATAAAACACAGCCAAATCTTTATATAGTAGCTTAGATTTTGTTTGTTGAGCTTCTGACTGAAATCCTTTAAACTTTTCCGAATAGGTGTTTTAAGCATCTTTTATCCAATAGAGAAAGAAATGGAACTTTACACTATCACTATGGACCTGGAATCAGAAATACTCGAGTTCAAATCCAGCCTCAAACACTTACTGGTTGTGTGACCTTAAGCAAATCACTTGACTTCTGTTTGCCTTAGTTTCCTCAACTGTAAAATCAGGATAATAACAGTACTTTCCCCTGCAGGGTGGTTGGAAGAATCAAAATAATATTTTAAAAGTGCTCAGCCAGCATAGTGCCTAACACCTAGAAGGTGATACATATATAAAGGCTTATTCCCCTCTCTTTTTCTACCTCCTGCTTAAGCACATAGTCTAGTACCCCTTTTCACTTGCTCCTCTCCTCAAATTCTTACCTTTGTCTCCCAATCCTTTACCTTTAGGCTCATTCAGGTTTTTTGCTTTTTTTTTTTTTTGCTAGGGTCAGTATTAATTTTCTATCCATGCTGTATTTATTTATACATATCAATGTCTCTCCTGACATAACACACAGCTCCTGGAGGGCAGGTATTATTTCACTTTTTGTCTTTGTATACGCAGAGTCTTAATCACTTGGTTAGCGGAAAAGCATTTAAGTTCTTATTATGTTCCAGACACTGTGCTAAGAGCTAGCAATATAAAGAAAGGGGAAAGAATGGCCCTCATCACAGGAGGGAGCTCACAGTCTTAATGGGGAAAAAACATGGAAATAATTAGGAAAATACAAGATCTACAAAGAGTAGAGCAAAGACAAACTCAGAGGGGAAGGCAGCCACAACTAGAGAGACTGGGGAAATCTTCCTGTAGAAGAAGAGACTTGAGAAGAATCTGGAAGGAAGCCAGGACTCAAGAGGTAAGGTGGGAGATTTTTCTAGGCATGAGAGATAAGCAAGGCAAAGGCTGAGAGATGAGAGATGGAGGGCTACACGGGAGGAACAGCCTTCTAGATAACTGTACAGTGAAGGATGAGGAGGAAAGCATAAGAAAATTGGAAATGAAAAAATTTCTTCTTTCAAAACATTCGCATACATATTTTATTTTTTGAGTTTTAGGAAGAGAAAGTGCATATGGGTTGAAATCTGTATTGGTGAAACAGATACCCAAGATCACTATCTTTATAGTAGAAGTTCTTAACCTGGGGTGCATGAACTTGGTATCTTTTATTTTATGCTTTTCAAGACATTCTGAGCAGGGATCCATTGGCTCCACCAGGCTGCCACGAGGGTCTAGGATATAAGAGAATCTCTGCTCCATTTATTTATTCTCTGTGTTGGAGACTTTCCCTGACGTTGGGTGAATATTTGTCTACTTCATGCCCCATTTCATATCGATGATGAGAAGATGACTGAACAATGTTATCTTTGTCCCTGCATCTATTAAAGAATATCTACACAATCTTAACATTTACACGGGACACGCCAGAGCTCTTAAGACTGTGTTTTTCTCTTATCCAGTCAAATACTTTTTTGGAATCTACCAATGATAAACACAGCTGTAGTTCATTTCTGCATCTTGTAGTCAGCTGCATTTCTGAAGTCAGTTATCATGGCCAAAGAATTCTTCATGGAGTGGCTAATCTTGTGGCAGCAAGTCTCCCCATAATCTTGGGAGGCTGGTATTCAGACCACAAACACAGGCCCTCATAAGACTTTAAATCGGCAGATAATGTCCTATCTCTGCCTAACTACACATGGAAGCCTACTACAATTAAATTTCTGCTACTAGAATTTTTTTCCTATGGATTCACAAATTCAACATTTACAGAACTCTCTCTGAGCTTCTTCAAGGAGGCATCAATCTCTGAACATGAAGGACTGGCCTCAGAGGACCATCCAGTTCAATCTGTACCTGAAAAAAACATGCCCTTTACAATACCAAGTGATCTAGCCTTTACTAGATACAATACGAAAGGACCTAGTCATCTATAAAACCACTCATTTCACTTTGGGATAGTTCTAATTATTAGAGAAGTTCACCTTCATTTTAAGCCTAAATACACCTCCAGATAACATTCATCCATTTCTAACAGTTCTGATTTCAGGGGCCAAACAGGGGAAAAAAAAGGGGGAGGGGGTCTGCCCCATGGCTAGCCCTTCAAATACCTATTAAGTAGCTATCGTGTCCCCTAAATCCCGTGCCAAGTCTTTTCCTCTTGAGCCTGCTATCTCTGAGGCTTCATTCTCAGGCAGCACGATCTTAAGGTCTTTTACCATCCCCATTGTCCTCCTCTGGGCATTTTTAGGTTTACCCAAGGACTTTCCTGATTTGCTAATAACTGATCAGGACAGTACTCAGCAAAACTATCAGCACCCTAGTCTTCCAGACTATCCTCCTCTTGAATTCCAAGACTGCATTAGCTTCTTCCTCTTCCTATATCAAACTGCAGGCACACTGAAGGAAAAGAAAAATCCGTGCCAAGCATCACGCTAAGAGCCTTGCAATTGTGGCGGCGGGTCATTGGATCCTCACAACAATGTACTATTATTATTCCCATTTTATAGTTGAGGAAAATGGGGTTAAAGGTTGAGTGACCTGCTCTGGGTCACACAATTTTAGTAAGAGTGTGAGGCGGGATTTGAACTGAGGTCACGTCCAGTCTCTATGCACTGAACACCCAGCAGCCCACACACTAAGCAGGCAGTTGACTAAAACTCTCAGACCTTTGTCAGATAAACTTTCACTACCTCTAGCCTGTCTTCCCCCATTTTGTACTTGTGAAGATGATTTTTTTATACTCAAATAAAAAAACTTTAGATTTATCTATGCGGAATTTCACTAGATCAATTTCAAACTAACATTTTAGCCTAAGAGCTTCTGCATTCTGATGGGCATTCAAGGTAAGTTATTTCTCATATCTTTCTGTGACCTACAAATTTGATAAGCATACCACCTGTGCCTTTAAGTTATCACTGAAAAATCATGTACACGTAAGCTGTGTGAAATAGACGTGAAAAACTCAAATGAATGCACGCCCCACATATACAAGTTGATATTAGTACAATGAATTGTATGTAGGAAAGCAAAGGTACTTATTTATAAATGGCTAACACTTGGGGGAAAAGTATTTAAAGTATTAAACAGAGCAAAGGTAAGAACCTATCTGTGAGACACTCTACTAGAGACTTCCATCTTGGATAGCATCAAATTATTATTAATAGCAACAATAAATAAATAAATACATTATTATTAATGACTCCCCATTTAAACATTCCTGAATCTACCAAATAATGCTGTAGTTTGGCCAGAAGAATATCACTAAAAACTATTATAAACTGAGTTGAAACTGACTGATAATCAACTTTATGCTCCCTCAAACAAACTTGTAATCCTCTTATCTTACTGTTAATATTGTTTATTGTTTCTATGGTAATCTTAATACGACATAGACAAAGTACAAATGGTATGAACTTACGATTCTCTGTAGTGTAAACTCATAAATTTTCTTGCCAGCATTGGCGCGAAAGAATTTCCGGTATTCTCTACGTACCTTAAGAGAAAGGATTAGGATAATTAAAGAGATTAACATTTGGCATTTGTTCATGAAAGGCATTTTTTTACTCAAAAGAAATATTAGAAAAGTGTGAACTTACAGACATGCTTTCCAGAAGTAACCAAAATAATTCAAGCATACTAAAAAAAAGTGGCAATTAGATAAGAAAAAAAAAGGGAGGGGGGAATAAAAAAGATGCTCAAGAGGCAATACTTAATTTTTTTTCATGAGTTCTGGTGGTGAGTTATTTTTCTTAAAGAGCCTGGTTTTCTTAAGAATTCAGCACTTTAAATCAATGCTTAGAATTTTATACACATATGTGTGTGCATGTATGTATATATTTCAGAATGTAATATACAAGATGATATTTTAACATAATTGTTCTCTAAAAGGAAAATGAATGCCAGAAAACTATTTTAAAAAATTAAAATAAGAATGTTTAATAGCTTCCTTTACAAGAGACAAGAGCATCAGAAGATCAATAATCTATATGGCCCCAAATCACATTTTGATAAAAGTCAATATAAATATTTACATATATATGCACACACACACACACACACACAGCTATGCTATCATTATTTACTATGCAAGAAGTTAAGTTGTTTAACCAAAAAAAAATTTTTTTTGTTTCAAATAAATGATAATCTTTTAAAAATAAGTCCAAGAATCATCATTCAGTTATCAAAATTTTGGTTTACTTAAAATAGATAAGTAATTCTCTTTTATCTGTTGTGATTTGTTTTTTAATAATACATGATAAATTTTATAGTCCAAAAGCTTCATGCTCTAACCAAGAGCCAAATATGTTTAAAATATGCATCTTCTATATTTTACAATCATCTATTCCTTTTCTTTAGATCTTAAGAGATCAATGACCATTATTTCTCCTGGATAACAGTTACCAAATTGAGAGAATTTTAAAACTGCCTTCTCTAATCATTTCTGGTCACAAGAGAAATAGAACAAACTGGCAAACTCCTATTTTTTTATATCTAAAGACTACTTATGAATAGCTATCATCACTTTAGAACTGTTCATAGAACTGGACAAGACACATATGTTTAATTTAAAAAGAGTAGAATCCCAGTATAACATAGCTCGCTGGTACCTCATGTTAGATAATACCATATGGAAATCATTATCCTTAAAACAGAAAAAAAAATACAAGCCTGTTAGAATATGCTTAACCTGTAAAGTGGGATTTAGATGTGAAATCTGATGTAATTCGTGTTACTCAGTAAACACTGACTTGCCCAAGATGACAAGATATAAGGGGGCTTCTCATATACTTTAAAATTATTTCCAAGTAGTACTAATTAAGGTAACAAATCAGTCCCTGGGGCAAAAATATTACCCACAGGTTCTTTGTCACTCTTCTTGAACTTGAAATATTTAATTAGCTGATATCACTTAAATAACAATTATCTGAAAATGGAAAACTCCATTGTTTTGATAGCTATTGTAATATTTCTATAATGTCAGACCAAAAATGAATTAAGTTATTTTGATGAAGCAAAGGAATCATATAATAGTGGCTAGGAATGATTATACCTAATGAGCATCTCAATTTATTTCTTATTTTGAAAAGCACTGATTCCCCAACAAGAAAATATGCAAATTAAAATACATAGATAAGCTAAGAAAACAAATAAAAAGCTTAGTAAATGAATGAAAAACAAAACAATCACACAGTACATTTTAGAAAGGAGACATTTGTCAATGTGCATTTCCTTTCTTTTTCTTTTTTAATGATAGTTTAAATATAGAGTGTATCTACATGAGAACACTGGGTTAGATATTAAAGCATTTTGTCAATGCTCCATAGCTAACTTCTCTTTTTAACTTTCAGATAAATTAACTGAAATAGTAATCTGCTAAAATCTTTTGCACAAAACTAAATCATTAGAATCAGAGTCTTCATTGAGATTTAGAATTCCTATGGTTATTCAAATTCAAAAAAATTATAGATCACATAAAAGAATGCTTAATTACTATTTTCATAATTTAACTCCACTTTCTTGAACAAAGCTACAGGCAAATTGCAGCCGACTTCATTTTGCTGACAAGCTGTAGTTGTCAAAATGACACTGATGGAAAGATGCAAGTGAAAGCAGCCTGGCTGTGTGCACCTGCATCTCTTTAATGAATCTTTGGCCTCATTAATGCGGGTTCTCCCACCACTGGTGCAAAGTGAAACTCATTCATGCCATCTCATCCAGGGTGATTCCTGTCCGTTTCCTTCAGCAATTCTCCCCAGGTACGGTCTGCCCAAAGTGTGAAGGAATTTTCCTCTCAAACTTTTTAACATTATGTGGATCTCAGTGGACCACATTCACTCTTGCTCCACAATAAAACTAGCTAACATTTATATAAATTGCGCTTAAAACAAAAATAAAACCAAAGATAAAACCTTACATTTCATCTTAGAATTAAGAGGCACTGGAAAAAAGCTGGGTACTTCAATGGATTAAGAGCCAGGCCTAGAGATGGGAGGTCCTGGGTTCAAATCTGGCCGTAGACACTTTCTAGCTATGTGACCCTGGGCAAGTTACTTAACCCCCATTGCCTAGCCCTTACTGCTCTTCTGCAAAAAAAAAAAAAAAAAAAAAAGAGAGAGAGATTATAGGCATTGACACTAAGCTCTTACTAAGTGGTAAGAGCTAGGCAAGGGGGGGTGGGGGGTGGGGTTAAGTGACTTGCCCAGGGTCATATAACTAAAGTGTCTAAGGCCAGATTTGAACCCAGGGACTCCGGTCTCCAGGCCTAGCTCTAACTCCACACTGGGCTACCTAACTGCCCCCTACATAGCATTTCAAGGTTTGTAAAATAGCTTTAGAAATATTATCTCATTTGATCTACTCAACAACCCTGAGAGTTATATGCTATTATTATTGCTATTTTCCAGTGGAGGCAGAGAAGTTAAGTGATTTGCTTAAATCACACAACTAGGAAGTATCTGAGACCAAATTTGAACTCAAGTCTTCCTTATTCTAGGTCCTCTACCACCTAGTTTCCTGCCTTATAACTAGCTCACCTTTTTTTCATTCATAAAGGTATTTATGACATTTTTTCTGTACAACTTTTTTCTTGTTATTTTGATATGACATGAACTAGTCTCACTTGCCACGTGTCTCTTTGTTTCTTGCTAAGTAATTGTTTTAAATTCTAAATTTTAATTTTTCACTTTTTACTTTTAATTTTCATTCTTTTAAATTCCAAAATTATTTGGAGACTGTGGTCTTAAAGATTTGTGGACATAAAGAATTACCAGAGGAATACTGTTGTTACAAAGTGAGGCCGTTGGTTCTAGGAGATGTTTGAGGTCATTAAAAGAACTGGCATAGCTCCCTAAAGCAAATTCAGCTAATTCACACACACGCACACATTCTTAATCTACTTGGTTCTGTCTTTGTGGAAAGTTGAGCCCAAACTCTTTGGAGTGATGACTGTCTTCTTGAAGAGGTTATGCGAAGTTCCAGGACTTAATTCAATTGGTATCACAACATCTGCAAAAATGACCTTCATTTGGAACACCTCTGCCTCTACAGGGAATTCCCCTTTTATATCATCCTGCATGATGAAAGTCTTCCAGGAGAGTGGTAAACAATTCTGGTACGCATGCATCTCCCTATTTTAATCCTCATTTGACACTAATCATTAGAGGAACAAAGTTATTTCGGTAGTTACTCATTACAACAAAGCTTGTAGGATTTGGATACACGTCTCCAGGAGAGAAAAATCCTTTAAGATGCCCCAGAGTGAATCATTCGGAAAGTGTTTTGAAGTCTAAAGCCATATTAGTTTGTACGCCACATTTCTAATGCCATAACCCTTGTTTTAAAGCAAACACATTTTCTGCATTTAGAGTCTTAGTTTAACTTGAGTGGTCCATTAGCCAAGCTTCCAGGGTAAACACAGATTGCTCTTTCTTTCATCTAAATGTAGAAATGTAGTAAAGCATCATTTGAATTCCATATTGTTGGGTGTTTTAGGGAAAGCAGTGCTTTGGGGAGGGGGAGGGAGGGATTATCTTTCTGTAAATCCTATAGCATTAAAATCAGGCTGATAAAAAGAAGAAAGGAAATACATTTAAAAGATTTTGACTTGTTTTGCTAAACTGAACCTTCAGTTTGATGTTGGAATTTTGATGAAATAAAAATGTCTCTAAAGAGTATTCTAAAATGTATCATTTGAAAAAAGATTATCAAAATAGATATTAAAATGGGAAAATATCTTGCAAGTTTTATCCCCCAGAAAGGAAAAAAAACAACAAAGTAACAAAACTCCAATTAGTTAAGACTAGAGTATAAAAAAGATAGTGCAGATCAATAGCAAGCACGGGAAAAAAAAAAATCACACCAAAAAACTAGACGACAATGTTAGTAGGTGCCACGCTTCACTAAGTTCATTGTTGAGAGGAAGGAGTAGTTGAGAGTACCTTCAGTCCAAGCCAGTAAGCCCAAATGACAGCAACTGCATGCTTACGCCTAGCCTCCTCCTTCAAGCGTTTCAATTCCCTTCGAGCCTAAAAGGTTTAGATAGTGAATAAAAGAGACAGCCCAATGCAGATAGCACAATGTCCAGAAAAAAAGGTACTCCCAAACAGAATAGCTGATTTATGAATAAAGATTACAGAATGATGGAAGAACAGGATATGACCATTTAAACCAAAGGATCAGGGTGAAAACAGTACAAAGGACACTGGTGTTTTCAATGGAATAAGATTCTGCACAAGAATCAACTTATGGTATCTGAGGCCAAAAAATGGCAGCATTCTGTCACTATTGCCTTCTTTTTGCCTCATGCCTTACCTCTTTTCTTTCCTTCCTTTTTCCATTTACTTTTTTCTGCATTCCTTGCTACAACTAACCCTTAAAATGCTAGGGGGCACACAGGTGAAAAGAAGCTGTACGTCCTTGTTTAGATTTATTAATTAAAAAGGAAGATTTTTAAAAGGAAGCCCTCTTAACTGTGACTACAAAGGGAAAAAATATGAATAGAGGCTGTTTCCCTGAAGGTTGGCCTTTATATTTAAAAAAATCCTTTGTATTAAAAATCTGAAGTATTCTTTAATGAAAACTCAAGTCATTGTTATAGTCAAGTACACAGAGAGAAACATAGTGGAGTTAACTTCACACCTCAATAAATTTTGAATAAGAAAAAAAATAAATTGCCAGTTTTAAAGTGCTTGATTTTTAACTAAGATTAAAGTATCTATTCTGTCATAATAAACAATGATGAACTAAGTGGAAGAAGATTTTGGAAATTTTTCTACTTTCCAATTCCATAGACTTAATTGAAATTGTACACAAAATAGAGGATTCTACTTTCTCCCTTTTAGAAATTCATGAGATTTCTGTTTTAACTTTTGGGAGATGTTCAACCATTAAAATTATTTGTTTATTTATAATCATTAATATATATTCAATATCAGTATCAATAATCATCAATATAATGACTTTTTGATAATGTCAACATAGCCATGAACGTTCACTATTACTAATTATTTTCCTTAAGTGAGTGGCTGACTTGTTCCGGATGTGTGTACATCTCAAAGAAGTATTCATATGGTTCAAGGAGAGACTTGTGGAGTTAGCTGTTCACTGAAGAACACAGGTCTTGTGGACAAAAATGAAACCAAATGGTCAGTTCCAACTAATGTTGGAATTTCAAGAAATATTTAATAGTAGATGAAAATAACATTGATTTACATGAAGAAATAGTTAATGTCTGAGGATACTGGAATAACACATTGAATAATTTATTATAAAATTCTAAAACCAAACAGGTAAGCCTCATTGATTAGGCTGACATTATTAAAGGTTTTTTCTATTCCTGATACACAGAGCTCTGCCACTTCCTTATCCCTTTTGACTTTTGTTTATGTGCTTTTACCTTTTAGAATAGAATGAATTTGCTCCCAGTGATTACAAAGAGCCTGGTACTACCTAATTAATGTTCTACTGATGTATCTCTAAAATAATGGGTTATGTATGATCTACTTTAGATAGCTTTGAGCTCTTCATATGACTTTTCTCAATGAGTTTGCAGAGATAATAATAATAATAGTAACTGACACTTATTTAGCATCCGAAAGTCTGTGCATTTAAAGATGCAAGCTTTAAAACAAGGACTTCCTAACTAAGTCCAATGCTCTATCCATTATATCATACTGCCTCAGGAGGACCACAGCAATATTTTTCTTTTTAAAAAGGAATCCAAATTTTGAGCAAAGAGACCTTTAGCTGTTTAAAGTAATAAAAATATCTAAAATATTGCTCCCTGGTGTATTTTCAGTGTTCACACAGCCTCCATTTCTAGCCTGGGGATTAGCAAGAGTATTTCAGGAGGACTTTGTTTCTGAAAACAAACAGCTGATGCTGAAATTCCGGGGATTCTTTGGGGGCCATAAGCCTAGTTTTGCACGGAAACAGCTTTCTGTTAAAACTGGGATAATATTTTATATTCATGTTTCCTTCCCAAGAGTTGCCTCTGTAGGCCTGATGGATAAATTTCATTCTCAAACTTCTCTAAAAGTATGACTTTTAGCTTTTTGCATTCCCATTGTAAAGAGATTGTATGAGATACAATCCAAGTTATAAAAAATTAACATAAAAAGTTAAATATCATGGCCAGTAGCCAAAAGAAACATGCATGCCACATAATTTCATTCAAACAATTTCAAAACTGGTCGTTTTAAAATTGAAAACATTTTTTTTAAATTCTACGCTAGTATCTCATTAGTAAGTCATTAGTACTGTTTGTCTGGACATGCTTGAGCTTCCTACAAACACAACTGACATTCAAAGTCTTTTTTTGTGGCATCAAACGCATGCACCGATATTAGCCAACTTTAACATTAGTCATTAATCCTCTCTATATGCTACTGATTAGGGTCGGGTACCATCGCGTCACAGAAGGGAGTGATGGGATGTGTGCATGAAGTACCTTAAGTCCGAGCCAGTAAGCCCAAATAACAGCAATAGCATGTTTATTCCTAGCCTCCTCCTTCAGTCGTCTCAGTTCCCTTCGCGCCTGTGGTGTATTTGAAAAGGAGTTATAGAAAAGTTTAAGGCAGAAATGGTTACTGCTGATTCCCAATGGAGAAAGAAAAAAGAGAGAGAGAGAAACGAGTCAGTACAAAACAGTTAACTCGAAAGCATGTGCTGCTGTTCCACGCCCAAACTGCTGAAAAACAAGCAAGCAGCAAAAAGGGAAATAAATGCAAGTTTGGGGAGAGTGAGTCAGTGACACAATTCTCTGTTCCATAGTAGGGAGGGGCTATGATTCTGCTCCCGTGTCTCTCCCCAGCGTCTCACCTACCTGTGTACCGTGCCAGAAAGCAGCGATGGTGGTGACGGCTTCCTGACAGCGCTTCTCGTGTTTCAACTCACGCAGAATCTTTCGCGCCTAGGACACATCCAAAAGAAAAAGAAAATTCTTAAAATAAGTTTAAAAAAGTAAATGAGGATAATAATCATAATAATACCTACCTCCCCAAGGCTGTTGTGAGGAATCAAATGAGATAATATTTGTTAAAAGTGCTTAGCACCGAGCAGGTGCAATATAGATACTTTAAAAAATAAAGATAGGGGCAGTAAGTTGGTTCAGTGGATGGAAAGCCAGGTAACAGGAAGTCCTGAGTTCAAATCTGGCCTGAGACACTTCCTAGCCACGTGACTCTGGGCCAGTCACATAACCCCCATTGCCTAGCCCTTACTACTCTTTAGAACCTTAGAACCAATACACAGTATTAATTCTAAGATGGAAGGTAAGGATTAAAAAAAGATTTTTTTAAAATTAAAGATAATCATTTCAAAAATTTCAAGAAATGATTATCACTCTCTATTTCCCTCTAGCATCCACAAAGAACAGATAAGAAATAGGGAAGGGAAGATTGTTCCAGAAATACTGTATATACTGTACTGTCAAGATTCCCTTGATGGATTGTTTAGTTTTAAGCTGAATTTTTTTCTCTCCTTCCTTTTTATTCTTTGTTCAAAGGGATGGCTTTCTAGGTGGGATGTAGGAGAAGTATGTTTGGAAATTAAGATGATGAAGAAAATGAAAGATATTAATAAAGCACTTTTAAGAACAAATTCTGCCTTTCAAAAGCTTCTTTTTTTAGAAGAACAAGTATTAGTATAATGAAGTTATTTCATCACCATTAGAGTTTTATAGGAAAAATAATTCAGTGGCCAAGATCAACAGGTCTTGAGAGTTAGGGACTCACAGGATTCTAATCCCATTTTACAAATGATTCAATAAAGCCTCCAAAGTGAAGTGGTTTTTCAACCAGTTAAGTTCACTCTAAGGCTCCCCCTCAGGTCTCCCAGCTCTAAGTCCAGCCTTCTTTCCACTGGAACCCATTGCTTCCCTTCTAGGAAAACCAGCAGAAGCTCCCACTCTAGATGACAAAAGTGTTAACGAGGGCGGCGAGGGGAGCACCGTGGAGAGAGCTCCAGGCCTGGAGCCGGGAGGACCTCACCTATCTCCTAGCTGTGTGATCCTGGGTGAATCACTTAACCTTGCCCTTTTGGAGTTCTTACCAGAACAAAAGGTAAGGATGTCTTTTAAAACAAAAACAAAAATAACCGGCCTAAGAGAGGGACACGAGCCTACCCTACAGTGAGACGGCGGCTCTCAGAATGTGAGCTACGGTGCCCTAAAGGCCATGAACGGCTCAATCTCATTTTGCAGCAGTGTGTGAAACGGGGCAGCATCTATAGATCCATTTCTGGCATGCCCAGCTTAGAGTATTCTTTTTTTTTTTTTTTTTTAATTTTTTGAAACCCTTACACCTTCCATCTTGGAATCAATAATAAGGAATGGTCCTAAGGCAGAAGACTGGTCAGGGCTAGGCAATGGGGGTTATGGGACTCGCCCAGGGTCTGCTAGGAAGCGTCTGAGGCCACATTTGAACCCAGGACGTCCCCATCTCCAGGGCTGGCTCTCCCTCAGCTTAGGGTATTTCAGCAAGAGCAGACAGCGTAACAAAGAGCCAGGCTCTTCTTCCCGACACACCTGGGGTGACGCCGGTCCCTGGAAGCAGCGTCTCTGTCCTAACTACACAGTGTTTGGACCAAAGCAGGATGTTTTGGCTGTCCGTCCTTACACAGACAAGCCTGGGCAAATCCCCACACATTTTAGACAGATCATGTAAGAAAGGAAGAATAAGCAGCAGTGAGCGAGAAGGGGAGGTCTCCTTTGTTTGATGTCTCTGCTAAAACAAACAAAAAGCTTGCTTACACAGCAGGAGGAAGAAGGGGCTGGGGGGCGGGGGAGAGAGGCACGGCATGACCCCCAGAAGAGAGCCGAGGCCCAGGCCACGGAAGGAAAGGTGGGCAAAGCGGCTGTCGGCTCGGGCCCACGTGGATCAATGATAGGGCCGACCACGGGCAGGAGGATCTGCGGAAGGGCGGCAGGGAGGAACGACCCGGGCTCGGGCTCCTTCTGGGCTGTGGCTACAAGTGCCTCGAGGACAAGCGACACCAGCAGCCCACGACAAAGGCCCGCCTTTTCCAGGGCTGGCCCACAGACTGTGGGAGATGGCCGGTGAAGCCACCACACTGAGGCTGGGCCGTTATCAGGGAGCTTTATCCAGGCCTGGGTCCCAAGCCCGGGCAGGGGATGAGGAACAGACGGGCATGGCAGCCTGGGAGGGAGGCCTCCAAGCAGGCACCTGACTCATCACTCCGCTAGAATTGGTCCAGATCCAGGATGCGCCTCTCATGGACAGCTCTGGCATCCGTGAGTTCACTCCCAGGGCAAGGAATAGGGAAAGAAGAATGGAAAAACAGGTAAATTCTCCATGGCCTGGCAGGATGCGAGGGTATGGGAAGAAGCCTTCTGAAATAAAGGTGTCAAACATGTCCCCAGGACGGTCAGAATCAAATTAACATGTAACTGAGAAATATTTAACAAAATATATTGAAAATTAAATTTCAATGTTAATTAAATAAATTAAAAATTAAAATACAATAAAACAACAATAGCATTATATTTAAAAACAAAGACAGGAAGGGGGCTTGGTGGATTGAGAGTCAGGCTTAGAGAAGGAGGTCCTGGGTTAAAATCTGACCTCAGACACACTTCCTCACTGAGTGACCCTGGGCAAGTCACTTGACCCCCTTTGTCTAGCCCTTACTGCTCTTCTGCCTTGGAACCAATACACAGTATTGAGTCTAAGATGGAAGGTGAGAGTTTAAAAAACTGTACCCCAGCTGTGGCGTGGAGCTTCCTCAGCAGGGAATTTTCCTCTTGCCAGCCCTCCCCAGGCCTTTCTCAGAGAACAAAGAGCTTGTCCCTGGCATCATCAGGTATCAGGACACCAGTCTAGCTCCCAACATAGACGTCTTTACTTTAGATTGAGGGTGTACTTGACAATAAGGAGACTTCCTCCTCCTCCTCCTCAGCCAAGTCCTAGGACCCAGCATTTGTAAAGAATGGGAAGATTCCAAGCAAGGAAATTACATTCCAACTCACCTTCCATCCTCTGATGAATGACTGTATCACTATGGCAGAACTCTTTATCTGTTGATATTTCTTTTGTTGCTGAAGGCAAAAAGAAAGAGGTGTGGGCAGAGCTATTTACAGATCCATAAAATACACCAACTGTAGGGCTGAACAAAGTGGAAGTTTTGACTCGAGGTGGGGGGCAAAAAATGAAATGCAACTATTTCCTCTACCTTCTCTGACATCCAATCTCACACTGCTCCTTCCATCCTTTGTACTCCTACCTGCACTCAGTAGCAGTGGCAGTGACATGACCAACTTTTTAAAAAGTCTTAAATGAATGGGCAAATCACTGGGTATTTTTGTCTCTATGAAGACTCCTCAGAGTGAAAACTTTATTCGTTTTCTAAATTTTTTCTTAAGGAGCCATGAGATCCTGTTTAAGTATTGATTTTTATCAATGAACTGAAATTTCATCTCATAAATTTGATTTATCAAGTAAGTGAAAATGATTTCAAAATATCATTCCAACAGAAGTTAATTCATAGTAGAGGGAAAATACTTAGTCTAGTGACTAAATTTGATGAGCATTTTTATGTTTAGTTATGAAACTGACTTAGATTGTGGTAGTTTTAATAGTTATAAACCTAAAATATGATTATCTCTTGGACATCTAATCACTACCCAAGCAATTAACAATATAATCCTACAGAGATGATTCTGGGTGCTTACAATGGCCATATTATTGTATGTCCTATTTTCCATCTCCATTCATGATTTTAAAAAGGAAAAAATAATGTAGGCCTACACAGGCCTGATTCTATACTGCTATTATCTCAAATAAATAGAAAGCAGAGTATTATAATTTTTAATCCAGTTGAGTGAAACTAGAGTTTTCCCCAGTGAGAAATCCATTAGAGCTGGACCATCTCATAATAATGAAATCAACAATCTATCTTTTAAGAAAATGCCACGAATAAATCGAGCATTTATTTGTCTACACACATTCATATCTGCTTTGTTTGAATTCATTATATTAAGTCAAGCAAATAGTTTTTCTTCAAAGAGCTGAAAATCAAGCAGATTTTCTTTAGCTGCTTAGTACAATGAGAAGTTAAATACCTCATTAATCTTCAAAATTTCAAGATCATTTGTATTGTACTAAAATGTACTATGGGATAATGTCAGCAAAACTTATGATTGATTTAACATGACCTTAGTGTGAAACATATCTATTGACCAAAAATAGGTAGAGTGTTCCAAGGGGTATATACATCATTAAAACTTCAAGATCATCTGTATTGTACTAAAATGTACTATGGGAATATGCCAGCAAAATTTATCATTAATTTAACCTGACCTTAGTGTGAAACATGTCTATTGACTAAAAATAGGTAGAATGCTCCAAAGGGATGCACTCAATTTTTTTATTTTCTGAACCACCTGTTAATGAGCTTTAAAAAAAAAATAATAATAAAAAATATATATATATATGAACAGGTACCTGAAATCTGATTAATTGTAATGATGAATCTTTGATCTCTGAGAGAAAGCAAATGACTAAAATTCTTTATCCATTAGATAAGAATACTTTTGCACATGTTATCAACACAGCTAAATTTTCTCAGGAATAAAAAGAAATTAAATCTTTCAGCTCTGGCTTGCAGCCTCAGATAAAACATGCAGTGGCTTGCCAGGCTTAAAACACTTCATAAATGCTAGGTTTTACTATTTTTAATCTTTACAACACATGAAAATGGAGAGTTTGCAACAGAGATTTTGACCTGGAATCATTAGGCTTCCATATCCTAAAATTTAAATGAATCAATATTAGATTCCATTTTTGGTCATCAAAATATTATAATTTCCCAGGACATGGGTTCACAGATTTAAGAGAAAGAAAGGACATTTGAGATACTATCCAGGCCAACTCCCTCTTTTTACAGATGAGGAAAATGAGCACAGGTAAAAATCAAGACAATTTATCCTATAATAATGAAGACTACATATTTAAAGAATGCTAGCTTACTGAATATCTTCTGTACCAGGCAGCAATAACAACTTGACTCTTCTTCATTAACAGGAAGTGAGTCCGGCACTTCCAACCTCGAAAAATTTTCTGAATGAGAGTGGCCAGGTCCTCAAGGCGTCGTTTTCTTAGGTCTTCTAACTTGAATAACTGTTAAGTAGCATATTAAAAAAAAAGATTACTCAGAATGTTATCAAAGGTTTGAACCCAGAATATCACATGGAAAGATGATTCTTAAGAAGCTAATATAATGACAATAGGGTCAGTCACAAAAACATTTAACTACTTCAGTTTTACATCAAACTGGGCACTAGCATATGCACAAATTTTGCTAATAAATATAGAAAAAGTAAAACTCCATTATTGTGGAATTTATCTGTCCTATGGCAATTTTTTGGTGTTGAATTGAAATTTTTCTTTGTACAATTTATCAAACCCAAAGCACTGTACATTGGAAAGAGCACTGGATTTAGAGCCAGAAGGCTGTTTGAATTCCAGTTTGAGACTCTCAGAAAGTTATTTCCTCTCTCTGAGCCCCAAGTGCCTCATCTTTAAAATTGAGGGAACTGGACTCAATCCTCCTGAAATCTTAGGATCCTCTGAATATTTATTAAGGGCCTACTGTTTACAAATGTTGGGGAAGATAATGAAATTTAATTAGAAATACTGTTTGAAAAATGATCAAAAGAACTATAAATAGAAATAAGATGTGGTTTTATATGTACATATCTCTTTTGTCAGATGATGTCTTCTCTAATAGGAGAGAGGGAAAAAAGCAAGAGGGCTAACTAGGCATCTTAATGCAAAAAAACGGGAAAATAAATACATAATTTAAAGAAGAATCTCAGCTCTGGCACTTATGGTATAAACTATGACAAGGTTCAAGTCACTTGGCCTCTTTTTATGCCTCAGTTCCACCATCTGAGAAATGGAGATAATAATACACAACTGTTGTGAGGCAAGCATTTAAAGACCTCAAAGCACTATACAAAAGTACACAATTATTGCAATGTTTATTATTATTCTGATCACACTGTTAAAGTAATCCTATGAAGTATCTGAAAGAGGCAGTTCATTGTTGGCCTCATCAGAGTTTTTGTAAAGTAGTTTATAATTCCAACTTTACATGACTAGATTGGCTTTTTTCTAGTGTTCCCTTCAAACCACACAGCTGAGGGTGCTCCCATGCACAATAAGTTGTTGCCATACAAGTGAAATTTTCCTTTAAAAACACTGTTGATTCTTAGTCACCATTTACAGGTTTTGTTTTGTTTTTTCCCACTTTCTTTTCCTGATACTCTGCACTCTAACTGGTTTATCAACTACCACTGGGTTGGTCCATTGTGATGTTGACTGGCTACTGGCTAGCCTCCTTAGAAACTAAGTAGCAGGCCTTCCCCATTTTAAGCAGGTGGAAAAGTGATGATTGACTGGAGTGACTACTTTACCAGAGTCAAGCAGCAGAAATATGTAGTTATGGGAGAAAGACTCTAAGCCAGCCCCATATGAAGGTGAAACTGATGTCATCAGGAAAAGAAAAGAAAAATTGATGGTGTAAACAGTTACCAATAATGTGTCTGTTCTAATAAAGCTGCACTAAATTGTACTGTACTCAATTAATAAAATCAAAAGTATCCAGCATCTCCATTTTCATGGGAAATATTTGATTACATATTAATATTTTTAATTAAAAAACTTTTAAAATGCTTTGTCAACATCAAGATGTGTAAAATTTTCTGCCCAGAACAGTAAAATATTCAAGCAGCTTAAAAAAAAAAGGAAACATCGATTTCCTAACCCCGCCCTCAATTAATGTATTAGTAATAATCCAGTTAAATGTTTTAGAGTTAGATTTTTCTTCATGAACCTGCCTACACAAATGAATAAAACCTTTGAAAAGATGATTTGAGTCACACATACCGTTCTTGGGTTCCGGATAAATATCTTCGATCTACCAAAAGAGTATTCTTCCACAGGGAATTCTAATTCATTAAACAACACTTCCACACCAGCTCTAGGAAAATCAAAAAAGGATAAGGCATTTTTCTCCCTCACTTCTTTAGCTATAAAATGTTTCTTTCCAAACAAACTATATAGTGCCTTGTATTATTTGGTATAGAAAACAAAACAAAACTTCACACTTAGAATGTCATTGTTCTTATACAAAACATCTATCTTGCAAAAAATTTCTAAAAATAATTCTATTACTTTTTTTATAACTTTCACTGACAATTTTTTTTATGGGAATAGACTTAGGATTTCATCAGGGTAGGAGTTCCCTTTTTAAATAACCCTTACTTTCTGTCTTAGTAACAGCTGTAAGACAAAGGAGAAGGCAAGAGCTAGGCAAATGGGGCTAAGTGATTTTCCCAGGACCACACAGCAAGGAACTATGTGAATCCAGATTTGAACCCAGGTCCTCCTAATATGAGGCCTCAAAATCTATCCACCGAGCCACCTAGCTACCCCCAAACTCCTCTTTCTACCAATATAGATGTCACGCAACTTTGAGAGCTGCTTGAACACTAAGGTGCCCAAAGTACATAATCAAATGCCAACATTGATTAAATTCCAATCCCAACCCTGTGTCTACTATAGGAAGCTCTATTTATACCAATTTTTTATATCTATATTTTTATATATTAATTTTGTTTATATCAATTCTCTATTTATTTATCAGAATTCAACTATACCAACAAAAACAAATGAAATCTAAAACAGGATAAACAAACAAACAAAAAGATTTAATTGTTTGTGTAACTATGCATATATGTTATTTACTAAATGCTAAAGGAAAAACATCTCCGTGTATCAACTTTTATTATTATTTTGCATGCTTTAAAATGCATTCTTTTAGACTAGTAGTTCCCAAACTTTTTTGGCCTACCGACCCCTTTCCAGAAAAAATATTACTTAGCCCTCTGGAAATTAATTTTTAAAAAAATTTAATAGCAATTAATAGGAAAGATAAATGCACCTATGGCCATCACCACTCCCCTGGATTGCTGCAGCACCCACCAGGAGGCGGTGGTGCCCACTTTGGGAATCACTGTTTTAGACCTTTCATTCTTATTTGTTTTATTTCACTCCTTCCATATTCTCCTCCCCTAAATTTCAAGGAGAAAGACTATTACAGATTTAATATCACAGATTATACTGAATCCTCTTAATCTTTTGTGTAAACTTGTCTATTTAGGTTCATCACTGATTTTTTAAATGGAAACCTGAACCTACAGTCAATTTCTTCTTCTATTTGACCAATAATAGCAATGTCCTGTATTTATAGAAATGTATTTACGTACCAACCAAACTGGGTTTACACAGAAGGGATTATGAAATGCAGGGAAGAGATTGTCAAATGTGTGCAAAAATTTATTCTGAGCCTCCTTGGTTAACCCACTGAAAGTATTTTCAAAACATTTCCTGGGGCAGGTGTGACGAAATAAGGGTAGAGAAAAAATGCCAGGGAGTGGGAAACTCAAGATACAGACCGTACTTGAGCACAGGAATTCCTAGGTATGAGTAAGACAAGCTGCACAGTGCTCACAATATTTTACTTCCATAGTAGGAGCTGGGCAGGGCAGCTTTAATTGTTTGTTTGTTTGTTTGTTTGTTTGTTTGTTTGTTTGTTTCTTTCTTTCTTTCCTTCCTTCCTTCCTTCCTTCCTTCCTTCCTTCCTTCCTTCCTTCCTTCCTTCCTTCCTTTCTTTTTTTTTTTTTTGCATGTGAGTGCCTGTGTGTTTTAAGCCAGACCCAAGATTCCACTGATAAAGGGAAACTCCTAATAAGGAAGTTCTCTCTACCCAGCACCTGCTCTTCATAGTCTCAGATGACTACCTTGGGGCACTGAGAGGTGACTCAACTTGCCCAGGATTTTTACAAACAGTATGTATGGATCAGAGGCAGGACCTGAATCCAGGTTTTCCTGATTCCTAGGCTAGCTAGCCACAGGAAAATGAAACACAAAGAAATCAAATACCATGGATTCAGAGAAGTAAAGAATCAGCATAAGAAGTGACCTCTGAGCTTATTTAATTCAATTTTTCACTCACCCAAAAGAGGAATTTTATACCATAATACCCTGAAAATTAACATCAGAGTTTAATATGGCACCAACATCTCCTATCAACTGGTAAACCTACATTATCTTTCTATGGTTTTCTATCTCTAATTATAAAGTGATCAACTGGCAAAAAGGTGGACATTCAACTTTTTATGTGAAAGATGAGGTCAATGTTGCTCGTATGCTCCTAAGGGATAGTATTATTCTTGGCTTCCTGAGTGTCCTTGGCACCTGGAACAGTATAGTATATATCCCTTGAACATGCATAGATGCTGGAAAAAGTATTTGCTGAACTGAGGTGGAAGCAAGATCATGTAACAGAAATAACATTTTGAAATTAAGAATTTCAAAGTTATATCATAGCCCATTACTGCAAATAACTAACTGGGTCTACCTTGCTGGATCACAGTCTCCTCACCTATAAAATGGAGGTGTTCAGAGGGGATTTGTAAGGTTCTAACATTCTACTAGGAGGTGTTGATCAATTCCTTCTTCATCAGATATAAGCCGGTTTTTAAATTCTGCTAATAACATAAGCCAATGAAATGGAATCAAAGAATCCTCTTGGATGGCCAAAATTAGAGAGGCAAAGAAGAGGTGAACCTGTTTTGGAGCACGCTGTCATGGACAGAGCCTTGGATCTGGATATCTGGAGACCTTTGAGTCCCTGATTTACCTCTAAGAAGCTGTTTTGCCTAATCTCTTTTGAGGCTCATGTGAACATCATTGGACTTCCCAGTTGCTCTGAGGATCAGACTGTCTTCTCAATGGTAAAATATGTACCAATGTCGATTATTACAATTAACCTAATCAAGATCTCACTTTAACATTCAGGCTAACTGCATGAAGGAAAAGACAAGTTTTTCCCCTTCTTAAAGTTCATGATTAAATCTGTCAATTTTCTCACCTTGCAGGCCCCTTCCAATGAGGCCATGTTTGCTTGCAAAGCATCTTGTATCTTTCTAGGCAAGGCTCATAAGCCTGCCTGAAGGCATAGCCTGCCCTTCTTACACGGACATTCTCCAAGAGACCGAGGTATCTGATCTGGTGACACACCAGGGCATCGTTGAAGATGTGGGCAGCTTTTTTGTCATTAGGCTTAATACACCTGAAAAAATGAAGGGTACTTTGATTTTAAATGGCATTTCTTAAAAGAAAAATAACCTAATGATACATTTCTATACATTACAAGATAAAACCATGCAACTATGAATGATTCTTTCTTAATTTATTTGAAATTCATTTAAAAGAACTTTATAATAAATCTATGGGAACAACTATTGTAAAACATCCACTATTGCTTATGGCCAGGTTGAGATTATCAAATAAATTCATATCTATACCTGTTAGATACAAACATATACCACTGACAAATGTCCACAGAATTAGAACTCATTTCTTTCAGTGAACATCGATCAATTTCACCTTCTCCCTTTTACATTTAAAAATATCGTGACATTAATTTTTAAAAATGCCAATAGTATTTAATATTCTTGTCATCTATATCTAGGTTTACAACAGAGCCCCTGACTGTAAAGCATTAGAGTACAAAGTACTTTGTCCATCTGTAATAGTCTTACTAATGTTAGTTTCCAAAAGTAATTCAAGAAGTTGGATGTTTGATGTGATGTCAGCTCCACCAGAAATATCCCTTTTGGCACAAAACCCATCAAACAGACAGTCTACTATAGTAAGACCACACCTTTACTGAATCCATAAGCAATGGCAGGACTGAAATAAATTGTATTTATGTGGCAAATTAACTTCTTAAGAAAGTTCCTTCTATTCCTATGATGGGAATTACTCAATATTATACAAACATTTATTTCTAACCTCTTTTTGGTTTGCAACTCTCAGAGGAAAAATCTAGATACATTTTCCCTAAAAAAATCTCCTCATCTGTTACTAGATGCAGTTTTGTATTCATTTCAATGAACAAATATTAATTAAATATCTAAATGTGCTGGGCCCTGGGGATACCAGTACAAAGAAAGAAACAATTCCTACTGGCAACAAGGATAAGACTACTGATGATTACAAACAAGGAATTTCTATACCTCTAGCAATGGTTTCCTCCAAAACTGTTCCAAGAACAAGTTTAATAATAAATATGCTGGACTATGTGTGGACAAATAAAATATGAAAAATGTTCTACTCTCTAGAGTAGAGGTGACAAAGGCAAAACAGATTAAAATAGCATTGGGAAATATGTAATAAAATAAATAAAAATTCAACGCAGATACTACAAGTGGCCCTATGGATCTGTTTCTATTTGAGTTTGATATTACTGCTCTAAAGAGGCTTCACAAGTGACTTTCCACAGTTTTTGATAAGCCTGAAGTACCTAATGTAGTTTGGGTTCTTGGTCTGTAAATTCTTCATCAGCGTGGCCACGGAAGCCTTGAACTGAGATCCTGCAGTGGGTGGCCTCTTCAGGTTGATTTTGGCAGGGTTTCCTTCGGGGAATAAAGCCTTTATTAGAGAATGGCTGGCCTTCCACATGGCTTGAGACAGGTCACGGTAGAGTAGATCATTGTTCTTGTCAACAAATCCTTCTACCTGATACATAACCTGCAAAAAAATACATCGAAATGAATGGCAAGCAGGCTGAATAAAACAATGTTAAACTCTTCAAAGAAACATTTCAAGAGAATCTGTTTTCAGATACCACCCTCTCCATGAACAACCTAATGCTTTAGTCACACTGTAATACCAAATTAGCTCCAAACATTCAAAAAACCTCTCAGTTTATCTTCCATCTGTCTAAATAGAAAGATCTCAAAATATTTTTTTTATCCTCCAAGATTTGCAAGAACTCTAAATATGTAATCTTAACATTTTCCAATTTTAGCTCTATTCCTGCCTAAACACATCTTCTGATGTTATATTTTACCTGCTAAATATGCCATAAGTTTCAATCTCACCAAAAATCAGGATTGGGGAAGAAAATGTTCAGATATTATTTGTATTTTCAGTACTATGTACCACAAAAAGAATATATTTTATATGAGGAAATATACTGGGGAAGAATATAGAAATGAAATAATATCTCACTAATTTTTAATTGCACTAATTTGTAATGTCTATTAGTTTAGACACAGTATGCATGTTTCCTACTGAGGAAAAAGTTCCAAATAATTTCCTTTGAATTTTTAGGGCCTTTTCTGTAAATAATGGGAAACCAACTAAAATTAGCAACTTTCTTGAACTAAAGGCTTAAGAAGTTGGCTAAAAGACTGCCCAAATTAGTTTCTATCATCTTCATATCTATCTTCTATCATATCTATCAGCGTCTAAATAGCATCAAATCCTCCATAAGAATAGGTGAGGAATTATGGATGCCTACAACATGCTTTCATCTTCTGGATCTAGTAATGAGTTCTTGCATGATTGTTTTATCTATTGTGACTTTCAATTTTTAAAAGAACATATTTCATCTATCAGCAATATGTTTTAATTACTAGGCATTTATAAGCTATCTATTAATAAGGCTTGAGATAAATGGCTTCATCTGAAAGCAATGAAGTTGGAATGCTCTTTAAAATGGTAACATTTTTGTTAAAAACACAGCATATTGCTGGGTACATAGTATTAAAGCAGAGTGGCTTGCCTTCTGGCATACTGTACATTAAAGGAATTTTCCCTCTCTGGTTTACCATGGGGTTCTGATTGCTATTGAAATTTCAGTGATCTGAAAACTCTCACTATTCAATCATTTTCTTACTGTTACATAGACTTCAACACTCAAAACCCTGAAATCAGTCAATGGTGCTGAAGCTGCCTAACCTGGTAGATGGCCTTGACATAGACATACATGACAGATGCCCACAATTCAGGGGCTTATTCAGTACCTTGCCTGCATAATGCTGAATTCTGAAACAGCTGTGAGGCAAAGAGGTATCATTTAAGAACCGGGAACACTTGCTCATTCTGCTCTCAAAATGCTGATGGGTGGCACAGACTTGGTTCAGCTTTTCTAAAAAGGTCTCATCGGTCACTGTGCCAGGCCTCAGGCACTCTTCATCCAGCATAGCCAGGATTCCATTTGTATTCTGTAGTTGTTAAAAAAAACAAAAAAACCCAGAACCATTTCCTTCCTTCCTCAGTCAATTGTTTTAATAATTATTTGTAATGACTACATTAAAACACAATTAACTTAAAAACAAAACCATTCTTCTTAAAGTGCTTAAATCTAAAACCACTGAGGTCAACATTTTTTTTTTTTTGCAAGGTTAGAAGAACATGGGTCAATAGGACACTGGGATCTTAAGCAATTCATTTCAGGAGAGAGAAATGGTTTCTTAACATCTTGCTGATTAACATAATTTAGTTGGTTTAGGAAAAAAAGCTTTGTTTAAGGCTTTTTTTTAAGTGAGAATGCAATTTAAAATCTAGAATATGGAATCCAATATAATTGTTTTATTTTCATATTATGAGATATCAAATCACACGGCAGAGCTCAAAGGGAATTAATCTATAAAAAACACCTTTCAAGCTATCATTTGATTTTCACTTGGGAAGAAAACGGAGAAATCTGTTTCAGATGTTTACAAAACTTCCCAAAGAGATAAAAGATTACAATGTTCGTTTTCTTTTAAAGGGAAACACAAAAACATGTGTGCATATGTAATTGTTTAGAGGGATACTAGGAAAGATTGAGCTCTAAGAGCTCATTCTTACTAATATAATAAAAAAATATATATTATCAATCAAGAAACGTTTATAAAACAACTATTATGTCAGGAACTTTAGACACAAAACCAGAAATGAAACAGGTCCTGTCCTTGAGAAGCTTACCTTCTACTGGAGAAGACAATACATATATACGAACACATAGAAATAGATGTGTGTTTGTGTATGTACACACATATATATGTATGTTTACACACATTCATACATACACACACACACATGTATTTGTGTACTTGATGTCCTAAAAGTCTTAGTACAGTTTTAAGCTTAAGCAGTTTAAAATCTTATTCTCCTCATTGGGAAAAAAAATTTAAACCCTTCCTTCTTTGGATATGAATACGTGTGTGTGTGTGCGCGCGCGCGCGTGCGCTTTCAGAATCTGTCACTTGTTCATTAATCTCAAGAGGCAAAACTGAAATACAGTACTCACCTTTAAATTTAATAGGAAAATGCTAATTGTGTATTTTATAAAGGTGTTTATGTGTCACTTCATCCCCAAAGAAATGGTGAAAGAGACGGTCATAGCCAGCCCAACTCCCAAGAGTGCAGTCATGAGGTAATTAAAAGAAACTACCTATTTCCTTCGGTACAAAACTTCCTACTCTCTTCCAACCTTCCCCACAGGAGTCAGGACATCCTTTCAGCAGCATGTACTCGTTCCAGATGGAACCAAGGGGAAGTATGGACTCTCTTGAAGTACAATGTAATTATAACAGTAACAAGAATAAACAGGATTTCTGAACTTAATGCTGGAAGGAAATACTTCCTGTAGGTATCAAGGTTCTTTCTTAGAAGAACATGCGTTTCTTCCATCATCGTGTACAATGTAAGTATTCTGGGCTGTGACAGCTTGGTTAAATAAGTGCACTGCCACAGGGCTTTCCCTTCCAAAACTCAAAGGGAAGTCATTAAATGTATTGTTAAATTTGGGAAGGGAAATATGCTAATCAAGAATTTCACAAGTTATGGGTCCTGGAGCAAATTTTACTCCATCAAAAAATTAAATGAGTTAGTTATTGTTTACTGTAAACAGTAATGAATGAGGACAAGTTCCAACTGGCTTGGGAGTCCTTATTCACTGAATTTTTGAGAGTTCAAGTTGAAGAGATATATCAACATTCATATTCTAAAGGTAAATCAGAAGAAAGACAAGAGAAGGCACAGAATAATGTCAATGAGGGCTGCTCATCACTTTCAATGGTCATTACACTTAAGGAATCAACAGGCATGGGAAAAACTGTCAAGCCAATAGAAACTATTGATTTTATTCTAGCACATGGAATATCATGCTAGTATCTATCAGAGTTCTAATTTCCATATAGAAGAAAAATCTCCCATAATGCCTTCTAGAGAAACAAAGGAACACTTCACATCAAGTACTTTCAAATTTTGAGGCTTTTAGAACTGGTAGGAAGGTTACTGATTATGTGGTTCAGTCTCACCATTTTGCAGTTTGAAGTGCAACTCATCTAGTACTCCTCTCTTCAAATGGTTATCCAGGATTTAGCTGGATAACTATCTAGGAGGGGAAACCCCCCCCCCTTAACTTCCAAAAGACCCCAATTCTATTTTAGGACAGCCTTCCTAGCAAGGAAACAAAATGCTGAAAGAAACAAAATTCTTGGACAGACCAAGATGGACACAAAAAGCTTCTTAAAACATATCCTACAGTGGTTTGCATTCTAGTCTCCTAGGAAGTAGATTTCCTTTGCATGTGAGCATGTTAATGCTTTTAACATTTCACATCACCACAGTGTCTTCAAGTTTTGAGGATTTTAGAACTGGTAGGAAGTTTATGGATCATATGATCCAATCCCACCATTTTGCAGATAAGGAATCAGGTCCCAGAGAGAAGGAGGAAGGTACCCAGAGAGGCTTCTTGGTCCAATCTGTTCCACTTTATCTTCCTAACTTTTATTCATTATGAAAAATTTGATGAGATAAACAATGATGTATACATACTAGTCTGCACACACTACTGCGCATTTATGTGTATGAGTTTTGTAAGGAGAGAGGGTATAAAACTGATAGGACTGGCTTTTGGGTAGCAACAAAGGGAAGATAAAACATTCACTGATTGTTGTTTTAGTGACGGTAAAAAACAACTGAGCATCTGGCACATCCCACAGCCACCAAATACATGGATGAGCCTACAATGAGTCTATGCCACCAGGCTACAGACTTCTTGAGAAGGCCTTTCTGATTCTGGATTGCCTTCAAGGTATATACCTCAGAGGAGTGAATGAACATGTAAGGAGGGTGGAGAAAGTGGAAGTTATCTACTATGATATCACTTTCCACACTCCCTTTGGAACTGGATCATTTCCTGAGCAGAGACAAAGCTCTAAATGGGGTCCAGGAACTCAACCATCCCTCACAAAGATGTCTTGCAACTATCATGAAACAGAAGGAGACATAATAATAGAGCAAACAGATGGAACTCACTATGGTCTGAACCCAAAATCTCAGGAGTCTTGAATTTGGCTCAGGATCTAAATAGGCAGGTAAGAGGAACTCAAAGACTTAAAGTGCTGGAATGGGGTGTTTGCCAAAACAAATGATACCCATCAGTTCACCTTGTCTTCAAGTTTCCTGGGGGTGTAAGTATTTGTTATAGAGCCTCAAGAATTTTCTAGCATCTATCTATATTTAGATACAGTCTTACTTGGTATTTAAGAAACACATATTCATTCTCTAACTCCTAGAATCAAGTTGTCAAAACAAAAATTGCAAAATCCAACACAATATTACCTTTCCACTTATAATAAAAATTCACTATTTGTACCAAAGGCATTTCAGATAGATGTATTATCAGGTACTCACGTTTTCTATGAGGTCACAAATTACAGCATTATTGAAATAGTCGATGTGAGTCCATTCTATATCCTTTAAAAAAAAAAAGAGGAAAGAAATCCTATGTAGAATGTTATCAACAATGCAGATCTTATTTATCTCAATGTATTTAAAATCCCCTCATTATGTTACCTTTAAAAAATCGGCTCTATAAACATGATTTTGGGTCCCCAAATGTTTATCTGAGTGAAGTGGTCCACCACTGACACTGCCTAACCAAAATGAATGCCCTTGAACTGCTTCCAGGCTTGCTTTCCATTCCATTCTCCAATCTGTGTCAATTTCCCATGCACTTCATTGGCAAGGAGCCAAATATTTACACTGAGAATCCTTGGGTCAATAATGCTTTGTGTATACTTATAATGTTTACAAGGAAATAAGTCAGAATTAGAGCTCAAGAATCTGAGATCCTAGATTTTTTTGTTGTTGTTCTGGATTTTCAAACATGAGAAAAAATAAATGGAAATAAAATCCTATGAGTATATACTTAAAAAAACCAAGGTTGGTCAGATATTTTGGAAAACTAACCAGCATGATAATTAACTACTTCAAGTGTGAAATGACCCAAGGTTAGTCCACAATGCACCTTAGAGCTGTCTTTTTGTTTTGTTTTATTTTTTTTTAAAGGCATGAAAAACTGTAAGCTTTTTCCATTAGGTCAATATAACCAAAATTTAAATGCACGATGTAATTGCTTTGGGTCTACTTCTGCTTTGTATATTCAAGCTTCACATGAATAAACATTTATTTTTCTTCCAAGGCGATGAAATTTAATACATACACCCCAGTAGAGTTCTTTCTATATACTTGTAGAAATGTCCTAGTCAAACTGTACAAACAACTTTAAGTTAAAGATCAAAGCTCCACCATTTTCTTTATGATGAGAAGACAGGAAGAGAGTGGACCAGGCTTATAAAATGTTTATTCTGCCAGAAGGTGCCAGACACTTAAAAAATATTACTAAAGTGTGGTGGCTTTCCTGTAAAACAAAGACAAAATATTTATAATTTATCCTCAAAGAAAAGAAGTAGATGGTTTGCTTTAGGAATTTACTGGGGGGAAAACTACCACATGAGAAAAATCAACATAAAGTGGGGTCCGCGTGGGGGAGGGAAGTGAAGTCCACATCCATAAGGTATCTGAACACCAAAGGAGGCTGGAGAGAACAAAATAACCAACTTTCACTGGACCTGAAGAAATTATAATGCAGCTTTTTCTAGTGATCTTGTGATTTCGTTAGTAAGGAGAACTTCTGGTGAGGAAATTCCCTCTGCCAATATAGACTGGCAACAGCTATATAAACTAGAATCTTAGTGGCTTGGGACACTGGGTCACACAGTCAGTATATGTCAAGAAGCAGGACTTAAATCCACATCTTCCTGAATTTGAGACTACTAAGCCACAGGGCCCCTTACACAGACAATATGATTTAATAAGAATAAAGCAAATAACCAAGAAAGGAATGAGAAATAAGACTTTTGGGGACTTTTTGCTATAATTTCTTCAAAATAAGACCTGTTTATACTTAGAAAATAAATGAATATTGAAAGGTGGGAGGGGAATCAAAATATTCATCTTTTTCAACTAAGGATGAAAGCAAGGGACAGATGTTACCTATTAATGATCTAAAATGGATATTTTTAGAAAATTGATTTTTTTTTCTTCAGGAAACAAACCAATAAAGAATGTTCTCAGGATATCTTTCTGAATCCTCCATTATTTCCCAGCTCTATGAGTTCTTCCTGTTATGGTACACAATAAATAAATTAACAATAGCTTACTTTATAGAGTGCTTTCCTCACAACAATCCTCTAAGGCAGGTGGCAGAATAAGTATTAATTTTGAACTGAAACTCTGAGGGTTTGGTAAAGTGAATGGCCCAGAGTAAAGAACAGAACCAGGATTCAAACCCAGGTCTTATAATCTAAATCCAGCATCTTAAATATAAGTACAACTAAATAGACCAAAGCTAGTATTGGGAGAGTTGTTTTTTCTTTCTTATAAACCCTTATCTTCTGTCTTAGAATCTACACAAGTATCAGTTCCAAGGCAGAAGAGCAGTAAGGAATAGGCAATGGGGGTGAAGTGACTTGCCCAGGTTCACACAGCTAGGAAGTGTCTGAGGCCACATTCTGAACCTAGGACCCACCATCTCCACGTCTGGCTCTTTCTAACTGTCCCATAAGCAGAGTTTTGAATGACCATATATTTATTAGTAGTTTCAAGAGACTTTAAAAAAAAAAAAGAATATTTGGACATTACTTCTCGGATGTACTCTTCCTGCTCTTCTTTGAGGGTGAGTTCAATGAAGATCTGCTGCAGTTTTTCATTGCAATAGTTAATAATAAACTGCTCGAAGCTGTTGTCCTGTAGGAAAAGAAAAAAGCAACCATGGTTTTTCATAAAGCCCAGCTCCGTGCATTTACAGAGCCCACACTGACAGTTCAGTTGATGAACAAACTTTCCAGATTCAGCCACGAGTAGGGTAAAGACAGCAACTTAGGCCTGGCAGGCATGTAGTAAATACTAGTGGAAATAAACCAAAAAAGAAAATGGCACACAATGTTGCCATCTGCAGGATGCAGGTAAGCTTTCGATCTTGCACTGAAATGAAGAGATATGGGCCTTGGATTTTTTTTTTTCCTATTTTAAAAGTCAGAAAAGAGAGTGTGGCCTAAAGTTCCCACACTTATGACATTTCTATGCTTTCTGTTATAAAGGACACAGACCCAGCAAAGAGGTGAAGTGAGATCCTATCGGGCCTCTTATTTGGGTCCAAAAATCTTTCCAAGAGAAACCAGCAGCTACCACTTCAACCTAAGGGATCATCACTTGCTTCTTCCCTTTTTGCTAAGGGATGATGGTGGTGTGGGAATAAAGAAGGGAGGAAGGTGCTCCTGTTCCTCCTAATCCTCATCCAGCCCAAGTCTATTGGCATCCATTCATTGATCTATTCATTCCTTGATTCTACTCACTACAGACAGGGGAGCTCATCATAGAACTTTCTTTCAATCCCTTGAAGACAGAAACTCCAGTTCCTTCATGAAAAGAGATGAAGGAAGGAGTTTTTGAAAACTGCAGAAGGAGCTGGGGAAGGGACAAGGGCAGACTGTGGGAGAAATTTGAATCTGATGGATAAGAAGGAGCACCTGGACTAGTTTTTCTTCTGGAAGTCAGTCTAGGATTTCTTGTCACCAGTGATGAGCCGGTGATAGAAAATATTCATCTCTTAGTCACAAATGATATGAATATGATATTACAGTGTGATCTCATTGGGACTGTTAAAAAAAAAAAAAGGGGGGGGAGGGTTTAAAAACAAAAAAACCCTGACTACAAAACTGGTGAAAATTCATTTTTAGTATTTTAAATGGATGCAATCACAGGTTATAAGATCAAAGGATTCTGGGCAAGAAGGAATCCTGGAGATGTCCTAATATGAACCCCCTAATTTTTCAGATAGGGAGGCTGAAACTCAGGGACAAAGCCAAGTCTTTTGGCACCAAATCCAACAGTTTTTTCTACTAAAATATAATACCTTGAAAATGTATTCTTCTTGACACTAATATAAAATTTTAAAAGTGCTTCTAATTCCTTGGTCCTTTAAAGTTTTGATCTGGAGCAATTCAATTACGTACCTAAAGAATATTACCATGATCTGTTCTATTCTAATAACACTATACTTCTCTGACAATTGAACATTTAGAGTTCTTAAGTCATGAAAAGCTGCCTGCCTTAAGAAAAAAGGATTCTATGAAAGGTTCACGGTAAGAAGAGACATCTGGCTAATTCAGAAGATGTACTCATAGGGATCTGATACAGTGAACCAGTCTTTGAGGGTTATTCAGGATGTCTCCATGAAACAGCCATAAAACTATTTACAATACTCTTATGCTGACAAGCTTTAAGTGATGTGGAAGAGGTAACGAGTTTTCTTAGACATGAATGAGCATATAACCTTCTCTGGTTGCTAAGCTACAAAACAAGGAATAGGAAATACACACAGGCAGATTAGAAACAAAGACCAAAGCTGCACAAATTACCCACAACAATTAAATAATTAAGATAAAGGCAAATTAAATTTGCCCTTCCAACTTACATGTGTATACGTATAATACACACATTCCTATTGAATTCAACCTGCCCTAATGGCCACGTGCTTAGCTAATGTTTATTTGCCGCAAAATTCACACAGCTGAAGAGATTAACATGTAGCATGCAACAAAGCGGCACTGCAAACAGGTCATACTTACTGCATTCTGATGCAAAAAGAGACAAATTATATAAGATGCTGTCAGTTTTTAAGAATAAGGAACTTCAGAAACAAAACATGTCATTGATGATTATTCATGGTGGCAAATATGCACGTCTCCTACTTAGTCTATATTACACAGAATATGTGAATATGTGTCATAGATCAACATAAGATCAACTAACCATTTAAGGCTGAGTCCTACTTCCCACTCCCTGCTATTCACTAAGATCTTATTGTGACAGATCTTTCCAATTTTTTTTTTAAGGGTTTGACTGAAACAGTGTTGAGTGACTGTCTTGACGCCCTGAAGCAGTCAGCACAGGAGGGTTTAATGTTCTTCTATTCTTAGGATAAATGAAATTCCTGTGACACATGCTCACAATGCAGCCCCCACCCACCTGCATTAACAGCTCAGGGAGGAAGGACAGACACCACCAAAGAAGGTAAAAGGTAATGAGCTCCAGGAGCACAGGCTTTTCTTTTCCCCCTCAGAAAGACAGAACCAGTGAAAACTAAACAAGCAAATATTCATTTTTCCAGTGGACCTTCTAAGAAGAGAAATTATAACTAATTGTATTGGGGGGTGGGGTTAAAAAATTGAGTAACTGAACAAGGAACATAATTGACTATTATATCTTTTTAGAATTATGGAGCTATCCAGTGGGGTGTATCTGACTCTTGTGTGCATTTCTCTCTCTCACAAAATACACATCATTACAAAAACGATATGAGATTTACTAACCCAATGCTTAAATAATTTTGATCTGAAAAAAATCTGACTAATTTTTATTCTAAATCATTATGCTTTTCAATGTAAAGTAGGACTGTACTACAAGATGTAACCATGGTGCCTTCCATTCCATCTAGGATGTGACTATTTCCTCTCATTTGTACCACATTAAATAATGTCAGGGTTTCACTGATTCTTCCTTTTTAAGATGCAACTGTCTTGAATTTTAGAAAAGCTATCAGCTCTAATCAACTGGTCTCAATCAATTTTGCAAAAATGAGGTTCCAGAACATGCAAGAACCAAGTTGTTCATAAACAACACAATTCTTACACAGCTTTTCTGTCGCATGGTCCAAAGTCTTCTGGGGGTTACTCAGCCAACAGCTGGTTCCATTAATTTCTTCCCTATTTCCCTCCTTCCCCCACCATTTCCACTTTGGTTGTAAACCTGGAATTGTTAGTCACTTCTGAATTTATCTCTCAAGGCTGAACAGAAAAAGGAAGGCTCAGCTGAGCCATATACTCTATTCATCTCCCATATATCCCATTAGATTTAGATTGTCTTAGGTTATACACTAGAGCCAAGCACCATAGCTCTAGCCTTGGGATATCTGTGACAAGAATATATGAGGTCCTTCTCTCTTAAATAAATTCTCTTAAATAAAACCTAAGACAAACTACTCTCATATACTTTTGCATTACAAATGGTGCCATAGCAAGGTTCCAATTTACTAAATATACAACATTCTTGACTTAAACACCTATAACCCCATATAGTCAATGGCCACAGATACTCATGATTCCTCTCTAAGGCGTGGAATTTTCCTCTTCTGGTGCCTGCTGCCTGGGAGACCTTTTCCTTTCAATCTTCCCTCCTGGTCCTCAGCACTATTCCTAATCCTCTACTTTCAGCTCTGCGCTCAATAGTAACCCCAGGTATCTCTCCTTGGTCACTCTGACCCAGTTCCTGTCATGTTCTTAATAGGACAGAAAGATTCACTTTTATTTTAGTCTTGGTGCAAAGTTCCACTATTAAGCACCTATCTGTTTTATAACTTTCTCAGGGTCTAAGTCACTATTATTAGCGGCTTCCCATTAGCTAGCTAATGAAATATCAACTCCTAGTCCTGATATTCAAGGTTCAGTACAATGGGAGTTCAATTCACCTTTCCTGTATTATTTAATATTATTTTTTCTCTTAAAGTTCTTGAAATTCCAATCAAAAGTGACTTATACGCTAATCCTCATTCTCCTTGTTCTAGTCCCATATCTTTGCTTATGCAATCCCACTCCTGGAATGAATTCCCTCTATACCTTTGTTCAAGTTTCCTACATCCTTCCAAGTTCCGATGAATGTAGCACCTCCTTCTATGAAGCCTTCCAGGTACATACATCTACCTTTTTTTGTTCCTTGCCTTAGAATTATCCTCCTATTTTGCCATGTTATTGGGGATGAAGAGGGGGTAAAGAAGGGAGGGGAAGAGGAAGACTGTGAGGGAAGAGGGGAAAAAGGTTCCAATTAAAAATTTTTTTTATTATGAATATTTTCTTTCTCGAAAAGAAGGCACTATTTAAATTCTAAGATAATCTACAAGAGCAATATGGTATCACCCATTATTTCACAGGGGTGTTTCAAAATTCTAAAAACAAGCTTAAAACAAAATTTCAATTGAGACACACCACAGGACTGGCTGCAATATAGCAAAAATAAAGAACTGTAAAGAAAAAAATGTCATACATATTATGAAAGATGTAAGACTAGAATGGGAGATTGGCTGTTCTTCTACCCAGAGTGAAGGAAAACTTATAGAAAATCTCTGTAGGACACTGGGACCAACACATGGTCAAGAAATACAAAGAAAAATTCCTGACATTTGGGGAGGACTCCTGGCAGAAGAGTTCAAAGAGGCCATGGAAGAGAGTCACAAATTACTATAAGGTATGGATGGGTTGTTGTATTCCCATCAAATGAAGCTGTGTAGGAGGAGAGAGGGAGAGACAGACAGATGGATGGATGGAGAGAGGAAGGGAGGGACAGAGAAAGAGAGACAGTCAGACAGACAAACAGATAGGGGTGACAGAGAGGAGGCAGAAACAGAAATAGACCTAGATGGATGGGCAGATACACTTTGCTAACTTTCTAACAAAGCATATCATACTTCATTGGGAAGACATTCGAGTAAGTCATTAGCAGGAATTTCTTAAAAAAAAATTTTTTTTAAAACTTCTCTGCTTTGTTAGAAAGTTAAGGGGGTAGCTAGGTAAGCCCAGAGATGGGAGGTCCTGAGTTCAAGTTTGGCCTCTGACACTTCCTAGTTGTGTGACTGCCTTTACCACTCTTCTGCCTTGGAACTAATGCACAATATAGATCTTAACACAGAATAAGAGTTTAAGAAAGAAAAGAAAGTTAAAGAGGAGTATCTGTCCACCCATTCTACCTCTGTTTCTGTCTTCACCTCCCCTGTCACCTCTCTGTCTCTCTCTCTTAAAAAACAAAACAGGGGGCAGCTGGGTAGCTCAGTGGATTGAGAGTCAGGCCTAGAGACAGGAGGTCCTAGGTTCAAACCCGGCCTCAGCCACTTCCCAGCTGTGTGACCCTGGGCAAGTCACTTGACCCCCATTGCCTACCCTTACCAATCTTCCACCAATAAGTCAATACACAGAAGTTAAGGATTTAAAATTAAAAAACAACAACAACAACAACAACAACAACAACAACAACAACAACAAAACAAAACTTCCTTACAGAGGGCACTGTGCTAGTCACTGGGATGAAAGCATCCCTCTCTAAAGATCATACATTGTACTAAGGAATGTAAGACAGAGGGCATTTCTGATAGGCTGGGTTTATTTTTTTAGGCTGGGATGAATAGCATTTTGGGGAGGGCAGGATAAGTCTTCCCAGGGCTTATGTTTATGTATATTATAAGGCAGAGCATGTTCCATCAAAAATACACAGCAATCTGTCCAAAGTTTCTTCTGACATGTCAGCCAGAGAGAGAACCAGCTGACTTTGGCGTAAAGTAAATGACGTGTGACAGCAGGAAGTGTCTTGTGGCTGTAAGTTGGTCTGAAACTAAACAGCCACAATTATTTTTCAACTCAGTTCACTTGGGAATAAATGAAAAAGACAAGAAAAGGGAGGCATATTGGGTCAGCCTTTAATTTTTAAAATACTTTTCAGTGAAAGAAATATTCTTATTACCATCATTATAAAACTTAATATCAAAAGATCTAAGTGGATATAATTTAAGAGATTGAACTAAAATTTACCAGAAATTTGGAGCTTCAGTAACGATAGCTGATGAAGCTCAATTCAAACCAGAAACCATTTAGAAAGAAAAATAAAATAGATTATACTTGAAAGGTTGCCTCTGAAAACAAAAACATTTTTTTTTTGAACATTTTTGAGTTTTGAACATTTCTCTGTCAAGTAGTATAGCAGTTAAATTTATAAAGGAAAAGTTAGGACTCATAAGGGAAAATTAATAACAGTAGAATTCTTCAAAATCCCCCACTAATAGTATAATCAATATCAGTAATCAATGAAAAGTAAGCATATCAGTTTTGAACATTTCTGTACCAAACAGTATAGCTGTTTAATTTAAAGTTAAATTTAAAAAGGAAGTGTTAGCACTCTTTTTTTTTTTTTAACCCTTACCTTCTGTCTTAGAATCAATACTGTGCGTTGGTTCCAAGGCAAAAGAGTGGTAAAGGCTAAGCAATGGGGGTTAAGTGACTTGCCCAGGGTCACACAGCTAGGACGTGTCTAAGGTCAAATTTGAACTCAGGACCTCCCATCTCTGGGCCTGGCTCTCAATCCACTGAGCCACCCAGCCACCCCCAAAAGTTTGCACTCTTATAAGAAAGAAAAAATTAATAATAGTAGGATTCTTTAACATACCCACTAACAGACATCAATAACTAATCGAAAATAAAGTATAAACCAGACTCTAAATTTGGCAGACATGGAGGGAACAATGGAAAAAAAAAAAAAAAAAGACGTTACGTTTTTATATGACAGAAATCTGGGGAAAATGATAAAAGGAATACAAACAACAAAATGTATCAACTACCTCAGTGTTAATCTACCAAGACAATAGACGGAGGAACAATGTTGACAGAAACACTGAAGAATAAGCAATTATAGGGATATCCCATGTGTGTGGCTCATCCACGCCAATATATTAAAAATATCAATAATCTCAGAGCTAATTGAAAGGTTTCACAATATTCCAAAGCATCAGAATTAGGTCAATTGATAAAATTTTCAGAGAGAAACAAATGGGCAAGAGTAGCCAAGGTAAATATGGGGGCTGGGGGAGGGGGGGGGAATGAGACTTTGGGAATTATTGTTGCCAGATTTCAAATTATTCTTGAAGGGTAATTAGCAAACTATCTATTAAGATCCTAGGCTTGTGGACCTAAAAGGGAGAAGGGATATCTCATTCTTCATCTCATCCAACCTCCTCATTTTACAGATAAAGTGACTTGTTCCAAATCGCAAGGTAAGTGTAATGGCAGTGCCAAGGTGGCCACCGTGGCTTCTGATGCCAGCAGGCTTTTTTCCATTTTCTCCTGCTTATTTTGTCTTATGCTGGGTGGCTCTAGCAACCAGTTATAACCAGAGTTGGGGCAATGAGGTGGCTCAGGGGAGAAAGCACCAGGCTTGGAGAGAGGAGATCCTGGGCTTCCTAGTAGTGTGACCCTGGGCAAGTCATTTATTAACCCCAATTGCCTAGCCCTTACTACTCCTCTGTTTTGGAACCAATACCTTGTATCAATTCTAAGACAGAAGAAGATAAGGATTAAAAAAAATAACCACAGTACAAGTCATTTGAGAAAGGAAAACAAATTAGCAATATGGGAATGACATGAAACTTCAAGGAGGATGTGGAAGCTGAGCTGAGCCTGGAAAGATAAGGCAAAAAAAAAAACCCACACACAAATAATATTTCTATAGTGTCTATTGTGTGCCAGGCATTGCATGAAGTACTTTACAAATATTACTTCATTTATTTGAAGTGAAGGCCCTTGGGAGATAGGTGCTGGTTATTAGTCCTCCTTTAGAGTTGGGGAAATTGAGGCAAATAGAGGCTAAGTGATTTGCCTGAGGCCATACAGCTAATAAGCTGAAAGCAGATTTGCACTGGGGTCTTTCAGGCCCAGCTCTCTAGCCACTGTGCCACCTGGCCACTCCTAATCAGGTTGGTTGTTCTTCAGTCATTTCTGTCCAACTTTTCTTGGCAAAGATTCTAGTGTGGTTGGCCATTTCCTTCTCCAACACATTTTACAGATAAGGAAACTGATGAAGTGACCTGCCTAGGGTCACATGGCTAGTAAGTGTCTGAGACCAGATTTGAACTTGGGAAGATGAGTCTTCCTGACTCCAGATCCTGGACTCTAGCCACTGTACCATCCAGCTGCTTCTAAAGATGAAGGAGCACTATTAGGGGGGAGCAACAGCATGTGTGAAAGCTCTTAAATAAGAGGCTGAAGTCCACAGACCATTTTATCCTGGTATACAACATTTGTTAGTATTTAGGTGCTTAATAAATGCTCATTCCTTTCCCCTCCCCATCTCGATTTTTAATTCTTCAATCATTTTTGTAAGTTTCCTTTTTTAAGTTTTTCACTGGAAAAGCCCAGGGTGTCAGCGAGAGCTGGAGACAAGTATGGAACAAATGAAAAAATTCAATACTTTCATTTCAAAGAAAAGATGAAAGAAACAAGCCAAATCTGTCCTGGGACTTCCTGAAAGGAAATCAGTCTCTCTGCTCTCTCCCTCAATTATTGAGCATCAAGATATCTGAAGGATTAATATGAGGAGGCATACAAAGGACAAGTCACAGAACAACCAACTATAAAAACTCACATTTTTCTCAAAGAACTGAGGAAAAAAGCAAACAGAGGAGTCAGTTCAGAAAAGGATAAGTGACTTTTCTTAACCTTACGGTCAAACTTTATCTAAACAAGCCAGCTTTTAGTTTTGGCTTAGAGTTCAGATTCAGAAAAATCAAGACCAATTTTGCCCATAAAAAATAATAATTAAATAAAATAAATAACCAACAAATTAAATAAATGCACACCAACACATATGCCTCACCCAACCTGAGGACACTGGGACCTTGTGGCTTTTGGTCTGTAATGGAAGGAACTGAAGCTCACTGAGGATAGATTAGTGAGGGAGGAAGAGGGGGGTCTTCCCAGATAAGCATGGGAGGCCTTTTGAGATGCAAGCCATGTAAACTAAGTTTATCACTCTAAAGAATCCCCTAAGTGTGCTCCCTCAGCAATCTCCTCCTCCCAGGTTCCCATGGCTCTATGCTGCAGGGATTTCTAGGAGGGGGCTTCACCTAGAGTAGTTTTGTAAGTAATAAGAGAAGAATCATGTGCTGGCTCACCCCAGGCCCAACCATACACTGGCCCCTGGATGGAGAAAGTGGTCTCCTCGAAGGCTGAGTAGTTAAGCTTATTAATAATAGAACTTTAAGTTTTCTCATTCCATTATCCTCTCATTGTAACAGAATAGCAGTCAGCAAGAGGCAGGGGTCCGAGAAAAAGCTGGCAGACCTCCTCAGGTGTCAGGGAGCTCGGGGCCCTGCAGATGAGGGTAACCTGGGCCAACACGTGTATTTCCACGTCTTATCCGAAGCCTGCTTCCCAGGACTATATGGTTAAAGCAAAGGAAGGAAATCCCAGACTTACCACTGAATCCCAATCCTCTCTCCATCCTCTTTTGAAAGATAAAAGTGGGAGCCACTGTGTTTAAATGACTTCCCCAAGGCCACCAAGAATTCCTCCTCCTGTAGCGACTACCAGGAGCTAAACTGGGGCCCTCAGACTCCCAAACCAGTGTTTTTTTTCCATTACACCAGCATTCTCAGGACAGCTTTGTGTAACCCTAGGCAAGCCACTTAACCCCGATTGCCTCAGTTTTCTTATTTGTAAAATAAGCTAGAGAAGGAAATGGCAAACCACTCCAGTATTTTTGCCAAGAAAACCCAAAAAGGGGTCAAGGAGAGTCAGACATAGCTGAAACAACTGAACAACAAAGTTGATCTGAAAGGAATGAACCCATCTTACTTAAAAGAGTTCTCCTGAACTTCAAACCAATCATGCAAGAACATTCATTTAAAGTGTCGTACATACTTTTCCCCCCCTGTTGAGCTAGTTGTTAGACATTTACCAACTAACTCTTGAATAATACTTCAGAACGATTCTTCCTTAGGTTGGGTTAAACCCCCTAAATTTCTCCCTTCATGCAGACAGACTCAAAGTCAGTTAAAGCAAAATGTAAGCCAAAGGCCATACATAATATATCCATTATAAAGCTATATGCTAGGGTGTCCCCCCCCCAAAAAAAATTCCCCCTAGCTAATTTGGGCTAATTTAGAATATAGGTCACAGAATGCAGAGCTGGAAGGGCAATTTTAGAAGTCACCTAAAAGATACTGTGCTGAGAAGCAAAGAAAATCTCTTCCGGTTTCCTTATTTTTCAAATCAGGAAGTACATCCTTTTCTTTTAAGTGAGATCTCTGCTCACCATCTGCCCTATTACCAAAAATGCCAAAGTACAGAATAGCTATGTTAGGCAGAGCAATTCTATCTCTGCCAACCATGAAACATAATGCTCTTTCGTCCTTCCCCTTTAGTGGGGGAGTGAGACAAAGTCTTGCTAAGAAGGGCCAAGTTCTTTGTTGGGGAGACTGATCAGACATTTTAGTCCTACACCTGTAATTCTTTACTTATACAATGTGAACTTTAATAATTATTTGTTGAATTGAATTGCTGGGCTTTTCTTTGCAAAGCAAAAATGTCTGCTGATGAATGGCAGATCTCTAACCGAAGGAAGGACTGTTCTGAAGTTAGTTAGTAAATATTTAACAACCAGCCCATAAGAAAAAAAATGTATGTACAACACATTTTAAAGTTTAATCTGCATGGCTAATATTTTCTCCATGGATTTCTTAGCTTTAGACAATTAAGCAAATAATAAAGCAAGCCCTGATTTGTATCATTTGCCAATTTATGAGGTGAAAACACTCACTGAAAATTTTAACAACTGGCTGTTGGTCTGAGCAGACTTTAGCATACCCCTGGTGCTCTTCTATCCTGTCACAGAATTCAGAGTGAAAAGACACTGTAGTGATGCTCTCTGGTCCAACCTGCTCATTTAGCAAATGAAGACAGGATTATCTGAACAAATTGACACACCCAGGACATGAGAGATGGAAAGGCATATAAGCTGATTTGTGGTGGCTGGTCTGAAGCCAGGATCACAACACACATGCCCAGGGGGCAGGTTCTAAGTACCAGACTAAGAATCTGCTTTCTCACCCCTGAAGAGTAACTGAGGATTATAGCATAGTAGCTGCATTTTCCAATATGACTTAGGGGCATGGACAGTGGAGGGAGGGAGGGAGAAAGACAGAGAGATAGAGAGGGGTGGCGAGGAAGGGAGAGGATGACAGTGAGAGAGAGAGAGAGGATGACAGTGAGAGAGAGAGAGAGGATGACAGTGAGAGAGAGAGAGAGAGAGAGAGAGAGAGAGAGAGAGAGAGAGAGAGAGAGAGAGGTGTAGCCTGATTTAGCAGTTGCAATAAACCATCTCATGCTAGATGGCTCTAAGAGGAGAGCCATGGACCAAGTCCATTTCATTCAACTAATCCTTTCAGACAAGTATTAGGCTTAAGGCCTTGAAATTTCCAGACATTCTGAATCATTCAATGATTCTAATATTTAACACATATAGAATGTCTATTCTTTGACAGGCCTTTAGCTGATCATGTGCAGGGCTTAGCGGTTGTAAGAACTGGCAAATCCATGAAAAAGAAGTTATTGTCAAATTACAAGAGAAGTAAAGGAACACACAGACTCTAACCTACCAGCACTTTTAAAAAAAATTTTTAAACCCTAATATCTTTTATATATATCCTTCTATATTAATTTTATTTGTTACAGGGCTAGGCAATGGGGGTTAAGTGACTTGCCCAGGGTCACATAGCTAGGACGTGTCTGAGGCCAGATTTGAACCTAGGACCTCCTGTCTCTGGGCCTGGCTCTCAATCCACTGAGCCATCCAGCTGCCCCCCAGCACTTCTTTTTAAACAAGGAACATATGAGTTTTTAGACTTTAACAAACTATCCCATATCTGCATGTAAATCATTAACACTGAGTCACAGACACAATATGGAATTCTTCTTTTTTATTTTTTTAAATAAAAACACTTACCTTCTGTCTTTGAACCAATACTAACTATTAGTTCTAAGGCAGAAGAGTGGTAGAGGCTAGACAGTTAGGGATAAATGATTTGCCCAGTTAGGAAGTATCTGAAATCAAATTTGAACCCAGGACCTCTCATCTTTAGGCCCGGCTCTCAATCTACTGAGCCACCTAGATGCCCTCACACTGTATTATTTTTATCAAATACTCTTTAAGAAATGCTTTCCGGGGGGCAGCTAGATGACTGTGTCAAATACTGCCCCATCATAGAGAGTACAAAGCCTTTTTTTTTTTTAAATAGAAGGAAGAGAGTATCAGAGACATTAGATGACTTTCCCTAGCTAGGGCACATTACTTGCCAGTGTTATTTCTGCAATACTGAACTACCTTTTTTTCTCTTATGAATTATAGAAACAAACACACAAATGAGCATGCCGTAAGTATTCAGGTAGTTTGAAGGTACAAGTTTATAGTAACCAAGTTAGAATCTGTGCTTTAAAAATTTACATGCAATTCTAAGAATTGTTTAAAAACCGCATTGTATTTAGCCTGGTGGTCCTCAACTTTAAGAAAACTGCAGTAAATCTGCATTAAGTTTATGGTATATTCAGACATAGGGCTAAGGGATTCTCTAATTTCACTCCTAGCTAACTAAATGTAATCATCAGCCAACTTACCTCAAAAATTTCAAAGCCGTAAATGTCCAAAACTCCCATAACCTTCTTTCTCACTTTTGTTTGTGCCTTAAGTAAGAAACAAGAGCTGTCATTTCAGCATGAAATAGACCGCTACCATAAAATTAAGAAAGAAAACTGAGATCTCGTGACAAATCACATGAGTTCATTACTCCATGGTTTTCTTTACAAAGCATGTAACAGCAATGTAGGGCATGAGTTTCATTTGTGTATGAAAAATATTATAAATCAGTAATGGTTCTTCCAAAGATTTTATTAGCAAATCAGCCAGTGTAACAGAAAAGTTCTTAATTTAATAAAACAGATTTATAGCATTTTAGACTTAGAAGGGTCTCAGAGGCTCCTGGCTCTAAATAAGAGAAACACAACACATCTGCACATTCAGTGAAAGGTTTTTAGATCATATACCCCATGTGTTACTATTATACATCAGGCATTAAGCCTTCACTGCAATTTAAAACTTCTAAGACATAATCCCTCCTCTGTGCCATGGAGAGTAGGCCTTTACAGCATTAAAACATGTGCATTATAAAATAAAATGTGTAACTTGTTGCACTCCCCTCTCAACCTGCTATTCTCTGTGGTTGTCTGTCTCTTTTGCTTTTTCTTCTTCTTGACTCTGAGTAAGACTCCCTCCCCTCCTTATTTTACTGAAAAAGTACAAATAAGCTAGATGATTTGCCAGTGGTCACACAGCTGAGTAGCAACAGAAAGAGCCAGAATCCAAGTTTTCTAAAACCCATTCCGTCTATTGTTTCTTTTACAAATCGTTTATTTCTGAGATATTTTAATATAATAGCTAATAATAGCTTTTCTCAATATTTTGATATTGAAAAAGTAATCTAAAACAAAAAGCAAAGGAGGTCAGGGGTTATTTTAGCTATTTACTTAAACTGTGATTGGGTATGTAACAAATGTCTAATTCATATGCTAATCAAGACTCCTTTATATCACTCCATACAAAAAAATTTTAATGCTACTACTAATCACTTGTAGCTATAATTTACTTAAGTTGTCAATTAGTAATTTTTAATACATTGGTATCTTGAAATTTTCATTGTTATAATAACGGATTTTATTTATGTTCAAATATAATAATTACCTTGATGCTTTCATTGATTCGATTCACCAGCCAGGAAAACAACCTGCTATAAAGGTTCTTAGCCAGGGCATCTCGGGCATAATAAGCCTATTAAAAACACATATGCAATTACTACCATCATCACCTTCATAGGAATTATAGGGAAATATTTTTTAACTTTTTAAAATTAAGCAGGAGGACTCTGTCCCTTTTAAAAAGATTTTTATTTCCTTCCAGATGCAAAGAGATATCCTTAGTGAAGGAATTTAGGAATAGTTCAAACAAATACAGTAATATGGGCCTCATACTTAGAACACAATTCAGATCCATCAGGAAAAATAGAGGCAAGTAAGAAACAACCCCTATATCCTGTATTTTATAACTTGATTAGGCTAATGCCAGGAGAAACTAGACCTTAATTGTCTTTAATACTCCTTGTAGTGAGAAGAGAAGAGTGAGAGATTAACCAGGTTTTTAATTCCTGTATTCTAAATTTATGAGTCACCATATCAAAGAAAAGATCTGAATACATCAGGGAGTAAAAGCCATGGGGTAATAAAAGTGTTATTAGTTTGGAAGAATTCAAGCTATGAGGAAAAGTTAATAAATTCATCTCTCTACTCTTAAGGGAAAAAAAACACTTCTATTCAACATGAAAGGTTTGGCAGAAACATTTTTTAACACTCGTTATAATTTTTTAAAAGCCTTATCATTATATTTGACTTTTCCAAGCAAACCTAGAGTTGCTATAGGGAAAAAAAAAATTGTGTTTTGGGAAGAGGTTGGTCTGGCTGAATACTGAGCTACCTCCCAAAGCCAAAATCCTAAGAATTATTTCATACTAGAAACAAAGAGGGGAAAATTAAAGGAAATATTGGTTTTTTTTTTTTAATCAGTTAATAGATTTTTTTTTTTAAAAAAGCTTTTATCTCGAGACCCACAGAATTTGTTTCTGGAGGAGACTGGAGCACAAGTGAAAGGAAGAAGTGCATTTCCAGTGAGCTCACTCCTCAAATAACTCAAAAACATTATTCCTGTTTGCCCTGGAAGATCAAAAGCGATGAAAAGCCAGAGGTAAAAATCCAGAAAAATTCTGAAAGAGATAATGATTAAAGAAGCCTGGTAAAATAGGAAGAAAAGTGAGTTTCAAGTCAAAAAGATCTGGGTTTGAATACAAAACATGTCACTTTCTACCTGTGCGATCTTAAGAAAAGGGACAACTTTGGTGGGCTTCATTTTCTTCATCTGTAAAATGAAAGTGTTGAACTACATGACCTCTAAAGCCCTTTCCAGCTCTAACTTCATGACCTTATTTTAAAAAAAGATGACTACAAGCTGAGTTCACCCAGCAAAAACTATAATCATAACTATTCTAAAATAAGAAATAGGGCAGTTAGGTGGGGCTTAGACTCAAGAACACTCATTTTCCTGAGTTCAAATCTGGATGCAGGCATTTACTAGCTAGGTGACCCCCTGGGCAAACCACTTAACTTTGTTCGTCCTCAGTTTCCTCATTTGTAAAATGAAATGGAGAAGAAAATGGCAAACCACTCCAGTATATTTGCCAGGGACACCCTAAGTGGGGTTCTGAAGAATCTGACACAACTGAAAAGTAACTACTAATATAACTAACCTTTTTTTTTTTAATGGAAAAGATACTTTTAATATTTTGGGAGGACTCTTAAACAAGACTCTACTCTAACATAAAGTACAAAAACTTTAGCATGTTGGTTTATTTGGGGGGGGGGCCTTAAAAAGGTATGTTCATCTTTGTTAGGGATATTGAAACATGATTTGAATCTACCTTTACTCCAGGTATAGGAAAACATGCATAGGACTCTGATCAATGGAGTCAACCAGTTGAACCCCACCCTGCATTCCACTATTCTGAGGGAGTGGAGACCAAAGGATGTAAAGGAATTAAGCAAATCTAGTGGGTAGTAATGGAGAGATCTGGAAACTCTGGGTCTAGCTCATAACTCTGCTGATTAGTGAGAAACTGGACAAGAGACACAATCCATTGGCATCTTATTTTCCTTCATTTTTTAAAGTGGGGATCTATTGTAAAATAGTAATGAAGATCAAAGGCATGTGAATGCACTCTGAAAAGCATAAAGCTTTCAATAAGCAGAGCATCATCATCATCATTACTACTGTTAGAAAGGTAGCAATATCTACCTTTTTTCTTAATTTCTGAATCCAGTTTGATTTATTATGAAAATAAGAGAACATAAAACACTTTGATAGTGAGTTAGTAATGCCAGTCTCACTGTGAGAAAGAATAATTCAGTATTCTAACACCTAAAGGAAACATTCACTCTAACATTCTTTTTGTAAGAAAAAACTTGTTATGCTAAGATTTTGTTTAAATAAACATAAATAAAACTGACATCACATAAAAAGACTATGGAGATTATTATATAGGACTATCTGTCCTGCTGGAAACATGTATACAGTATGTTCATGAAAATTAAAGTAAGAAAGGGCTGTGAAACTGTTATCCTTCCTTATAGGATCCCCTTAAAGGTAGGATTTGGGATTTTACCTGTGCCACATTTAATGTTGTTGAAACTTTCTCCTGTTTGGCTTCAACTGTTCGGAAGCTGAATGCCCTTTCTAAAACTGACTGATCAATGCCAGTCAACTCGCAAATTTCCTTCAGTTCTGTAAAGAAAAACAAAATAAAACAAATTAAAAAAAAAAAACCACCAGAATGTAACTCTGTGTGTTGCAACCTCTCTCCATCATCACAATTTTAACTCCCACCAACTTCTGCTACCAATTCATTCTAAGTGATTTTTTCCCTAGGCATTCATACGCTTAGAATTTATTTTGGATTCATTTAGGTGTAGCTTAAATACCAGGTAAAGTAATGCTTAGATGAAGCTGCTGAAAAATATAGATAAACTGTATGTTTGAGACTTAAACTGGGCAGAAGTTCAAAGCAAACTTGCCACTCAAAGTTCACTGACTTACCATTTTTATCTTTGATTTTGCTTTCATCTAAGCCATTCACTCGCGATTCAGGCTTGAACTCAATGTTCCCCAGTTTTAACACTGCTGCTATTACTTCCAAGACAGACTGGGCTTCATGATCCATAAAGCCCACAATTTGCATGGCATTCTGGGAAAAGGAACCATGTGATTTTTGTTAACTAAAAGAGAATTGTTTTTAAAAGTCACTTCAGAAAAGAACTACATTCATCATAAGGAAAGGCAATGGGAAAAAAATGAACTTGTAATTGCTCCTATGATTCAATGTTCAACTGCTCTCAAAAACCCACACCTCAAGTTAATTTATGAAGGAAACATCTTACTCCTTTTTTATAGTGATAATGCTACTGAAATAGAATTAATTTGAACTAATAAAGTGAGAGTGAGATGGGCAGCTTAAATCAAGGGACAGACCTGAAATCCAGAAGACCCAAGTTCAAATCTAGCCTTTGACAAATTCTACCTGGCAAGTTCTTTAATTTCTCAGTTTCACAGGAAACTCTTTAAAATTTAAGTTACAAAGGAGTTGCTAATTTGCCCAGGAGGAGGAGAATTCGAATTCCATCTCTGTTGGTGAAGAAATCACCAATTTAAACAAAAACAACGTTAGTTTAGTTTAAAAAACATTTTAGGCTTTCTATATACTTCCACAAGTCAGTTTCAGAGATCCAGTGTTGGGATATCATTTATTTGAGAGAGGAATACTTACCCTAACTGTTCTGAAATTTGCTGCATCATCTACTCCATTCACCTTGGCAGAATCCAGGCTCAAGTAGTTATATCTGCTGAAATCCCGCTCCAGCCTAAGCTTATCTAATGGATCATAAACACATACAGAGGATTATCAATAAAGTGCTTGGGTTCCACTTGCTTCTTCTGATGTCTTACTCATTCTTACGCTTCCATCTTACAAGTGAGCCCACTTGGGACGCTACAGGCTTCTTCCACATAAAAGCGAAACAGGGAATTGGGTGGAAATAATAAACACTCTTCAAGGTGAATTCACAAAAAAGACAAATACTTACTAAGCAGGTCTTCTGATGCTCCAGACAAGAGCTGATAGAAAATATGGAAGTTCCTTTCCCCTCTTGGCTGCTTAACAACACGGGACTTCTCTAATAGATCTGAAGAAAGAAAAAGGCAAATGATAGATGTATCAGTCACCTTCTCTCAAATTCAGCATGTTTTTCTTTACTTTCTATTCTGTCTCCCTCAGACCTCATAACCAGTATTAGGTTTCCACATTTGGCTTTTATGGGCAAGGAAGATTCAATAGAGGTCCAGGTCTAAACAAGAATTCATAATCACACCCATCAGACTCCATCTCAGTCCTTTTGAAGGGGAAAAAAAAAAATCTGTGGAGACCAGAAAAGTCTTAAGAGAGAAAAAGAATTAAGTGTATTTTTGGTTCCCGTGTCATCCATACACAACAGGATCAGGAAGTGGCTAAAGCAACAGAACTTTACAGAAAGGTTCTTTGATCTGCAATGCTAAATGAACCTACCCTGAAAGTCATCTTTTATACCACCCTTGGCAGATCTGCCTTGAGTTGCCAACTCCTGGCACGAATAGTAGCATCTTTAGACTCGTGCCACTGTTTGGCAGCATGAATGAGTTTAGGTTACAGCAGGTATGAGAAGTGCTTCGAGACCCACTAAATTACAATCCCAGACTATGAGGCATATAATGATGGACTGCAACAGCAACCCCGATCCCAGCCTCGCCACCAGGAATCAGCTGGCTCTACTGGAACAAAGACTGAATTTCAGCCAGGAGAGAGTTAAAAAGTGAGTGCTGCCAACAGCAAAGGATCTCTGCAAACAGCAGCTGTGGCCACACATTAAAGAACGGCATTCACATGTGCCCGGGCATGGAAAGGGCTGCTGGCCATAATCTGTCTTTCTGTGCCTATTCAATGCTTACAAGTGAGTGTGTATGCGCGACACACTAAGCACACAGCCTCGATTCACCAGGTGCGGAAGGTCTCCTCTCCTGCTGAGTGTGACATCTGAACCACATTTTAACCACAATAATACACATCTGTTACTGCGCAGCTGACGAGGACGATTCCTCAGCCAATACTCTGCCCCTCAAGTTTGCTATACCTTCTTCTCCAGATGCTTGTTGCTACAATAGCCTCCAGGATGCTCAATCACTTTCCTCAATGACTTCGGGGCTCAGTGTCCTTTTTTTTCCCCCTCTCCCTTCTATTCCATCATTATCCTTGATAAAAATAATATTCAAAAAGGGGGCAAACTAGTTAGCTCAGTCGATTGAGAGCCAGGTCTAGAGATGCGTTCAAATCTGACCACAACCACTTCCTAACTCTATGACCCTTAGCCCCCATTGCCTTTGGAACTGATACACAGTATTGAATCTAAGACAGAAGGTAAGGGTTTAAATATATATATTCAAAATGATGACCTTTCCAGAATCTCTTAATCTCTCAATTCCTTAACCTCCTCAGCAACCATGACTTTTATTTCCATCCTTATGCCATCTGTTACCATTATCATACCCTGGACTGAGTTCACCATCCAGGAAGCTGCTCCATCTCCCAAATAACAAAATGGGGCAGCTGGGTAGCTCAGTGGATTGAGAGCCAGGCCTAGAGACGGGAGGTCCTAGGTTCAAATCTGGCCTCAGACACTTCCCAGCTGTGTGGCCCTGGGCAAGTCACTTAACCCCCATTGCCTACCCTTACCACTCTTCTGCCTTGGAGCCCATACACAGTATTGACAGGATTTTGTTATTTTCCTCTCTGAACTCACCCTATGGACTTCCTACCCTTATATACCTCCAAAATGTGCCCCTTATTTTTCAGTTTGCTTCCTGGATCTTCTTCCCATCTACCTTTGATAGTTTTGATTCTATAGTGAGGCATTTCAATGATAAGCTTTTATTCTACCCTTGAATCCTTAGCTTTTTATGGATTTAATAATTCTGAGCCTTAAATAGCCTCCCTAGTCTATGTTTTCTTCACTCCTTCTCCAGAGAAGAGCAGGGCTACAGGCCATCCCCAAGCAATGCTGACAGGGTCCATTACAAGGGCATTACTAACTGACCATCGTATCCCCCACAGCAGCTGTTCCAAACCTCAACATGACCGGCCCCAACATCTGCTCTCCTCTCACTCAGCAAATGATCCTGACTTTTACTGCAACATGTAAATTGGGGGAATTCATACGAGAATTTTCATCTTTCTACTTCTATGTCTCAAAACTTCCCGGTGTCTTCTATTCTCTTTTGTGTGTCTGAGGACAAGGTGGGTCAAAACCCTTTCCATCCTTTCCCATGGTTTCTGGGACATCGACATTGCCATCAACATAATCAACAACATCATCACCACCACCACCACCACCACCACCACCACCACCATCATCATCATCATCATCATCATCACCACAACTAGCATCACAACTAACGACAACCAACTCCTAAGTACTACTCATTATGCAACCTAGTTGATGACTCCATTAGTCGAGTCCTGGCTTCATTCTCCATCTTCAATTATTCCATAATTTCTCTTGACCCAGATACCATTCTTCAAGCTATAACTCTTTTTTCTATTTTATTTTTATTGTCATACAAAACATACTTCCATAGTGGTCATTGTTGTAGAAGCACATTTATACAAAACCAAAACTCATAATAAAACCATAAATACAGATGCAAAAGATATTATGCTTTGATCTACATCCACCCAACTCCAACAGTTCTTTTTCTGGAGGTATTTAGCATTTATGATCATATCTTTCAGAATTGTCCCAGATCATTGCATCGATGAGATTAACCAAATTTTCACAGTTGATCAATATACAATAGTCTCCCAGTTCTGCTTATTTCGCTTTGCATCATTTCATGCAGCTCTTTCCACAAGCTATAATGTTTACTCTATCTCTTGGTTATTTTGGTGTTAAACTTTCTAAGATGGATGGTCCCCATCTGATAGAACCATTTCCTTACCATCTACCTACTGCTCATCCTTACAAAAAACGTTCCATTTTACCATTCTATTGAAAATTTTCTTTCCAAGGATGACCAGGTAGTCAAAGACTTTAATTACCAAGTCTAAAAGAGCTTCATTGCTGATTTCATTTCTTTGATCTTTTTGTTGCTTCCTTCTCATGGCAAATCTCTTCTTCAACAGGACTTTCCTAGTCACTCCAGCTATTAGTGATCCCTTTGAGATTCCTTCCCATATCTTCAGTATATCTTGTTATTTATATGTGGTCTTTCTTATTGGAATCAGAACTCCAAAAAAGCAGGGAGAATCCTTGCTTTTCTCTGCATCACTAGAATTTAGCTCAAGTCCAGCATAAAACAAAACCTTTTAAAAAAACTGATTTGGCATTGCCAAACATTTGTACTTCTTATTACTCTCCTCTCTTGGCTTCCATGACACTGCTTTCTCATTCCTCCTACCTCACTGACCCATACAACTCAGTCTTTGTTGGTTTCTTTTCCTTCTCTTATTACCTGAATGTGAGCATCCATCAAAGCCTCTCTTCTCTTCTCTCTCCACTGAAATTTTGTCTGCTACAAAGATTTGTCACTACTCTACAGAAGACTTTCAAATTTGTATATCAAGTCCTGAGCATTAATACCTCATTTCCTCCTTAATTCAGTAGAGCTCCATTTAAAAATCTGAACAGTACTCCAAATTTGACATATTCAAAACTAAAATATTCTTCCACACAAAACATACCGATCTTGATTTTTTGTTATTGTTATTTCAGGTTTTCTATTGAATTTGACTCTCTGTGACCCTATTTGGGGTTATCTTGGCAATGATACTGGAATGGGTTGTCATTCCCTTCTCCAGGTTATTTTACGGATGAGGAAACTGAGGCAAACAAGGTTAACTGACTTGTGATGGGGTCCCTCAGTGGTAAGCATCTGAGCACATATTTGAATTAAGGAAGATGAAACTTCCAGATTCCAGGTCCAGAATTCTATTCATTGATCCATCCATCTTGATAACCTTCCCGTTTTTGTTATCATTTCCCCCATTTTTCATGATGGAAACTTTAGGCTGTTTTTGTAAATTATATTTTTAGATTTTCCCTCTCATTTTGCCAATGGCTGCTAATAATTTTTTTTTTAAATTAATGAAGTTGAACACAGTTGGAGAAAAGGGACTAAACTAAGGACAAAACAGATTTCTTTCTTCTAAACACCTTCCTCATTTTCCCAGTCCTTTCTACTCTTGCTGCTACTACTCACGGTGGCCTTCTTTTAGATTATTTCAATTGTTTCATAACTCCTTTTCCTGCTTCTAGTCCCACCCCGCCCCCACTCCAGAATCCATCATCTTTACCACTATCAGAGTAAATAATGCATGGATCTAACCAATCACATCATCCCACTTTGCAAAAACCTTCAGGGGTGCTCACGGCCTTCAGGATAAATTATTCACTCTTCAGCCTAGTTTCCAAGGCTCTTCATGAGATGATGCCTTCCTCCCAGTCTCATGTCATGGTGCTCTCCTGGTATACTTTATAAACTATGGACAGCTTGTATAAACAAAGTTATTTACATGCTGACTCCCCTGTTAGAATACGAGATACTTGAGGACAAGGTCAGTGTTTTACTTTCTTTGCATCCCCAGAGCTTTGCACAGTGCTTGGAATAGAGTAGATGATCAATAATGCTTGCTGACTCACTGGACTACATTTGTTCTCTAATTTCAATTTATCCTACTATTTCAGTCATGCTTAAAATGTGTCTTTTTTTTTTTTAAGTGCCCACCAGTTGATATCCTTCCAATAAATGCTTGCTGAACTGAATTGAATCTTTTTTTCATTCAAAACCCAGCTCTATTGACATTTCTTTCATCCTCCCAAATAAAACTGGTCTTTCCCTTCTTTCATCTTTTAGATCTGCTTCATGCGTTTAATGATTTCTTAACTTGTCTTATATATGCTCTTGCATGGATGTCTGTATTAGACTTTATAAGATGGCAGGTTTTCTGTGAGCAGGGCCAGTACTGATTTTCATCCCTATACCCTACACTAGCACACCTGGTGGGGGTGGGGGGCCTTAGCAACCCTTCTGAATCAAACCAAATTACAATATTCCTGGAGTTTTTATTCCTGAATATCCCTCCAGTTTCAAAAGACTTTCTTTTCATAAGTTATGAGCTGCTAGAGAAGTAATTAGGTTAATAAATAGCTTGTCAAAATCGATGCTAATGTTTAAAAGCATTCATTCGCATTTTCCACATGCATGTGTGCCTACTCACAATAGAACTGCATGAAGTCACAGCCAGTGATTACTTTAGGTACTGAACATAAATTCGGTTCATTATTTACAAATACCCCCCCACACCCTGACTATTTTCATTTATTTGAAAGCCTCCCTGACTTACAGCAAAACAGAAAATTGGCACAACACTTTCTTCTGCTCCAAGCAATTTTTGCCTCCACTAACAAAGAGATTTGATATAAGAAAGAATTTGTAAGCATTTCACGTAGTTAAATCATCCTTCATATTACCAAACATTTAAGTTATGGGCTTAACTATCAAATTCTGGAAGGAGAGAAATTCTAATATGAGAACGTTCCCCTCTCACTACAACTGAGCACCAGCAAAAAAAGAAATGAAAAAATAAAAAGACTCCATTCAGTCATCCTGAAAGAATTTATTCAGCATTTACTATTTCCCAGGCATTTCTAGGGGCACTACACTCTTGGGCCGTGCTTCTCTTCAATTCTGACCATCTGTCAATGTCTACATCACATGCTAATCATCATATATTTTTTATAATGGTTTAATCTTTTCAGAATGGTTTTTATACATTCCCTCAACTGATTCTTCCAATAGCCAACTTCATGAGCTAGGTTCTGCAAGTTATTAATCATTGTTATCATCATCTGCAAATGGATTATGTACATTCTTTAATGGAGACTTACAACAACCATTCTCCTGAGGTAAGTCCTGAAGGTGTGATTATTCCCATTTGTGAAATGAAAAAACTGAGGCTGAGAAAAATAAAGTGACTTCCAAAGAGTGAATGACAGAAAAGGGGTTCCACTTTTTCTACCACTGAATCCACCACTTTCTCCACTTTGCCACAATGCTTCTTTTTTTGCATATTATATAGGTACAATACAACAATTTTAAAAACCAAGCGTCTCTTTTAAACTTTATAGAATAATGATACTTTTAAAAAGTGGTAACAGGCTTCATGAGACAGTTATTGTCCAGAAAAAAAAAAAACAAACAAAAAACCTTGGCTTCTTGTACAAAAATATTTATAGCTGCGCTTTTTGTAGTGGCAAAAAACTGGAAAATGAGGGTATGTCCTTCAATTGGGGAAAGGCTGAACAAATTGTGGTATATGCTGGTGATGGAATACTATTGTGCTCAAAGGAATAATAAACTGGAGGAATTCCATGTGAACTGGAAAGACCTCCAGGAATTGATGCAGAGTGAAAGGAGCAGAGCCAAAAGAACACTGTACCCAGAGACTGATACACTGTGGTAAAACTGAATGTAATGGATGTCTGTACTAGCAGCAATGCAATGATCCATAACAATTCTGAGGGATTTATGGAAAAGAACGCTACCCAAATTCAGAGGAAGGACTGCAGGAGAGGAAACATATAAGAAAAACAAATGCTTGAACACATGGGTTGAGGCGGACTTGATTGGAGATGTAGACCTGAAACTACCACACCGATGCAACTAAACAACAATTTGGAAATAGGTCTTGATCAAAGACACAGGTTAAAACCAGTGGAAATGTGCATCGGCCGTGGGGGGAGGGGGGGGTGTGAAGGGGAAAGTAAGAGCATGAATCATGTAACCATGTTAACTTTTCTAAAAAATAAAAATTATTAAATTAATTTAAAATAAAAACACCTTGGCTTGAGGTATACCAAAGTACTGTTTAGGTCTCACATTAAAACATTTTCTCTGTAATAGAACTTCTTGGCACAGAGATGGGTAGGGTTTAAAGGATAATCCTGTTAGAGGGATCATAAGGCATAAAAATTAGCTTGGGTATATTAGTTCTTTTTACCCTTCAAACCTGAAAGGATGAAATGTAACAACCCATGCCAAGCTACCCGATTCTATAAGCTTCAGTTTCCTTGTCTGAAAGTGAAGGAGATTGGATGAGATGATCCTCAACAATCCTTTCCGGCTCTAGCAGCTCATATGATTTCTCATTCAAAGTAACTATATTCTCTCTCCAGTTTCTTCCTGTCCTTCTGTGTAATTAAAATGGATGAACCCTTTTTGGGCACTCAGTGGGTGTGTTAACAATGTACTATGTTATATTATAAAAAGGTATCTTCCACATGAACTGAAACACCCAGGATGTTTTGGTCAATCCAAAACTAATTTTCTGGCACCATTTAAAATTAATTTTCTGTATCATCTGTAGGAAGGGATAGGGCTACAGAAGTAGCATCTTCAGTATTAAAAATAGGGATGCTTGACAAATGATATGAAATTCAAAGATAGAAAATTGCCAGCAATGTCTTCTTACATATTTGTAGGATAATACTGTCCAAAATATGCATTTGTTCAAAGAAAGCAGGTCTTAGTTATAACAAAAGATCAGCCTTGCCCACTCCGTGAGCGATCCAATTTTTGCACTTAAGTCATGTATTTGAAGCTTGAAATCAAACTGACAAAAGAAAGCTAAAACATCTGGCATAAAGTAACAAAAGAACCATTTCCCCCCTCTTCCATCCTCCCAGAGTTTTCATAAATCATCTTAAAGCATTAACTAAATCGCCATGACAAAGTTATCAAATCGAACCCACAGACAGCTGGGTATGCCGAGTGACAAAGTTTCAAAGTTATTCCATTTGGTGCCTATGAAAAATTAATATGGGGTTTGAGTAAATATGCTGAAAAGTTGGCATGATGTTTATGGAAGCTAACTAATTTTTAATTTGTTAGGGCTTATCATGTACTGGATACAGATTTTCTTGGGACTAATAGCAAAAATACAAGTATGAGAAAAAATAGTCATCTAAAAATTTTCATAAGAAAGTCCTGATGGCAGATATACTAGATTAAACATATACAAATTAGTCATAAAGGAATGCCTTCTGTGGATCTAAATGATTTATGACTTTTAGCTCAAAGTGGACTAAATAGTGAGATACTTAAGGCTTTTAGCCAACTCATGCTTTCTGACTTCTTAAAATTTTATAACTATTGAAGTCATGAGCCTGAAAGTATTCTTTCTACAAAAACAGATTTGTAGACTCATTGAGATGGATATTCCCTGCAATGGTGCAGATTGCAAATCCTTGTTTCTGGGCCTAAACTCTTCTTGTTCATGTCCTCCCATGAACCAGACTTAGGACAGTCTTTCAAGTGGGTTGGAGCCCTTGCTTTATGCTTTTTCCATTTCATGAGTAGCAGAATATCATTTTGTTACAATGAGTTACTTAGGTATCTTAGTTAATTCCTATTTTCCAATAGCTGAAATCTTGCTACTAGTTCCAAGTGTGAAGAGTCTTCTATATCTTTAATTTAAATTTTATTTTATTAAAATTGCTGAAAAGTAAATTGAGCAGCTTTAGAGGTAGTGATCTCTCTATCACTACTCATCTTCAACTTGAGTTTGGAGGACCATAGCATCATACATCAGGTAGAAGAGATTTCATTGGCCAGCTACATCTAATTCAAACCTTTCAATTTACTGAGGAGGAAACTGAGTCTCAGAGAAGTTAAGTGACTTGTCAAAAGTCATACTGGTCATATAAGGAGGACAGTCATGACTGTTATCTTCCTTCAGAGCTAGTACTCTACCTACTACACCACAAGGATTCTTGATAACAGATAATAAAGAGTATTTATCAAATTAGTACAGATCACAGGAGGCAAAGATGTGGTTAAATAAGATTTAAAAAGGATGGATGGATGGATGGATGGATGGATGGATAGAAGGAAGGAAGGAAGGATAAATAGAGACAGAAAAAGAGAAGAAGGGAAAGAAAAAGAAAAAGAAAGGAATGGAGGGAGGCAGAGGGAAGGATAATGAGGGATTTCACTTTCATCTTTATATCTATCTTCATTGGTTAGTATAGTGCCTAGCAAGCACAGTGAATGTTTAAAAAATCCTTATTGATTGACAGAAATTGATTCTTGACTAAGTGCTTCAAAGTCACTATAACACCAAAATTTTGAAACACTGTAGTTTTCACAGGCAGCTTTCCAATGGAGACAGTATTTGTCTATTCAATTCAAAAGAAAAGCAATTTTACATATGGATTAAAACAACTCACATTAGTTCTCTTTGTTCCCTATTAGCAACCCTATGAGTTAGGTAGGGAAATATCTATTTTCAAGATGAGGAAGCTGAGGTTACCAGTAATTAAGTAACTTGGTTGAGGTTTCTGTAAACAGGGCCTTTAAGGTATACTGACATTGTATATAACTTAATACTTCAATGGATTGGAAAAACAGTCAGACAGACAGTTGGAGAGGTAAGGGTGGGGAGGCAGGGAGGGAAGGGGAGAGAGAGAGGGAGAGAGAGAGGGAGACAGAGAGAGAGAGAGAGATGGAGGGAGAGAGAGAGAAAGAGAGAGAGAGGGGATGGGAGGGAGGGAGGAGAGAGACAGGGAAAGGGCAATAAACTTTCATTTTCATCTTTGTATCTATCAGTCTATCTATGTACCTATCTATCTTTCACAACTAACAACATGATAGAGATATAGAGAGATAGGAGAGGATGACTGAGTAGACTGTACTTTCTGAGGATCTAGAGAGAATCTTGACTATTAAGTGTGTCCTCTAGTAGCATTCCCTTTATGTCTTCTCCTCTCCCAAATCCCCTCCCAACAATAAAGATACAAATCTCTCAACATTTTATTTTATTTTTTAAACCCTTAACTTCTGTGTATTGGCTCATAGGTGGAAGAGTGGTAAAGGTAGGCAATGGGGATCAAGTGACTTGCCCAGGGTCACATAGCTGGGAAGTGTCTGAGGCCAGATTTGAAACTAGGACCTCCCGTCTCTAGGCCTGGCTCTCAATCCACTGAGCTACCCAGCTGCCCCCTCTCAACATTTAAAAAAAAAAAAGGGATATAGTTCTCTTCTGAAGTCCCAGAATTTACCTATCAAATAATGTCTTCTAACATTTTTGAATGTATGGTGGGATACACACACACACACGCGCGCGCGCACACACACACACAGCCACAAGCTCACATTTAAAGTATATTCTACAGTAAACATTACTTTTATTATTAATTTATTGACACAAAACATAGCAATTCTGTTTTATTTTAGCCAGTCCAGAGTATAACATTAACAGTGATCTTTCATACAGTTATAGCCTTTTTTATTTAAGCAGAAAATACAATAAGGCTATCCTATTACTTTAAGGTTCATTTCTTCTACCAATGAACTTATGAAAAACAAATATCACCTGACAATGGTACTTCCCTTCATCTTAAATAAAAAACAAAACTTACATTGTTATGATTATCCCAAGAAAAAAGAATGGCCTGCCCTGTCCAATGTCACTCTCTTTGAACACAAACTTGTTAAGACAGCCCAATGAAGGTAAGCCAATATAACGCAGCATGGTGATTCATCTCTATAAGCAAATGGCACGTGTTTTTGGTGTTGTTTTTTTTAAAGAGTATTCAGAAATACCAACCCACTGTGTTTTTTTCCTAGTAATTGAAAAATTCATTAATTAATGTAACCAGATCTAAGACATAATTGAGAAAATAATTCAATGTTTTGGGGGGGATAGGATCTATAATTTCAGGAATATTGAAAGTTCCCACCATCAGTGTGGAATTGCAATTACTCTATAATTTATCATCTTAGACAGTTGTCACAAGGGGTCCTGAAGCCCACAACCTCAGTCCATTAGTACAAAGGCAGAGGGAAGGGCTCCCCTCCCCCTCTCCACCATGCCTGAGAACATTCCTCACTTCACCCTCCCCTCTGCCCAGCAGCCTATGGGAGCACACGGGAGGAAAGTGGGTGACTCACAGGTGGCAGAGCTGGAGGGGAGCAGAGTACTCGGGCCACTCCCTTTCCCCTCTCTATACCCATTGAGTATAGAGAGTTTAGTATATAGAACTTCCTCACTTCACCCACCCCTCTGCCCAGCAGCCCAATGGGAGCACTTCCTCCCTCCCCTGTGTGGGGTAAGGGGGAAGCAGGGTGTACCGGGCACTCATTGTGGGGAGGGGCATGGCATATGGTCTGGAGGGTGGGGTGGGGGCAGGGCCCGGCACTCCATCTCTAAAAGGTTCGCCATTAGTGTATTATACCATGCTGCTGCTTATTTGATAACCTTAATATTTACCCAAAGAGGTTTTGAGACTTCGTAACTTTTTAACATAATGGAGTACCTTAATCTCGCAACATTAGCCTCAATGTTGTTTCTATACATAAAAGTGGGAAGACAGGTAGTACCATGGCAACTAGGTGGAGAGGTGGCTAGAGTGCTGAGTCTGGAGTCAGGAAGACTCCTCTTCCCAAGTTTGAACCCAGCCTCGGACACTTAATAGCTGTGTGACCCTAAGCAAGTCACTTTACCCTATTTACTATTTATTATCAGTTATCAGTTTCCTCATCTGTAAAATGAGCTGGAGAAGCAAATGGCAAAAACTACTCTAGTACCTTTGCCAGAAAAAAAAAAAAAACTAAATGGGATCAGGAAGAGTCGGACACAACTAAAAAAATGACTGAAAAGGTGGTACCATAGTGCAGAATGCTGGGCTTGGAGTCAATTAGAATTGAGTTAAAAAAAAAAATAAATAAACACTCTATGACCTTAGGCAAATCTCTTCTCTATTTTCCTCATTTTCCTTATCTGCAAAATGGGTATAATAATAGCAGCTCTCACCCAGGGTTATTGTGAGGATCAAATGAGATAATTTTAATGTGCTTGGGTTAAAGATGGAACTACTGCAGTCTGACTATAGATCAAAGCACTCCATCTTCCACTTTATTTCCTTCATGAGTGTTTTGTGTGCGAGATAAGTGTCTTCTGTCACAACAAGAGCAATATGGAAATATGTATTGCATAAAAGCACTGCTCTAACCTATATCAGACTACTTACTGCTTTAATGGGGGGCACAAAAATCTGAATCCTAAAATGTCAAAAAATAGTCAAAATTTGTTTCTACATGTAACTGAAAAAAAAAATCAATTAATTAAAAAAAATAAGTGCTCAGAACAGTCCCTGGTATATACTAGGCATGACAGAAATGTGAGCTATTACTAAATGTCTGCTCAATCAACATTTTAAATTTTTTTTTTGTTTTGTTTATTAAACACTAAGTGTCAGGCTGTGCCAACACTTTCTGGGTAGTGGAAAGACCACTAGATTTGGAGTCACAGAACTCGTTCACATTCTGGACCTGCCACTGAATACCTGGGTGAATGAGAAATAAGGCAATCCATCTCTGGAGACTTTAGTTTCCTAGAGCAAAACAAGAGGGCAGAGCTAACTCAAAGTTCCTTCCAGATGTGATTCTTTTCTCCATCTAATATTTCATTTAACTAAAAGCTTCTAAGTACATAAGTCTAGAACCTTATTTTTTTTTTAAAACCCTTACTTTCCATCTTAGAATCAATAATGTGTAGTGGTGGTTCCAAGGCAAAAGAGCAGTAAGGGCTAGGCAATGAGGGTTCAGCGACTTGTCCAAGTCACCCAGCTAGGATGTGTCTGAGTCCGGATCTGAACCCAGAATCTTCCCTTTCTGGGCCTGGTTCTCAATACACTAAGACACCTAGCCACCCCTCAGTTCAGAATCTGTTAATCTCCTCTTACTCCCAATTACCAAAAGGTTTTGTTTAAACTTTCCCTACTCTATTCTGCCCTTAACCCAATTTATTATATTTGAATTCTCTTCTCTCCCCTCAGGTTACAAGGGTATCATACATGAACTGAAACCCTGGGAATGAATACTTGATTAATCCCTATTCTATCATAAAGGGAGAAAACCCCATTAAAATAATGTAAAGACTGACCATAAAATAGTCTGTGCTGCGTTTACATTTGAGACTCCAGGTTTACTTATTGGCAGAACAAAAAAAGCCAAGATCTTTCAGATGGACCAGCAAGGAGAGCTGCCTCAGCTCTTTATTTACTAGCTGTGCAACCCCAACCCAAAGGGTCAAAGTGATGGCTTTTCCAAGAGCAAAGTGTGACTATGAGAGTTGGACTGCAAGGAAAGTGAGCCCCAAAGAGTAGATGTTTTTGAATTGTGGTGCTGGAAAAGACATGGGAGAGTCCCTCAGATAGCAAGGTGAGCAAATCAGGCAATGGGCATCTGGCCCGAGGGCCGTAGTTTGCCCGCTGATGATTTAGACCAGGGATTGGCAACCTTTTTGGCCGTGAGAGCCATAAATGCCACATTTTTTAAAATGTAATTTCGTGAGAGCTGTACAGTGCTCACAGTGTGCGCTCCTGTAACAGCGCCTGAAAAAAAAATTGACTTCATGGCTCCTGCAGAAAGAGCCATATCTGGCCCTCAAAAGAGTCAGATATGGCTCTCGAGCCATACGTTGCCAACCCCTGATTTAGACTATTCAAAAGAAGGACAAATCCTAAAGCCAAAGCATAACTACTCAGGCCACATGATGAGAAAAGAAGATTCATTGGAAAGGATCCTGATGGTTGTAAAAACTGAAGACAAAAGGAGAAAGGATGGAAGATGAGGAGATGGAGAGAGTTTCACAGAAGTGATGAACATGGTCTTGGACAGACTTTGGAAGCTAATGGAAGACAGAAGGGCCCAGGCTGCCATGGTCCAGAGTCACCAAGAGTTACACAACTGAACAACTGAGAAAATCAGTTAACACCTCTGGGTCCCAGCTTCCTCATCTAAATAATCTGATAGCTTATGACATCTTTTGCACCTTTTAATCTAGGATCCTAGGAGTCTAAGAGAAGAGGTAAGAAATTATGATCGTGCGGCTCTGCTAATGTGCTGGTCACTAAAGATTATTAGCAGGCTGATGGACGTTGACCATGACACATGGATGATATCGTCTCAAGTCAGAAGAGTCATTCGAGATCATTATGTGATCCTGTGTTTCTTTCTACTCACAGACAGGCAAAGCCTCACCAGGAGAACATCCTATTTTCCCATCAAAACATTCTCTCAGTGATCTTCTCCTTACTTTATTTAAATTTCTGTTCTAGATACAATTCAATAAAAAATAATAACTAACAGTTATAAGAACAGCTCAAGAGCACATCATCCTTGATTGTTAAAAAAGTTTCCAGTGATGTTACTTTATTTATGTATTTTGTTTTTAAACCCTTACCTGTGTATTAGTGCTATGCAACAACCTAGGGTCACGGTTAGAAAGTGTCTGAGGTCTATTTCGAACCCAAGACCTCCTGTTTTTTTTAGCTTCTGCCTAGCTACCCCTGAGGCGGTACTTTTTTTTTTGGGGGGGGTGGGGATGGGGAGGGAGAATTCCAAGTATAGAGACAGCATCCTGGCTATGCATGTAATGTGACACTTGAAAGTCAAAGGCCTGAGACAACTGACCTGAGGTATGGAATCTGACTGGGGCCGTGTCAGTATTCACCTGTCAGAGCTTTTCTTAGCCAGAGTTCATCTATTTTATTCTTGTTATGTGATAACACTCCACAGCCGGAGAGCTTACTCTTCCCAATGTTCAAAGCTTCTGCTTTATAGATTATCCACCATGGGAGCCAAATAATGGATGAGGATGATTGCACTATATAAATGTAACTTTTAAAAAATTCATAGTTTGTATTATTTTAGGAGCCAATGACAACCAGAAAACATTATTTTTATGGCAGTAAAGAGATAAATATGAATTAAACTACTGTTCACAATACATATTAATTAAGTGACTGAACTGACTTGGTGGTCTACATAGCACTGAAGAACCAGCAAAGGTTAGAGAAATATTCTCTAACAAGGTCAAGGAAAGGAGAACGTGTAGCTGAGCTTGCCAAGACAGGTGTATTCCTCCTCTCCCCGCTGTGGATTTTAGCTTCAAAGTCAAAGCTTATATTTTACTTATAGATGCAAACTTGATAAGTTTGACTGAATATAGCGAGGGAAAACAAAGCTGCTGGAGCAAATAAGAATTGGTTCCTTAGGATGAGAAATTTTATCTAATAATTCTTAATTAGATACTGACTGATTAATAGCCACCATTTATATAGTGTCTACTAGATGCCGACCACTGCACCAAGCACTTTACAATTATGATCTCATTTAATCCTTGAAACAACCCTGGGAAGTAAGTGTTGTTATTATCATCCTCCCCATTTTGCAGATAAGGAAACCGGGGCAGAGGTTAAGGGACTTGGCCAGGGTCTTACGTCAGATTTAAATTCGAGTCTTTCTGACTCCAGGCCTAGCACTCTATCTAGTATTTAGATTTAAGTTCTTTCATTATAGACCCAGTGATCTTGGCTCTGTATCATGTCACCTAAAGAAATGATTCTAGAAGGTATTTTAATTTCCATAATCAAAATGTTCCTGTAATTCAGACTTCAAGTTTTAGAATATATTACTTTTATTATCTTGAGAAATAATGTGGCTCCAGTTATCTTATACATAATTAAACTAAACAAATATTAATTGTGCATCTAATAAGAGCAAAATTCTGTACTAGAGTGGAGGGCCTTGAATGCCAAGTTAATAAGCTTATACTTTATGGGAGAAGCAATAGTTTCAGGGGGCAGGATTTGAAGCCAATTGTCATGGGAGGAGGCTGAACAGCCAAGGGCGGAAGCATGAGAACATGAGCATCTAGCCACTGAGAGAGGGAGGGGGCCCATGCAGACACATAACCTCTGCTTCATGAGCCCCTTCTTTAAATAAAGGTCCCAAAAGACCCACCCCATAGTCCCCCAGAAGGGGAGCATTGCTTGGTCCTGCTAGTTGGTAAATCAATTGATATGTATTTATTAAGGGCCTCTGACAGGCCAGATAGGAGCTTGCAGACTATTAAGGAAACAGCTCGCATACTTATGAATAAATACAAAATAAATACAGGGTGATTTAGGGGAGGGAGGGATGAGAACCTGGGCACAGGAGAATTCATCAGGACACGTTTGATGCAGGAGCAGAGAGGACACAGGAATATTGGCGTTCCAGGTTTGGACATAGGTCAAGAGATGAGAGATGGAGGGAGAAGTCAGTCTGGGGACAGCTAGGTAGCTCCGTGGAGAGAGAACTAAGTTCTGGGTACAAATGTGATCTCAGACACTTCCTAGCTGTGTGACTCAGCCAAGTCACTTAACCGCAATTGCTTAGCACATGCCACTTCTGCCTTGGAACCAATACTTAGTATTGATTTTAAAATGAAGGTTAAGAGCATTTTTTAAAAAAGAGAGAGGAAGGGAGGGAAGAGGGAGGGAGGAATAGAGGGAGGGAAGGAAAGAGAAAGAAAGGGAAAGAAAGAAAGAGAACAAGAAAGGAAGGAAGGAAGGAAGGAAGGAAGGAAGGAAGGAAGGAAGGAAGAAGGAAGGAAGGAAGGAAGGGAAAGAAAAGAGAGAAGAGAGAAAGGGAGAAAGGGAGAAAGAAAAAGAGAGAAAGAGAAAGAAAGGGAGAAAGGAAGTAAGAACTATAGAGTAATGGATAATAAGGCTTCAAGGAAAGTAGAGGAGAGCCAGCCAGGTTGTGAAAGGGCTTAAAAGCCAGAGGGGTCTGTAAAGAGTCAATAAAGACCTCCCTCGGGCTTCACAAAGTACTTTATTTTCTAACTCTTATCTGCTCCCTCCCCCAACTCAACTATATATACAATCTCCCAGAGGACAGGAGATGAGTTTTATCTAAACTTTTGTACTCTGCTGGTGCCAGTGATAGGCTGGTCTAGACTTTTAAAAGTGTTAATGAAGCAGATTAAACATTAAAAGTGTGTCATGGGTGAATTTTTGAGGGGGAGGGAGAGACAGTTAAACATTTACCAGCACACCCCTGCTCTCCCCCACCCCCCAAATAGGCACATTATAGTGGAACATGGTGGGGCCAACTATAGAAAATGGGAAACAGGGTGCTGGAATAGGTTTGGGAGGTTTAGGAGGAAGATAATGAGTATAGATTAAGATTTAAATTTGAGATAGGAAGCAGAGCCAGGTCTAGAACTATCAGATAGGCATTTGGAAAGAACTGAAGCTGTGGGGAGATAGAAGGTTTGGGAGACATCTGCCCAAAGATAACTAAAGATATGGAGGTGGATGACATCTCCCAGTGAGGCTGATTTAAGAGAAAAGCTAATTTGAAATCTAACTTCACACTTCTCCCCAACTCCCTTAAATAGGACCTGACTGGCTAGAAAGAGGATTAAATACACCTTAGAAGAATCCTTTGCATTTCCCTATATGGAGGCATGATCTTCCCTTCAGGACACAAGGAATATGTGTGGGTTGTGGAGGGTCAACCCAGTACGTCTTTGTGTGAGCTTGTATTTCAGGGCTATGCTACAGCTATGCTACACATATTAGAAGAAGGAAGGCCATTTCTCCATTGTTTTATATTCCCTTCAAAGAGACTGCCCATCTGCTTACAGACACAGGGCTGACTGCTGTACTCATGTCCATCAGCACCCTATGAATTAATGATGCTTATAGGAAGACATTTCCTGCTTCAACCACTAATTCATTCTTATTCTACCCAAGGAAAAGAAAAGGATATTTAGAAACCATTGGGTATTTCCAACTGCTACAAATATCAAAATAATTTCATTAGGGAAGCAACTGATATATCCATTCCCTGATGACAGATTAAACTAATCCACACAGAGATGTTTCTTCCTCCCCATATGTTTATTCAAGAGAAATGAGAAAAGAACGGTTAAGTTAACCTATTAATTAATCAATCGGTCTTTATTTAATGCCTGCTATATTCCAGGCACTGTGCGAGGTGCTGGGGAACCAGGCACAAAGAATAAAACCAATCCTACTCTCACTTAGGTAGAAGACAATAATTATATATAAAAACATGTACAACAAAAATATAAAGAAAATAAATGCAAATGTGGACACAGTAGTTAAATATGAGGTGATTCAGGAGAGAGATCACCAGGAGTTGTGGAGAAAGGGGAAATGCTTCATGAAGAAGAGAATGACTGGGGAAGTCCCAGGACTACAATTCTGGGCTGCTTCCCAGATTATAATCTGTCTGCCTCCATTAAAGATCCTTATTATAACTAAAAATAAAATACACAATGCCTGAGAAGAGAAAGGACTCAAGTCTGCGATGGAAGAATGTGGAGACGGAGAATAGTCCAAGCAGACTCCAGAGGAAGCAGATGGGTTGGATTGAAGAGAATAGGGCAGGGTAAGTAATATCCATTAAGGATGGAAAGATCAAATTGTCAAATTGGATTAGTGCATTAAAAGCTAAAGAGAAAAGTTTATATTTTATCTTACAATTCAATTGTGTTTATAATTATTACTTCATTTGATCCTCCCAATAACTCTGGGAAGTAGTTGCTATTATTATCTGCATTTTATAGTTGAAAAAATTGAGGCAAACAAAGGTTGAGTGACTTTTCCCAGGGTTACACAGCTAGGAAGGGTCTAAAATACAGTGATATTCACATTCCTGCAACATGTCATCTTATGTTTATGGTTCTCATTTTTTTTCATAAAAAACATAAATGTAACACTATTATTCAAGGACAGCAAAGTAGTGCAGTGCCAGGCCTGGAGTCAGGAAGACTTGAGTTTAAATCTGGCCCCAGACACTTAAAAGCTGTATGAACCTGGGCAAATCACTTAACCCTGGTTGCCTCATCTATAAAATAGCTAGAGAAGGAAATGGCAAATCATTCCAGTATCTCTAACAATAACACCCTAAATGGAGTCATAAAGAATCAGATATGCCTGAAACAACTAAATAACAATCACAATGCTAATTTATCTTACAACTCAATTTACAATGTTTGTAAATATTTCATTTGATCTTTTGACCCTCCCAATAACTGGGAAATAGCTGCTATTATTATCTGCATTTTACAGTTGAGAAAATTGAGGAAAAAAAAATACTACTTAATTAATTAATGTTTCATTATTTCCGATTATCTTCACACATACATAAAAAGTAGTGTTGGAGACATCTAAACAAATTTTGGAACTATGTTCTGTTGTGAGGAAGATTAGTTAGTAATTAATTAAGTATTAAGGTTGGACCTAGCAGGAAGGACTGGAGCATTCCAAGATGGAATGAAGGAGCAGGAAGTGGCGTATGCTCTGGGAGAGACTCCATTAGTGGTTGGCACACTGTAGCTAGGCCTGGGAGATCTCAGAGTTAAGGACATCCTGCATCCTGATTCCCTGGGATCCTGTGTGGTGGAGGTTTCAGCAAGTGGACAAGACCTGCAGAGCTGCACCAAGTGGAGGAGGGGTTTGGGATCTGGTGGACAGCATCTCAAGCACACTCTCTCTACTTGGGTACCTTGGACCACCTTGGCTTTTGGCATCCTGTGATCATCTATGGATAACCATGAGAACCCTCAAAGCCACCGTCAGGCCCTTTCACTGTGCTGGTCAAACCTGGCTGGAACCAGGTTTGAAGCTGCCTTCCAGTGACTCCAGAACTGCTTCTTTATGCCCAGCCTGGCCTAAGTCAATTAGTATTAGAGAAGTTAAGTCCTCCCCTTACCCTATGGTTTTGCCCATTAGGTTTTAGTGTAGAATTCCCTATCCTACCTTTTATAAGTTAAACATAATTAAAACTGTTAAAACCTTTTACTTTGCCTGCTGGTTCCATAGACTCTGGCCTAGGGTGAGCTGGGCCAACTGCCATTCTGACAGTTAACAGTTAATACCAGCTTAGCAGTGAACTCTGGTCTCCCTATCCTGGTCCTGTCTCTCCTTCAACCCAGTGTGTGTACCCACAAACCATTAGGTTATATTTAACATCCCTGGTGCCCATCTCTTTTACAGTTCTAAAAAAAATAACTTCTCAGAAGAGTTTTCATAAACCATTGTAAGCTGTTGAAGACATCTCTTCAGAGTTAAGGTCCAAGCCTGGATGCTACCACCTCGATGAAACCTTCCTTGATATGCTTAGCTGGAATGAAAGCTACCCCTCCCTCCTCTTAGCTTTCACGCCGTGCACTCTTCAAAAGTATTTATAATCATAGTTTATCCTACAGTATAGTGATCTGAGATGTGTTTGATTCTGGTCTGCTGCATTTTAAGGTATCTCAAAAAAGGGACTGTCATCTTTTTATCCACCTCTGCTAGTCCAACAAGGGCTGGATCTGTGATATCAACAGACAGGAGAGCTCCCAGTGAGAAAATTCCTTCTCTCAATACTAATCTATAACCATCCTATAACTTAAGATCTTAGACAGGTGCTTTGGATAGCATAAATGTCTGATAAACATTGATTCAGAACATTCATTCATATATATATATATGTATATATATATATATTTGTGTATGTATGTATATATAGTATAAATATATATTTATAATATACATAGAAATATATACACAATATACATAGGTGTCTGTGTATATATATATATATATATAAGAAAAACAGTCAGAGATGTTAGAATACATCTTAGCTTTGGAAATTAATAGTTTACCACATATTACCACATATGTAGAATTCAAATGTCTACTTATATGAATTTTTATACCAAATCATTATAAGATTCCATGGATTTGGAATGGAATCAAGTATGACAAATTTTTTTCTTGTTATGTTATGCATTGCTTGCATGAACACTTTTTTCCCCAAATATTTTGGGGAATTTTTTTTTAAAGGTAGAGATTTTCTTTTTATATATAAAAGGCATTAATCCATTAAATTTGAAGACATGGTACAAAAAAAAAGCACTTCAACTAATTTATCTGACAAATCTGTTCATATTCATGACTCGTTTATTTGTTTTGTTTTCCTAAAAATAAAAAGGGAGATTTAGAGCTGTTGGGCTAATGATATATATTAGGGGTCCTCCCTCCCCAGTCACTTCCCATCGCCAGGGAGAACAGAAAGATAAAGAGGATGACCAGAGTCCACAGCAAATATACAAAATCATTCATGAAAGTCCATCATGCTACTAACCATTTTGTAATAGTAAATATATTTCTCCAAAGTCATCTCTTTATCAAATGGCTGCTTCTAAAGTATGATACAGTATAAGTCTACATAGATAGAGGAAGTTATATAGAGAGACAACTGTCAGATTAGCAGTGGGCACAGAAGCAGAAATAAGTGTGATTCTGCCTAACATATTATGAAATTTAATTCACCTAGACATAATGGTGTCAGAAGGTCTCTTATAGTAAACCTTCAAGTACAATTCTATTTTCCATTATGAACAATAGAGATTTTGCTGAATGGTTTGGCAAATCAAATCTGTGCAAATGTAATAATATTCTAAATATATCAGGATAGTCTTGCCATTTAAAGGCCTTTAAATATAAGCCTTTCTATAAAGCAAATTTAATGTTTTCTTTTAAATTCACACTTTAATATGTTGGGTTCCCTTAAAGAGAAGAGGAGGAGTAAGAAAGACAAAAATCTGCAGAGAATTCATTCCCTTTTGCTACTTTATTTTTAAGTCTTGCATAAAATAGGCAATTGACACATTTTAAAAAAATAATTTATAGGAGCAGCTGGATGGCTCAGTGGATTGAGAGCCAGTCCTAGAGATGGAAAGTCCTGGGTTGAAATCTGGTCTCAAGACACTTCCTAGCTGTGTGACCTTGAGCAAATCATTTAACTCCAATAGTCTAGCCTTTACCACTCTTCTTCCTTGAAACCCATACTTAATATCAATTCTAAGACAGAGGGTAAGGATTTTTAAAATAGATTTAAAGAAAATGGTCAGAGAAAAAAAGAGTCAGTGATTTTAGAATTAATCTTACCTTTGTAGATTAATAGTCTATTACATATATTTATATGGAGAAAGCAAATGTCCACATTCTGCATTTTATAGTATATAAAAACAATAAAAAATACCCTGAAATTCAAATTTACAAATTCTATGCAAAAAAGGAGAAACACCCTATTCTTATAAATATATCCTTTATATTTTGAAATCAAAGCTCCAAGCTAATTTTTATATTTTTTAAAAAACTACTTTGAAATTGTCTAAACGAGACCAAAAACAATACTCACAGTTACTTATTACTCCTCCAAGTGGATCTCCTTTGAAGTCAAATTCAATATCCATATACTTGCCCTGTAAAAAGACATTTATAATGTTAAGCTTTGTCATATATGTGTGTATGTTTATCTACAATGAAAGTTGCTTTTCTTTTTTAGATAACTGCCTTTGCTAAAGCCCAGGACTACATTTTATATATTAATCTACAAGTATTAAGGAAAGGCTGAAAGATCAAGTGATATAGCTCAATCTTAATTCAAAGGCTATGTTTTTTTTAAATCTCCTAAAGACACTTCGGATAGAATACAGCATTAGCTCAAAACTAAATGCATCGTTTTGTTAACAGAAAAATAGTTCTCATTTGATTCCCAAAACAAAGTATTGCTTTAAATTCCTAAGTAAATGAACACATGGGCTGATGGGGATATTATTGGGAATGAAGACGCTAAACGATAACTCTAGCCCAACTATCAATAATATGGAATTAGGGCTTAATCAATGATACATGTAAAACCCAGTGGAACTGTGCATCGGCTACAGGGTTTAGGGGGGAGTTTGGGGAGAGGGAAAGAACATGAATCATGTAACTATGGGAAAATATTCAAAATAAAAATAATAAGCAAATACATAAATAAATAAATTCCTAAGTAAATTAGACGTTAGATATTCAGTTTAGTAATAACTTTTAGAGATAAAGTAGTTCTTATTTATATGCTATAGAAAAGAAAATTATAAACATAGGATGAGAGGGTTTTTGTATATTTTCCCTACATTAGCATCTTACAAATAAAATATTTTGCAAACCCCTGAAACAAATTCAAGGCTTTTGCTTATTCACCTAACCATCCTACAGAAAAAACAATGGGTAGAGGGTATAAACCCATTGTCAATTGCAAAATGATGACAGATTTTTTTCCCTCCACTTTTGATCCTGACTATAAAAACAATCCATTACCATAGTCCAACATGTTATAGCACACTTTGTAGATAAAGAGACAAACACATGCACAAATACAAGCCCTATCTTATACTCCCATTAAAAAAAAAAAAAAAACAGGTCTGTAATTACAAAGTTAAAGGTAGTAACAAGTAATCCTGTTGGCAGTTCCTCCTTTGGAATAGGATAGGCTAGGAGGATAAAAGACTGGTTACATTTTACATCTCACTTTAGCAACATTCAGAAATTTTATAACTATTTAGATCCTAATAATTACTAATCAATTCGATTTAATAAAAATTTATTGAGTACTTACATGTGATGGATCCTGCATTAAATACTAGGAATATGAAGACCGAAACAAAAATAAAAACCATTCCTGCCCTGAAAAAGCTCATAATAAATTCTTAAATCTGAAAATATCAGGGGCAGAAGGGTAGAGAGAGAAAACTTGACCATAAAGTCTTTAAAGATACCTCTTCAAAATTACAGTTGTCATTGTAACTAGTTGAAGGGCGGAGGCTATTATTTTTGCCTTCGTAGAACAATGTTCTGAATGGCTTTTGATAGTCACATTTGACTCTTTTTTGTGACCCCATACATTTGTCCATGGGTTTTTTTTTCTGTAGTCTATTTTTTTATTTTAATTTTAAAATATTTTTCCAAGTTTACATAATTCATTTTCTTTCCCTCCCTTCTTCCAGAGACAACAAGCAATTCCATTGGGTTGTACAAATGTTATCACTTGATATCTATATCTATATTATTCATTTTTGCTATAGAGCGATCTTTTAAAGCCTAAACCACAAATCACATACCCATATATACATGTGATAGGTAATATCATCTGTTTTGCTTTTGCATTTCTACTCCCATAGTTCGATCTCTCATTGTGCATTCTCTCCCATAAGACCTTAAGGAGTGTCCTGGCTTGTTGCATTGCTACTAGTAGCAAAGTTCCATGGGGTTTTCTTTCTTTTTTTTTTTTAAACCCTTACCTACCGTCTTGGAGTCAATATTATGTATTGGCTCCAAGGAAAAAGAGTGATATGGGTTAAGCAATGAGGGTCAAGTGACTTGCCCAGGGTCACACAGCTAGGAAGTGTCTGAGGCTGGATTTGAACCTAGGACCTCCCATCTCTAGGCCTGGTTCTCAATCCACTGAACCACCCAGCTGCCATCCATGGGGTTTTCTTGACCAAGATTCTAGAGGTGGTTTGCCATTTCCATCTCCAGTGTGTCCCCATTTTACAGTGCAGGAACTGAAGCAAATGGAGGTTAAGTGCCCTGCCCAGGATCACACATTAAATGTCTGAGGATGGATTTAAACTCAGGTCTTTCTCAATTCCAGGCCAGTCAACACCTAGATGCCACACATAGTCACATCCCTGTTCAATAAAATAAGTTGAACTGAACTTATACTTATTAAACAAGCAGCAAAAGTAATTTGATTTCAAAATGATTCTGTCTCCAACACTCTGGTGGGTGTAGTTCTATTTAGACTAGTGTGAAGTGTCTGTCCTGGCTCTAAACTCTAGGGTCTCATAACTATATATGACATATGGGAATAAGAAGTAAAGCTTTATTAAAAGGAAAGGCAGTCATTTAGGCACAAGGGAAAGAGGCATCACTTGGAGGAAAAAGTGTTTCAAAGGGAAGAGAAAGGAAGAAAGGCAGCATGGAATAATAAAGGCAAAGTCACATTTATACTTAGCATCTGACTAAGAAAAAGCCATTTTCATTCTACTCTCTCTTCTGTGGTTGATCTGAAGTGAACAGATGTGAGGGGCTGCAAAGTACAGGAGAGGGTACTTAAATACCAATACTCTGGTGATATTACAAGCCCTGGAACCTACTTTCCTCTAAAGAACCAAATTTTCAAATGAGTCAAAGCACAAAGAAGAAATACACGGTGGACACAAATAGGCTTCAGAATGTTTTCCAATGACAATTTCTATATAAAAAAATCTTTTTCTTATGGGATAAAGTTATAGGATTCTGATAGGATAAGAATATCTTTTCGCCATCCAGGAAATGCATTATTAGAAAGGAGATGAGACAGTCATTTGGTAAGAGCCAGGTTCTTAAGAGCTAGACAATCTCGGTACTATATCATTGCGTAAAATGAGGGGAAACAAAAACAAAAGTCCAAAAAAGCCAAACATATTTAGAGCAAAAGTTCTTAACATGGGATCTAAAAAGAAGATCTAGAGAGGAACATGGACATGAACTACACAGAATGAGGTGTGGATGGGCTATGACCTACATCATGAAGGCAATACTCGAAACAACGTGATTGCTAATTCACTAAAATAGAAGAAAAATGATCACATAAAACCAGGAACAGCCTTTTGATTAGAGAAACTGCTACAATTCCTGGATCTGGAGTCTAAAAAAAAAAATATGTTTCCCAGTAAGTAGGCAAATCTAGTTCCTGATGCAGTCTGGGGTAGAATCCTTCATAGCTTTGCTCATCTCATCATTCATTTCAATCCAGATCATGGCCTGGCTGCTCTCAGTCTCAACAAACCAAAAGTTTTTACTCCATTTTGCTTGACAATGCCTATACTGTTGGAAACATCTTGTGAAGGCAGCATGAAATGTCACCTCTAGCCACTTATAACATAAACTAAGAGAGATGGAAGGAAAAGGACTCCCCAGTTATTCGAACTCCTATTGCTACTGATTTCTGTACATTTCCTTGCTACACTATAAACTCCTTGGGAGGTAGGGGTCAGTCATTTCTCCTTTTTCTTCTGTCAATATTTCAAATAGTATTATGCAATGTGGGCACAGTGGAAAGATCAGTGGTATTAGACTTAGAGAACCTGAATTTGAGTAGCTCTGCTCCTTATTACCTATATGGTCTTAGTTAAGGCCAAGCATTCTCCTCCATAGAAGGAGTGAGATTATATGAGTTTTAAGATACCTTATAACTCAAAACTGTTGATCTTGTGAACTCTAAGCCTGGAAGGCCCTCTAAAGATCATGCTAAATCAAGCTGAATAATCTTCTTTATTAGATTAATGAACACCATTCAAATATATACCCACACATGAATGTGGGGCGGGGGGCAGCTAGGTAGTACAGTAGATAGTGTTGGGCCTAGAGTCAGAAAGACTCATCTTCCTTAGATCAAGTCTAGCCTCAGATACTTTCTAGCTGTGTGATCCTGAGCAAATCACTTTTAACCCTGTTAGCCTCCATTTCCTTATCTATAAAATGAGCTGGAGAAGGAAATGACAAATCACACCAGTATCTCTGCCAAGAAAAGCCCAAATGGGATCGACCACAAAGAGTCAGACATAATTGAAAACAACTCTCACACTCTCTCTTTCTCTCTGCTCTCTTTCCCTCTCTCGCCTCTCTGTCTTTCTTTCCCTCTGTGTGTGTGTATACACACACACAAATGTATATACACACATGTATACACATGTGTGTATGTATGCACAAGCATATTTAGGTATTAGAAAAAATTAGGTATCTAGGCATTAGAAAAATATATCTATCAAAACTAGTAAAAAAATTTCTGACAACAAAAAAAATTTAAAATATGCTACTAAACCTCTGTCACAAGTTGTCTTTATTCTGTCTTAAGTGATTATAAATTTACTAGAACTGCCTTTATTTCTTTTTAAACCAGTACCTTATATCTTAGAATCAAATCTGTATATTGGTTCCAGGGCAGAAGAGCGATAAGGCTTAGGCAATAGGGGTTAAGTGACTTGTCCAGAGTCACACAGTTTAGGAAATCTGAGGCCAGATTTGAACCTAGGACCTCCCATCTCTAAGCCTGGCTCTCAATCCACTGAGTCACCTAGCTGTCCCCTAGAACAGTTTTTAAAAGAATGATTAGTCTTTCTCAGTAGTATCAAACTCAAATAGAAAGAGATTCTTTTTGGTGCATATTTTAAAAACCACAAATTAATCTATTTTGTAATGTATATTTATTTTATTAAACATGTCTCAATGACATTTTAATTCTATTTGGGTCATACTTTACTTGGGAGTTTTGCAAGGAAATCTGTTACAGATCATCAGTCAGAGTATTTCATAGGATTTGATACTGGCAAGGAGCTTAGAGATCCCTAGGCAGATTCCCACATTAACAGATTTAAAACAAAAACAAAAACAAACAAAAAAAAAAAAACTAAGGTCTAGAGAGGTAAAATAATTTTCCCAAGAATGATCACATAATCCAGTGATTCCCAAAGTGGGTGCCACCGCCCCCTGGTGGGTGCTGCAGTGATCCAAAGGAGCAGTGATGGCTACAGGTGCATTTATATTTCCTATTAATTCCTATTTAAATTTTTTAAAAGTTAATTTCCAGGGGTGCTAAGTAATATTTTTTCTGGAAAGGGGGCAGTAGGCCAAAAAAGTTTGGGAACCACTGATATAAGCAAAGGAAAGATCTGAATTCAGGTCCCCTAAACTGCAAAACCACTGTTTTTCACCACAGTGCTAACCAACCTTATTGTTGTTCAGTCATTTCAGTCCTATTCTTCGTGACCCATTTGGAGTTTCCTTGACAAAGATCCTGGAGTGGTTTGCTATTTCCTTCTCTAGCTCATTTTATAGATGAGGAAAATGAGGCATAGTGAAGTGACTTGCCCAAAGTCACCCAGCTAATAAGTATTTGAGGTTGGATCAAACTCAGGTCTTCCCAATTCTAGGCCAGGCCCTCCATCCACAATGCCACTTGGCTGCCCTAAATGACCTCAAAGTTTTCTCATCTGCACAGTGGGAAAGCTGGATTAGATGACCTCTCAGGTCCCTTTCAGGTCTAAAACAATATGAACCTATATCACAACAGCATTTCCCTCCCCCACTTTCCCCTTCCTTAGAAACACAGTAAAGGAATCCTGTTTTCCTATTTTGCAACTTGCAACTTTTTCAGGATGATATAAACCACTAGCTTTACTATAGCAATTCTGGGCTTAAGAATTCAGATCCTGCTTCTGTATTTAATGTTAAAGCTTTCTATAACATCAATCAAAATGTGTTAAATATAAAAATACTGGGAGGAAAAAAGTAAAAGTGATGATGAAATCCCTCGCCTGGCTCTCTCTTTCTGTGACCATAAGGGCTGGCCCATGTAGCAAGAATAGCTACAGAACAAACTTAAGGCATAATTAGTTCATTTCCTTTTGCATGAGGAGCCAGCAGCTTCACTCACTTTCTGAAAGAACTTTCCAAACATACAGTAAGTACAATCATGCATACTTTTCTAACTCTGCTCTTCCATAAACATATGTCCTGTCCACTCCCCAACAGACACACACATACAAAAATTATATCTAGTTTCCATTTACCCATCTCATGACTCTGGGCATCAGTTTTTCATGAATAAGAAAAGGAGGGAAAAGTGGAGGAAGAGGAGACAGGGAGGATTGATCCTTGGAAAAGAACACCTGATCTCCAAAGCCATAAGCTTGGATTTCTTTAACTATTCACCAAGTGGGAATACAGAGAGCTAGCAGATTCTTGGGAATATTCAATATATCTTTCCCCTTCCCTTCTGATATCTATTAATTGTCTCTGTTATTAATATAAATAACTGTGGGGCAGAGGCTTCAAAGTCCTAGAGGTAGAAGAAATGTTACTTTTTTTTTTTTTAAACCCTTACCTTCTGTCTTAGAATCAATACTGTGTATTGGTTCCAAGGCAGAAGAGTGGTGAGGGCTAGGCAATGGGGGTCAAGTGACTTGCTCAGGGTCACACAGCTGGGAAGTGGCTGAGGCCATATTTGAACCAGGGACCTCCTGTTTTTGGGCCTGGCTCTCCATCCACTAAGCCACCCAGCTGTCCCCTAGAAATGCTACTTTGATGAAATCTCACTTTACTAGAACTCTTCAAAATCTTTAGAAATCTGAGTTTCCTGTATAACCAAATTTATACCTATGCTGGATGTAATGTATTATGTATGTTCCCCTTGGTTTTCTTTTCGCCACACAGGACAATAAACATAATGTAACCTTTTCTTGATGACTCTGGTTCATTGTAAATATAAATTGATGCTCTGTGTAAAATATGTCATCTTTAAGGTCTACTGAGGTGTTCAGAGTTAACTGTTCAGAATTATCTGGTAATACCAAACGGTCCCAGATGACTAATTGAGTTTCTGTGGTCTCTTCTGGCTCTAAAATCTATTGATTTTAAAATCATCGACCAATCTTGTGGTTCAGCCTTGTATTTTCTCTTGCTATTGTACTGTACTGCTCTTTATTTAATTTCTAATTTGTTTGGAAATAAAGGTTTATTAGAACTGTGTAAAAGAAGGGAAAAATAGGTTGGATGAGGACCTGTTGGGTGCTCAAATATATAAACTCATGAAATATAACCATTAGTGTCTTGATTATGTAAATTGCAGCTACAACATTTCTTTGCCCTATAACCCTAAAGGCAAGGTAATTCACCCCTAGATTTTCTTATCTGCAAAGTAGGAATAATTTTATTTGTATTACCTACCTCAGAGAAAATGTCTCTGCAAACTTTAAACTGCAATAATATTTTAAGTTATGTTATTTTAGTTAAGAGGGAGTCTTTTTTGGTTTGGTTTAGGTGTTTTGGCTTATTTCCTGAATCCTGGCTGAGTTCCAAACAGGTGAAAGTCAAGGTGAAGGTGCTATTAAACACCATCATGTTAAAACTGCCCTTGATGTTTTATAACAGCTGTAGTAACAAGGACAATGCAATAGCAGAATGGTTAGCTATCTTTCTAAAATGAATTAAAGGGTAAGACATCAGTGGGATCAAGGCATTCCCCATCTGAATCATCAGAATTTCAATAATTTTCCCTTTATATATATATGTATATATATTTAACCCGTACCTTCCGTCTTTGGTGTCAATACTGTGTATTGGTTCCAAGGCAGAAGAGTGGTAAGGGTAGGCAATGGGGGTCAAGTGACTTGCCCAGGGTCGCACAGCTGGGAAGTGTCTGAGGCCAGATTTGAACCTAGGACCTCCCGTCTCTAGGCCTGGCTCTCAATCCACTGAGCTACCCAGCTGCCCCCTCCCTTTATATTTTAAAGATAAACACACATACATATCAAAACAATTTTAAACATCCCATTTATTTTCAACACGAATGAATCAAATTTTGGTGTTAACTCTTCTATTAATATAGATACTTACAAATCTAGAAGAATTGTCATTCCTTACAGTTTTGGCATTTCCGAATGCTAGTAGGAAACAAAAAGACATATATTTGACATGATTAAAAGATGTTGACAATGAGCGATAAAAACTGAAGCAAGAAGACCAATATATATATATATATATATATGTTTTATTTTACATTTCAGTGATATCCTGAGGAGTCTTAACAACGACATTTTTAGTGTAAAATTGGTTTGATTTTCCCTGTGAAACTTCCCCAGAAACATCAGGGCTAAAATTTTCAAGTCTTGTTACTAGTTCAAATTTCCAGGTTAGGGGGCATAGTATGGCTCCATTGTGTTTCGTGAGCTGTCACTTATTTGAATGATTTTGAGGTTTTTCTGATATCAGTAAATTTAGTAATATCAAACTTCAGTTATGATGTTATTCTATCATCATTAGTGAATATAAGCAAGAAGCCATGGGCTTATGGCACAGGGTGGAGGCTGTAAGACCACAAAAAAAAAGATATCAATGAATTTATTCATTTTTTATCATAATAACTTTTTTATTTTTTCCAGATTATATGCCAACACAATTTTTCAACATTTGTTTTCTGAAATTTTGTAATCCATGTTCTTTCTCTCCTTCCCATTCCTCCCCCTTTTCCAAGAAGGCAGATAATAAGATATGTTTTATATATATTATCATATAGCACATATTTCCAAATTCATCATGCTGTAAAAGTTTATGCATTTTTAATGAAAAAGAAAAGCAATCTACTTAAATGAGGCTAGCTAAGAAGTTTTCCAAGGACAGAGTGAGGGACAGTACTCATAACTAGCTCTTAGAGCACTGCCTGGCACAAAGAAGTTGCTTAATAAATGTTAGTTGACTGACAACCAATTTACAAAGTACGCAAACATCATGTTACAGAGGACCAATTTTCTATTCCTATGAAATATGTAAACATTTCTGGAATATGTAAAAAACTCCTTTGGGGGACAACTGATTCATCCTAGCTTGAGTTCATTTCATTAGCTCCAAGAAAAGTGCAGTTGTGTCTCCTAAATAAGAATCTCCAGACCCTTGTCTAGTAGTTCCCAGGCACACCCCATAGGTGATGACATGGCAAAGAGATCACAAGACCTGCTTGCTGAGGCATATAATGTGCCATGTTCTAGGAAAGAAAAATGTGAATGTAAGGATGTAAGGAAAAAAACTAGAGAAACTCAAACATCTCCTAAGAACTATCAATCAAGAAATAAGTCCTTAATACACAGTGTCAAAAAGTTTCTAGTTTAAGCTTACTAATAATAAATAGTGCCTACTGTGTACCACATGAGGTGCCAGGGCTACAAGTAAAAATAATGAAATAATTTCAACTTGCCAAGGATAAGTTATCTAAACATCAAACCAATTTTTTTTAAAAAAACCTTACCATTCTGTCTTAGTATCATACCCTGTATTGGTTCCAAGACAGAAGAGAAGAAAGGGCTAGGCCATGAAGGTTAAGTGATTTGACCAGGGTCACACAGCTAGGAAGTGTCTAGGGTTATATCTGAACCCAGGACCTCCTGTCTCTAAGCCTGGCTCTCAATCCACTGAGCCACCTAGCTGCCCCCATACATCAAACCAATTTAATCAGTTTAACATTTGGTTAGTTGTTGCTGCTATTTTTTTGTTGGTTTTGTTTTATTTCTGTTGGATCTGAGTCTTCATGGATGGATGTAGAGAATTCCTCACTAAAGAAACTCCCTTTAATCAATGTTCAGCATTTGATTTATACCTCATGGGCTTCAAGAGAGTTGTCTAGGGGAGGTAGGGTCCTGAAATGGTTAAGTGGCTTTGCCAGGGTCATTTGTCCAGTATCAGAGCTAAGACCAGCTCTGATCCACTATGAATGGTGAACTCTCTTCCTTTATTTACAAAGGCAGAAATGCTTAAACTCAAATTGAGAACTAGCTGGAAGCTACAAAAACAACCAATCTAAGACTTAAAAGGTACATTTGGAGAAGAAAATGATCCTTGAGAATGAAATATCAAACCTGATGAGGGAAAGGCACATTCTATTTTCCTTTGGTTGGCTTCTTGGTTTTGCATTAAAATGTTTCAGTTTTATCAGAACTACACAGAACTAACAATGCAGGTCCAGAACAAATTGTTGATGGACAAGACGCAGTTCAGGGATCAGAACTGGCAGCTCCTAGCAACAATTTCCTATTGAACTAAAAAAATCAACTGTAATACATTGCATGATATGGAAGGAAAAGAGGAAATCCTATCTTAAACCCATGCTTGATGAGGAGGGTAGGAATCCTGTCATTCACTCAGCAGGCTAATGATTTTCAAAAATGCAATGTCGATAATAGTCAGCTCTGACTTTACTTGATAAGAAAAACCTAACATTTTTGGTATTTCTCATGAGGTCCAAACTTCAGTGAGTGGAAATATACATGGCTCTCTAGTCAAGAAATTGGCAGAATTTTAGATCTAACTTAAGGAGCAGATACAAAAAAAAGGGTAATTTGTTGAAGTGAAGGTCAAGAGTGAGTGAAAGAACTGTTTCAAAAAAAACTTTATTCAGGGCACCGTTTGTGAACCATAAATCATCTTTTCATCTAGCAAATCTGAGCTACATATTATTAAGCACAGACCTAAACAGTGAAGCTTTTCATTGTGGAGCAGGGACTCAAACACAAGCACTCTATTCTAAAATGCTTGAGACACATTCCTCAATTGTTTTTCTAAGTTCATTGTTTTTCATGTTCATTTACAGTAGCTGTTCCAGTTAGAAAGCAAAGAGCATTCCCTTTAAAGATAACACATGCCCACCAGTGTACATTTCTCCCATTTCCTGGGTTCGAGTCTAGTTTCAAATACCACTGAATAAAGGAACAGATTCTAAACACAAAGGCAGAGTAGAGGCCATACAATGCTCCTACTTAAGGACTCGGCATTCTTAAAATAAGCACATGGAGAGATATACAGCACATACCTTGCACAAAATATTAAAGCAAGAGCCCTATGATTCAGCAGGAACTGAAAAGTCAATAATTGAAAAATCCCAAGAATGGAATGATAAATCTGAAAAGACCTGGCATTCCTTCCATAGCAGCACAGCCTTGAAATTGGAAAGACTTGGGTTCAAGTGTCCATGTGACATACACTGTGAGAAAATGGCCAACAAATTTAACCTGTTGGTGCCTGCAGGCAACTTTTAAAGGCTGTCTTGCAAATAAAGAGAGGTCTGGTGAAAATTTGGTGGAAAACCCTGGTTCTGAAAGCCTATGGTCTAGTTTCAGATTCCACGAAAGTCTGATGCTTACCATCTGCTTAGGGAGATGGAACATTTACCTCCCTCAGCCTCAATTTCTACATCTGTAACTTGAAGGGCCTGGACCCAAGGTCTCTTCCAGCTATGAGTCAATGACTCTATGGGTTACTAATCTGTATCAGTGAAGGGAGTTTCCATAACAAGAGTTCTCTACACGGGCTTTGGATATGGTAAGTAATAGAAGCTGCACGGAGGAAGAAAGAGGGGGAGCGATATACACCTTGGACTCTTCAGCACTATTCTTATGAAGGCTTCAACAAATATTTATGCTTATTAGTTCAACCTCTCTCAGGAGATAAAGGAAAAATCCTCTCTCTTCTTTTTATAAATTTGGGAAACCCAAATACAGAGAAGCCTTCCCTCCCACACAGGGAGTTAGTAATGGCATTTGGACCACTGAATTCCCAAGTCTGTTCACTGCCTTCAAAGATTATGTAGGACAGAGACAGCTCAATGGATAGAGCACCAGACCAGAAGTGGGGAGGATTAGGGTTCAAATCTGACCTCGGACACTTCCTAGCTGTGTGACCCTGAGTAAGATACTTAATCCCAATTGCCTAGCCCTTACCATTCAGTCTTAGAATTGACACTAAGAAAGAAGGTAAAGGGTTTTTTTTTTTGCTTTTTTAAAAAGACTATATACACCACCTTAGTCATCCTGAAGAGCAAAAGATGATGATACCCACGTTATATGCTCTGAGATGCTGCTCCAATAGTGGTAACTGATTTGTGCTGGCCTAAATCATTTGGTCCCCTGAGGACCTAAAGGTACTCATTTCTGACTTTGTCCAAGTATATGCCATTATGAGATGGATGTGCAAGCTTAGTGATGACATTTGTGGTCAGGAAGAACAAATTAAACTAACCTTCAGAATGCTCCCAACTTCATTACCAATTCAGTTAGCCAGCTAACCAGCTCCCAACTTAATGCTGCTATATTTTGCCCTGTAATACATTAGTTCCTTGCAGGAGAAAGGGCTATTTCAGTCTTAATTTTATTTAAAAAAAAGGTATAGTTCTTAATGGGTGTGTAATTGATTTCTATTAGTATTGTTCTTCCCTGCTGGATTTTTCTTTGCTAGCAAATCTCAACTAGATTTGGGAATTTGGAATTTTTTTTTGGTTGTAAAACATTAAAGTTATATGGTTAAGCTTGAAAATGAAAAACAAATAATCACTTAATAGTGGGCAGGTTTCTCACTGAAATTGTTTCCTGCACTCCACAAATGCCCAACCCAAAGTATCCAGGCTGGGGCTTATTTACTCTGCAGGATTTGGTCCAAATTCTCTTACTTCATTCCTTTTTCCTCCCAGAATGCCAGGTATTTGAAGTGTTCTTAAAATGAATTTAACCATAGACCAAACTGATATCTGACTGAAACAGGCCTAACACATACAGAGAGGAAAATCATACCTTCTAGTACTGGATTTGACTGTAAAAGCTGTTCTTTGACCTGGTTGACTTCGGCTCCTTTTCCACAAACTGCAGCAACATAGGACATCACAAGTTTGCTGGCCTCTGTAGATGAGAAACAAGGCACCATAATGAGTAAAACAGAAATCTCTAAAATCTTTAGGATGTGCTACTACATGGAAAAAGGCTTTTATTGGGGAGAGGGGGAGCAATAAGCCTCCTCAATTTTAAATATAGCATATTCTCAGTGTAAGCCTTTTCTAAAAAACTAAGAAAAGCTTAATTTTCAATAGTAATTCAGACCTCATCTGGAGTAAGTTAAACTCTATATTATGAAAAGAGGTTGCAAAGAAAATATTTCTTCTGAGAGTTTTATAATAAGCCAATTTATAGCATAAAGATCTCAGAAGAAATATTTTTACAATGAATTTTTAAAATACAAAATAAATCTTTTATTTTTACTTCATCTTCATTTGTTCTTCTGCCCCCACCCAAAGATCCATCCCTTATGACAATTTTATCTGTGTGTATGTATGTATAAACAAGGAATAAGGGGAATAGTAGCAAAATCAATCAAGATACTAAAAAATAAATCTCATGTTGCATGCAATGCTCCACAACAATGGTGCTCTACTTTTTTTTTTTAATCCTTTATTTTCTGTCTTAGAATTAACACTGTGTACTAGTTCCAAGGCAGAAGAATGATAAGGGATAGGCGATAGGGGTTAAGTGACTTGCCCAGCTAGGAAGTGTCTAAATCCACATTTGAACCAGAGACCTCCTGTCTCTGGGCCTGGCTCTCAATCCACTGAGCCACCCATGTGCCTCCTAGATCTCTACTTTTGCAGAGAAAAGGAGAAAGGTGTGCAAGAGGGATATTTAAGAAAAATAATGTAAAGACCCCATATTTAGGTATAATTACTAGTTTAATTTAAACCATCCTTAAAACACTCATTAAAAGCAGCCTTCCCAACACATATGCCCATCAGATTATTTGTCCCACCTTGGCAAATCTTGTTCTTGCTGCTACATACACTTAAAAGAACTAAAATGTCATCTCTTCAAAATTAGTCTTTAGCTATACTCACTTGCTCGTGAAATTCTGAAATGTTAGTGATTATTCATGGTTGTACAGTTCTGCCAGAAGCAAATATTCAGTCTTAAATTAAAAGTGACCTAACCACTCATCTTGTATGATTTATACTTAATCTGGGCAAAGAAACAGGTAACAAATCATGCCATAATTCAGCAAATACTACATGCCTGAATGCTAAAATGTAATAATTATAGCTATAAGTCAGCATCAATTAAAATTTATACTAACATTCTAGATCCAACTGGCATATTCTAGTGAACTGAATGGACTAGCGAACATAAAGCACTCTATAAACTATAAAATGTCCCACAAATGTTATTGCAAGATCAAACTCAAGATTTTCTAATCTTACTATATGAAATGTGGACAAGGAATATATAAACTGTATCACATGTAAGTTTCCTGAGCTCTAAAACAAGCTCTCGATTTTAATTACAAATTAAATTTGCCAGATCTCTTCTAATTTTCCTTGGGAATTGCCTGGACACCACCTTTGTCCCCAATACACTCTGCTGTAGATTGTCTTAGCTGTGTATCGCACCGACTTCCCTTTCCTAAGAAGAAGCAGGGCAGCTCCCTGTGGGCAGGTACTGTATCGTTCAAAAAAACAAACAACAAAAAAATCTTTCCTGTCTCCTCAGTGCTTTGTACAGAACAGATGCTTAATAACTTGCCATACCATATCCAGGAATGGACCCAAGGAAAATTATGAAGGAAACCGTTTGATTTGGGTACATTTATGCTATTTTCTATATGACTCTTCAGACTCTTTGTGAAACTCTTTATCTTATTTATCCTACATATTATTCTTGCAAAGCTTCTAATTTTTCTCAGGTAAGTGCATCTGTGTATACATATATGCATGTACCTATATAAACATATGTGTATACAAACAAATGATCATAGATATCTAACAATAACGATTATTAAGTGACAACTATGTGCCAAGAAGTCAGCTGGGAGGCTGAATGGATAGAGTGCTGGGAAGACCAGGAACTCTGCTCTCAAGACACTTACGAACTGTAGGACCCTGGAAAAGTCACTTAACCTTGGCTTTTATCCACTAGAGAAGGGAATGACCAACCATTCCAGTATCTTTGCCAAGAGAATCCCATGGACAGTATGGTCCACAGGGTCACAAAGAGCCAGACATGACTGAACCACTGAACAATTTACCACGGCATTGTGCTGAGCACTTGGGATACACAAAGAGTCAAGAGACAGTCACTGCCCTCAAGGAGGTTTATAATCTAATGGGTGAGATGTTATGCAGACAAATGTATACTTGGAAACTGTATACAAAAAAAAAGTGGGAAATAACTGAGAAGGAAGGTACTAGAATTAAGAGAAAGGGTCTGAGAATTTCTTGTAAAAAGGGAGATTTTAGCTGGAGTTTCAGTTCATGGTTCTTGGTCTCAGGTTGATAAATGTATTCAGCAAGAATTCTGAAATTGTTTTTAGCAATTCATTTTTGGAAGCAGGGCTTAAGGGTAATTTTCTCCAAATAAGGCCTTGTTGACCAAAAATGTCAACTTGTGCAACTATTTTTTTTAGCACTATTTTTTTTTCCAGCATGATACCTGATCTTTAAAACCCAAGTCCAAGAGACAGTTACTTCTTTAGAAAGATGAACAAACCAGTAAGGCAGCATTTTGAGATCCAAGAATGTTTGGTGAACATAATTTTTTACAGTCTGTTCTCATGGTGTTGAGTCCTGCTGAAAACAGGAAATAATAGTAATCTCATGAGGTTTTCTGCTCAATTTCCTTTCTGTCCATATGTGCCAAGGTTCAGATAAATTTGGATCAGTTTCCAAATACTTAAGACTTTATCCAAATCAAATCTTTACATAATTTCTATTAATGACCAAAAAGTGGAAAAAATATTGGATATGGAGTTGGAGGATGAGGGTTTCAATTTCTGCTCAGTCACCTACTCTGTGGGCTCTTGAACAAGCTGCTTCAGTCCTCTGGGCCTCAGTGTTCTCATCAGTAAAGGGAGAAGGCTGAATGAGATGTCCCTCTCAAGTTCGAAATCTATGAAAAGTGGCTATCAATTCTTTTATATTCAAAAGCCTAATTCTCAGATAGTTGCAACTGTTAAGCCCAGGCCAGATGCATGATTTTGTATACCTGCAACTCTACAGGGTCCTGTCATCTCTAAGTGCCCAACACAGGATGAGTAATTTTGAGGATAAGTTACAACAAACACGTAAATATTTTCTAATAATATAAGGATGAGTAGATTAGTAGATAAAGCGTAGAGTTTAAAGTTAGGAAGACCAGGGTTCTGACACTTCCTAGCTGTTTAACTCTGCAAATCATTTAACCTCAGACTCTTCACCTGTAAAATAAGGGATTGGATAGATGCCTTCTGGGTTTTTTCTAGCTCTGTCTATGATCCCTGTGTGTAACTCTGCTGGGATATCCCCACCCTGGCAGGATCATAGATCTGTACCCCATTTCATCCCCAAACATACACTATAATAACAAAAAATGCTCCATTTAAGTTCAGGAAGAGAATTTTTCTTACTAACAGTCATAATCTAAAAACCCTTTGCATATTTGAGAATGGATTAGTATTTTTTAAAATATACTAAATAAATTTTAAAAGACTGTTTCCAGCAATTCAACAGGATTTAAAAGGATTCTCTTCTCCAAAACATTTCCATTCCCACCCCTCAAAACACAGGCATATCCATGTATTGGTAATATAGCAATCCAGCAATGCCAAGGGTCTCAGTGGGTGTGGGAACTCCCTTTATCAAGGAAGATCACAACCTTAGATAACTTGGTAGAAAAGTCTTAAGAGAATTGCCTAAAGCTTTTAAACAAGGTTAAACTATCCATGATCACATTTCAGAGGCAGAATTTGAGCCAAGCCTAGTGGACAGAATCCTGGACAGGGGGAAAACCTTGGGACTCAATTTAAATCTCACCCTCAGACTTATAAACTCTGTGACCCTGGACCTCCCTGTGCCTCAGTATCTTCATTTGTAAAAAGGAGCCTCCTGAAGCCTCTAAGGTCCTTTCCAGCTCTAAAACTACAATCCAATATCTATAAAAAGAGAAATACCATGGTGTTCAATATTTAGATAAATGAAAGACAGGGTGACACAGTAAGTCAGTCTTGGATTCAAGAAGTTGTTTGGTTGTATCCAGCTCTTCCTGATCCCATTTGGGGTTTTCTTGGCAAAGATACTAAAGTGATCTGTCATCTCCTTTTCCAGCTCATTTTACAGATGTGGAAAGTGAGGCAAAGAGGGTTAAGTGACTTGCCCAGTGTCTGAGGACCTATTTGAACTCATGAAGATAAGCCTTCCTGCTTCCAAGCCCAGTGCTCCACCAAACCACCTAGCTGCCCTGGATCCCATGGATTCAAATCCCAGCCTTGGCAATTACTAGCTATGTAACTTTAGGCAAGTCAGTTAGCCCCTTAGACTTCAGTTTCCTTATCTATTAAATGAGAGGACTAAATTTACACGGTGGCCTCTGCAGTCCCTCCCAGATCTAGACTTAGGATTCAACAATCCCTGGAGTTCCGATGATCTAGGCACCCCAGGCCCAGCTCTCAAAATTCCAGGCAAGTCTCTATGTTGCAGAACAGCTGCCCATCTGCACTGGTGGAGGAAGCTTCATCCCAGGGAGTCCCCTAACACTAATGAAAAACCTTCCACTAGGTACAAACTTCTACATGGTATTTTACCTAAAAAATCATTTTGAACCTGATGATGCAAATAAGGGAGTTTTCTATTGTATCAGAAAAGCTACATTTTCATCTCCCAACTCTATACATGCTTCCTAGAAGGGTGTAAGAAGTGTGACATAGTATATATGTCTTCATATTCTTTGGGAACAAGAGTTATTGCACCTAATGAATTTATCATTCTGTGATGAAATACAGTATCAGCATTTGGAAAAGGATGTTTTAAGATCACAGTAGACAAGACTAACATCACATGGAAGACAATGAATGCATGTGCATCAATATAATACCCTGGGGGTGAACGAGTTAGGACAGGAATTTAAGTTGCTAAGATATCAAAACAGACAAACATTTAAGTGAGCAGATCCTAAGTGGATAGAAGCAATCTAAAAAGGTTGCAGATCACTCTTCTGCCTTGGAGCCAATACACGGTAACGGAAGGTAAGGGTTTAAAAAAAATTTTTTTTTAAAAAGGTGGCAGTTGGGTAGCTCAGTGGATTGAGAGCCAGGCCTAGAGACAGGAGGTCCTAGGTTCAAATCTGACCTCAGACACTTCCCAGCTGTGTGACACTGGGCAAGTCACTTAACCCCCATTCCCCACCCTTACCACTCTTCTGCCTTGGAGCAGATACATAGTATTGACTCCAAAACAGAAGGTATAGGTTTAAAAAAATAATAATTTAAAGGTTGCAGGTAAGTTTTGACTTTTTCTGACTATTATTTATTATAGGCCCTAAGGACACAAAGACTGGTAAAAAACAAACCAAACACACACACACACACACACACACACACACTGAGAGTCTTCTTATGGTCATTCCGGGGTAAAATAACACCCACCCCCACATAGCACTTTGGTGTTTAAAAATTATTTTCTCTGATTTGAGCCTCACAACAATCCTGAAGGGTTATAGCTATGATTATTACGATCTCTGTTTTACATGTGAAGAAACAAGAGGCTCAGAGAGGTTAAAAATGACCCAATCATAAATGCTTGGCTAGGAAGTAGGATTTGAAAAGAGGTCCTCTTCACCTGACATTCTCTCCTCTTGGGCACTCAGTCTACCCCTCTGACCTGATCTTTCAGAACATAAAGCAACGTGGCCTATTTTCTTCTGGCCTTGAGACTGCTTGGCCATCCTTCACTCAACTTGGTCATTTTCAGCTTGGGTGCAATGCCAATCCAAGTTTGAGCTTTGGTAAACTCAAGGCATCATCTTTTCACTATGATAGAACAAGTGGACCATCTCAAATGAGCAGTTCTAGGTCACTTAAGAGTTTACATCTTAATGAGTACAGCAGCCTACAGAACTCCTTTGGAAGATTCCACATGGAGTTCCTAGAAGCTGCAAGTGACTGAAAAACACTAAACCAAACAATTTACTATATTTTATTAAGGTCAAAAATCATCTCCTCAATCCACAGGTTTGTGATGCTATCCTTGGGAAGTCTCCTTTATTCACTAATGCCCTTTTGTCTCATTGTGTATTCTCTTCCCACCCCCTTCCTCCCTTTCCCTCTTTCTCTTCTTCCTTCCTTCTCTCACTCCCTGTCCCTCTGTCTATCTCTCTCTCCCTCCCTCACTTCCCTATCTCTGTCCCTGCTTGTCTCTGTCTCTCTCTCCTTCCCTCACTCCCCTGTCTATCTCTGTCTCTATCTGTCTCTGCCTCTCTCTCCATCCCTTCTTCTTTTTCTCATCCTCTTTGTATGACGCAGACTTTGTTGTGAGCAGTACCTAGAAATTCTCAGCCTCTTCTCTTTAGGGCATAAGGAACTACTTGGTTTTATTACAGCAGCAATGTTATTATGGCCTAAAAGACTTCATGGCCCTTCCCAAATGCCTGGATCATCAAGAGAAAGTGACCCAGGTATGAAAATGAAATCCATGCTCCACATTTAAGAACAAAGATGTTGGCCAACCCAACAATCACTCATTAAGTGCATGACATTGTGTTGGATTGTTTTTCAATCGTGCCAGATTCTTCATAATCCCATTTGGGGTTTTCTTGGCAAAGACACTGCAGTGGTTTGCCATTTACTTTTCCAGTTCATTTTACAGATGAGGAAACTGAGGCAAACAGGATGAAATGGCTTGCACAGGGTCACATAAGCTAGTATCTGAGGCCAGATTTGAACTCAGGAAAAGGAGTTTTCCTGACTCCAGGTCCAGCATTCTATCCTCTGTGCCACTTAGCTGCTCCACAGTAAAATTCTAAAATAAGATGATCAAATCATTTGACATCCTTAGAAAAACGGATTTGTAATTACTAGAAGGAAATTAAAAAAAAAAGTTTTTGCTCTTAGAGAGTTTACACTTGAACACTAAAGTGATTTAACATATAAGCAAGTTTACACACACACATGCACACACACATTTTTAGGATTATATCTCACAGAGCTGAAAATTAAAGGTAGTCTCCTATCTTATTTTTCAGATCTGAACAAATTTTTTCTTATTAAATATTCCTTCAGGAGGAATGTGGTAGAGTTGAAAGAATACTGCCATGGTATGAAGGCTTGGGCCCAGCAAGATAAGACAAAAGCTGGTCTATTAGATCCAGGGGCAGAGCCCAGGTTACTCCAGGTTACATGGGAGATGGTTGTCAGTCAGCCAGCCAGCAAGGATTATGCCGTTCTCCCATGTTGGGATGACCTCTAAAATCTCCTTCAGCTATAAAAGCACGTGATTCTAGGTAAAAAATTTGTTGAAAGATAATGTATTGTTTGGTATCAATTACAAGTTGTGAAATTTATAGTATGGAAACTTACTCAAAGAAACCTAAGTCCAGCAAGAAAGTAGGGACGCCATTTGCAAAGCAGAGTAAAACGTCTGTGGCACATTTTATCCAGAATTTGAAATATTTTTTTTTAAAAAAAGAGTAGATTTCTTCTCTTAAAGTACTTAATAACCATTCCTGTCACCTTATTGCCTTGTTTCTTTCATGTGTTTATTCTCCAAAATCTAATCCCAAATTCTGTTTTGTGTGAGTGTTTCTGTTTCAACAGGACACAAATTTTAGATTATCTTCAACTTTGGAATCTAACAGTAATTAAAGGTATAATAAAATATTCTTGGGTAATTCCCACTCTATTGTCTTAAAACAAAACAAAACAAAACAAAACAGAAAAACAGGTAGGAATGGATTATAAGCAGGTCAGTAGCTTCCATAGGCAGGTCAACCACTCAAACTGTGGCCTAATTTGCTAACATTCCAAAGCAAGAAAGGAAGATTAGCTAGAGGCTAAAGAGAGTCTGACTAATTCTAAATAAAAGTGACAAGCATCTTTGACCTAAGATCAGTACAAATGGTCAATTTAACCTGGAGTCTATAGAGCAGGGACAAAAAACTCCACTGTAGGTCATCCAAAGAAAAGGCACTAAAGGAAAATGTTTCAGTGGCATGCAGGTTACATGTTCACATTTGTCTCCTTAATTGGGGTTACCACACCAACTGGTTTCCCTGATACATTTAAGATAATTATGTTAGCCTAGCCAAAAGGTTAGAAACAATTCATGGCAGAGGCCTGAACCTGTGGGGTGGGGCTGAGTCTCCCTCTCCCCCACCAGGGAAGAATGTGATGTTTATATCATTTTATCTAGCTAAGACTAGATACAAGGAACAAGGAAAAACATGAAACTGAAGTGATAGGGAGCATTGTATGAAATAATAATGCTATCTAGGAATTGATCAAAATAAAGGAATACTAGACATAGTCAAGCACCAAAAAAAAAAAAAAATAGAATTTACAAATAAATAAATGAATAAATAGCTGAATAACTAAATAACCAATTGAATGAACAAGTAAAAATGTAAATATATAAATGAATGAATACATGAATAAAAATAAGAGAAAAGATACATAATTTGAGTTTGAGCAAAAGGAATAAAGTTCAAGAAGGATAAAAGGGGTCAAAAGATAAATTTCTCTTTCCATAATTGTGAATCAGTCTCATAAGGAAGAAAGCAGGAAAAGCAGCTAGGGAAAAAAAATTTAAAAAAAAAAAATTTAAAACAAACAAACAAATAAATAAATAAATAAATATATATATATAGCTACAGAGGAAACTGTTGATTTTTTAAAAATTGGCACAGCCAATTTTTAAAACAGTATAATAAAATAATAGCACCAAGAATGACGAATAGGATGATTTCAGAAAGAGCTGGAAAGATCTACATGAACTGATGCAGAGTGAAGTAAGCAGAACCAGGAGAACACTGTACACAGTAACTGCTATATTATGGAATGATCAAATGTGATAGACTTTGCTACTAACAGCAATACAGTGATCCAAGACAGTTCTGAGGACTTATGATAAAGAATGCTATCCACCTCCAGAGAAAGAACTGTTAAAGTAAAAATGCAGATGAAAATATATGATTTATCACTTTTTTATTTAAGGGGTTTTGGTTCTATAAAATTATTTGCTTACAAAATGAATAATATAGAAATATATTTTGCATAATAATATATGTATAAACCCAGACTGAATTGTTTTTCAGCTCTAAGAGGGGGGAGGGAAGAAGGGAGGGAGATTATAGATCATACTTTGGAAAACTTATGTGGAGATAGGTCCATTGTTGGGAGAATGGATGATTCCATTGCTTCCAACAAATAGTATAATATTAGTAGATAATAGATATAGTAGAAATAAGCAGAATTATTCAATATAGCCAAAATGAAATTTAAAAATTTCCTCCTCTAAATTTGTGGCTCTTCCCAATTTCTCTATTTCTATTCAGGGCACAACCATCTTTCTACTTACCCAGGTAAACAACCTCAGGATCATCCTACAAGTATATATATATATACACTTGTCAGAAAGTCAAGGATTTGCTTGACTTTCTGTCTCTTGCTTATTTCCAAAGTGCTTAATTGGGAAGAAGTTAGGTGCCTTAGTGAATTGATAGCCAGGCCTGGAGAAGCGAGGCTCTGGGTTCAAAACTGGCCTCAGACATGTTCTAACTGTGTGACAAAGGACAAGTCACCAATCTATTGTCTCAATAAACTAACATTTCTCCATTTCCCATTGCCTGGCCCTTATCACTTTTCTGCCTTGAAACCAATACTTAGTATAGATTCTAAAATAGAAGGTAAAAATTTCAAAACAAATAAGCAAAAGTATTTAATTGCTTAAATCTGGGGAAAAAATATCCAAAGCACTTAGATACAATTAAAAAGAAACAAACAAAAAAAACTATCATTTATATACTGCTTTAAGGTATGCAAAGCACTTTACAAATAATATATCATTAGATCCTCATAATACAGGTAGGTGTTATTTTTATCCCTATTTTACAAATGAGGCAAATGAGCTTCTAATAATAGACAATAGGAATCTGAAACAGTTTGTGAACTTTATCTTCCTAATTATATGGCCAAGATTTCACCACTATGCCACCTGGCTTGTCCTGGAGCAGATTCAGTTATAACTAATAGAAAAGGATCATTCAAATACAGGTCTCTGCAGGACATATTTTTCACAATCAAAAATGGAGAAAAGGAAGTTTATTGAGATAATAGATTAGCAAGTTTAATGCCAATTCCCCATAAAATTCCATAACAGGTTATTTGACACCTTTAGAAAAAGTTTTGCAATTGCTAGTGGGCAACATGTTTGTTTTTAATGAACAAAGTATTCAAAAGTAACCTTATTTCTTTTGGAAAAGATCTAACACAACCTTTTATGTTACAGAAAAGAAAATGTGGGGCTGTAGAGTTAAGTAATTTGCCCCAAATCTCTTAAAAGGAAAGGCAGACTCTGGACTAAACAGAGATCTTCTCTCTCCAAGTTTAGGGCATCTGGGAAAAGTGTGATTGATACGACTACTTTAAAAAAATAATAAAAGAGAACACAGGTTGTGAATGTATTAATAGATGTATGGTGCCCAGATCCCAAGAGGTAATAAATTCCACTTTAATCTGCACTGGGTCAGATCACAGCCAGAATACTGTGCTCAGCTCTGGGTTCCAGCTTATATGAAGAACAATGAAAAGTTTCAGCACATTCAAGAGAGGGGAAACTAGACTGATAAAGATTCTAGAAAGAAGATCTTATGAGGCATGTTCTGAGGGAATTAAAAACATTTAGCCTGTAGAAGAGGAGGCTCCAAGGAGACACAGCAGTCACCTTCAATTAAATGAAGTATTGTCATGTGGCAAAGGGAGTAGACTAACCAACTCTATTTTGTATTCCCTACTCTGAGCCATCTACTTGACAGCTCCATTAAGGGACTTATATCTGTTCCAGAAACCATGCCCTGGAGGTTTTTAACCTTTCCTCTCCCAAAATTCCAACCTGGGGCTATTGTACCTTGAATGGTGACTATCCTCCATCTTACCACTTCAGGTAGGATCCTGCCATCCTTCACTTCACTGCCTAATGTCTGTCTGTCTGCCTCCACCTCCCACTAGGCTCCTGTGATCAAATGAACTCTGACACTGTTCCTGTGCCAATCTAGGACTTAGAGCCCCACTCATCAGCACTGAGACCTTTCACACTAAAGAGGTCACAACTTTGCTAGGGTGCTGGGTCCTTCTATTAGAAGGTAAGGTCTTTCAGGATAAGAGACTGTTTGCTTTTGAATTTGCAGCTCTAGCATTTGATTCACTCACCCACCTACCTACCTACCTTTCCTTCCTTCCTTTCCTCCTTTCCTCTTTTCCTCTCTCCTCCCTCCCTCCTTCCTTCCTTCCAAAAATGGTGGAGTGAAGGATCACACTATGAAACCTCTCCTACAAAACACACACACACACACACACACACACACACACACATAAAACTCTGAGTAGAAAAGCTAAGAAAAAGTTCCATTCCAGGGCAGAGAAGAATGGTTGTGGTCATGAGGGAGCAGGGACCCTATCCGGTAAGGATCAGGGCAAAGAACAGGAGGGCAATGACCTTCTTTCCTTTTTTTCTTCTTCCCTTCCTTTCCTTTTTTCCCCATGGTAGGCCTAGGGCCACTGGCCAGAGGTTTCAGAGGAAAAGTGTTTGCCTTAGCATAAGGGAAAATTTTCAAATAATGTTACCCAATAATGAAGTGTGCTATCTTATTAGGAAGTGAGGTCCTTCCATCATCTGTTGAAAATAACATTGGGGCATCTAAGTGGCTCAGTGGCTATAGAGTAAAGCCCAAAGACCAAGGCAGAAGTTCAGAGAGAGAGAGAGAGAGAGAGAGAGAGAGAGAGAGAGAGAGAGAGAGAGAGAGAGAGAGAAATGAAATGTAAAAATTAATGCTACACTTGGCAAGACATTGGAATAGATGACTTGCAAGGTTTCTTCAAATTCAAAGTCTATGATTCTCAATGTTCTGCTAATTAAAATGCCTGGATTAAAATCCCTGTTCCTCTTATTATTCAGGGAAATAAGATTTCTTTATAACCTGGGAGTGTACCTGCCAAAACAAGTCCAGAAACTACATGAACATAATTATAAAATACTTTTTACACAAAGTTAGATCTAAATAATTGGAGAAATATTAACTGTTTATGGCTGGACAGAGCCAACATAATTAAAACAGCAATCCTACTTAAACTAATCTACTTATTCAATATCATTCCAATTAAATGCAAAAAAAAAATTTATTGAGCAAAGAAACAATTCCCTTGGAAGAACAAAAGATCAAGAATATAAAAAGATTTCTTTGTAGAAGAGAGGAAAATGGTCACCTACCAATGGTTTGACATCTTTATTATTCTGTTCCTGAGCCCTTGAAATTCTATTGCCTTCCCTCTATTAATTATTTCCTATTTTTCCTGCATGTGGATTTTCTTCATAACTATTTTCATGTTGTTTCCCCTATTATATTGTAAGCTCTTTTTGTCTTTTTTTTGTATCTCTAGTACTTCTCAAGGTGCCTGATTCACAGTAGATGATTAATAAATATATTATTGCCTCACTGGTAGGAGAGAGTCACTGGGTATGGAATTGGGTCAATTCTTAGCACTTCTCTCTTGGGTATCACCAGAAATAGTCCTAGAAAGAAAATTATTGATAGGAAGGAAACCAAGACCCTTTAAGTTTCTTTATCACAAACTATGCTCTACTGACCCAAATAACTGGGCTGAAGAAACTGAATGAAATACCAGTGATAGATGTTCTTCCTGGGTTAATGGAAATGGAAAATGTTAAAATTAGTTAACTAAGCAACTTCTCAAATGAAATGGAGACAAATAAGAAAGTATGTTTCACATAATTGGTTGTGTAGCATTTTTTTAAAACTTAATTTTGTGCATATTTTTCATTTCAGGATGCAAAAATATTCATGCTTGCTCAGATTCTTTTCCTAAAAACAACAATTTACAGATTTAAAAATTTTTGAAAGTGCCATTTTCTTCTCAGCACTCTTTCCCTCCTCCTTCCCACCACACCACACCATTCCAATCAAGGAAGTTCACTGACAGTCATTGTTTTGAGTCTTTTCCAGTGTAGCTGGGTACCATGTGTACAATAAGTTTCACATTCAAGAATAATCACATGAAATGCTCTGAATAAAGAACCTAAGAGAAGCCCCACACATTTGCAGTTTCTTTTAAGATAGATTACATGCCTAGTAAAAACATACAAAATAAATCTTAATCCCAAGGAAACAGAGGAATCATCACAAAGTGAAATCGGGTATTTGCCTGAAGGATTGTAACCATCCTTACTTTTCCAGAGTTGTTTGTTGCTGTTCAGTTGTGTCCAACTCATCAAGACCCTATCTAGGGTTTTCTTGGCCTTCTCCATATCATTTTACAGATGAGGAAACTGAGGCAAACAGGGTTCAGTGACTTGCCCAGATCATACAGCTAATAAGTGTCTGAGGCCAGATTTGAACTCAGCAAGACATGTCTTCCTGACTCCAGGCCCAGCGCTTTATCCTCTGAACCTCCTAGCTGCCCCTTGCTTTTCCAGAGAGGAGGCACAATATAGGCTTTACTAGCACCTAGGCAATTTTGGAAAAACAATGCCAAGAATGTGTAATCCAAACCAAGAACTGCATAATTTTTTAAATTATTTAACACATCTCAATATCAACCAAAATAATTTAACTGGATGCATTATTATTAATTGGATTGATTAATTAATTAATTAACTGGAAACCAGAAGGGACTTCAAAGCTCATTTACTAATCCAGGCTATTCACTTTAATAGTTGAAGAAAATGAAGGTGAGGGAGGCTCACCTGATTTACACACCTAAATTTGGGATTGCTCTTTCCATTGTACCATACTACATCCTAAATGGTAGTGGTGGTTTCTCATCCTTTGAACAATGTGCCCAGTGACCTAGCCTGAAGGAAATCTTTTAGGTCATCTTTATTCATTTCTACAAGGGATAAGCCCAAAGGAAGAGCCACCCTCTAGCCATCCCAGAACCCATCCTAGATGGTGACCAGACAGTAGGTAAAGACGCTTCCCCCTACACCCTTCACTTACTACTCACTGGGCTTGGAAGAAATGGGGTCATCACCTCCATTCCTCAGGTGAGGTCCTGCCATCTGCCCTACACCTCAATAGGTCCTTGCAGGTCCCCAGCCCCCATATAATCAAATAGCCTTTGGATCTTGTCAAGCATCCCAACAACCTCCTTAAGACTTCTGGGTCTTCCCATCTTCCCTGCAGCTTAACTTTCCTTTAAGTGCTATCTTCCCCTTGAAAGCAGGGATTATCTCAATTTCTCTATGTATTTATTCCCAGTGTTTGGCACATAGCGAGCACTTGAGAAATAACTTTTTAGTCAGTCACTCAAGAATCTATCCATTCTGGAGAAATATTAATAGCAGATTCGAATTTATAAAATTTAGCCTAGCAAAAAGAGAGCTTGGAGGCAGAAGAACAGGGTTTAAAGTAAGGTTCAGCCAGTTTTTCCATATGTATAATCAGATGACTTCACAATCTGCTGAGCTAACAAAAGAGAATCTCACAATAGGACAACAAGTTCAATCTTCTTACTTCAACAGAACACAGTCTTAATTTGCCCCCTTTCTTTTTCCTTTATCACAGCCATTCTATTTGCTTCTTCCCTTCTTTTTTTTTAAAAACTTTACTTTTTTGTCTTAGAATCCATAGTAAGTACTGGTTCCAAGGCAAAAGAGTAGTAAAGGTGGGGCAACTGGGATTAAGTGACTTGCCCAGGGTCACAAAAGCTAGGAAGTGTCTGAGGCTAGATTTGAACTCAGGAACATCTGATCTTCAGACAATACTCTCAATCCACAGAGCCACCTAGCTGCCCCAATCACTTCCCTTCTTGGTAATATCATATCATATCATATCATCTCATATCATATCATATCATATCACAACACAACAGCATAACGTAACAAAATATATACAAATCAAAAAGGAGAGGAAAAAAGTTGCAGAATTATCTTACCTGTTTTCCCAGCTCCACTTTCTCCAGTAATAAGAATACACTGGTCTTTATCTTGGTCCCGCAAAGATCTGTATGCTTCATCTGACAGAGCAAAGCTGTAAAAACATGAAGAAACCCTTAGATTTCATTTAATTCAATCCAACCTCTGGTGGTAGTGGCTTGATTCACAGCCAGATGATTAGATAGTCACTGAAAGTCAACCAGCATTGTTTGGAGGGACAATGTGCCTGGGGATAATTCAAGTGCCTTAGAAATCAAGAAAAGACACTTAAATATAGTCTCCAAGTTCTAAATAGCTACATTGCCCCTGGCTCTATACATATTTTATGGATAGTACTTACTCTTAAAAAAAAAAGATTTATTCATAATGAAAAATGTTTCTGTACTTTAACAACACCTAACACATCAGTTTGATTTGCCATATTTATTATAGATGTTATTAAAGCCCAGGAAACTTTGAAATATGAAGAGATGAGTAATAATCCAAGCTAAGAACTATATAATATCAAGATCTGCCAGCTAATGTCAATCAGAGTAACAAACAGGGTCATTCTGCCATATAAAAGAAAAGATCTGTTCCAAGCATTACCCAAGCTAATGTTAACATTAGCTAAATGATAAGTAACAACTTCAAGGAGCTAATTATGGAACTGCTGACTTTCCAAACACATGGGGGACACAATTCACCAGAAACAAAACTGTTAAAATGTGAGGAAAGTTCACCACAGGTACCTAATAAACTCAGTGGCTCTCATTGTCATCCCTGTCCTTGTACCCAAAACTAATCTGACTGCCCCAGATCACTCTCTTCTTGTTTGATCTTGTACTCAATAAGAGGGATTAAAAAACTGCAAAGAAAACTGGTCCCCAAGTCCATATCCTAGCTCAATTGATCCCTAGCTATGATCCCAAAAAAGTTTCTCAGCCTTTGTTTCTTCAGTTGTAAATGCAAGAATAAAGATAGTTTCTCTGATTGGGGGGGAGGGGGAGTGGTGAGGGAGGCAGAGCACTCTATTACATTTAAAGTCTTAGCTTGGATGAACTACCACCAAAATTTGCTGCCTTTGGGTCCAATCCTTTATTAGCAAATCTGAGAAAATAGTTTCATTCTAATAATAAATCACAGATATTCAAGGTTGAGATGGGCTCAGACAGACTCCTAATATAATGGAATATCTGAAAAAGAACCGACACCCACACCCAAAGAGGAACTGGTTGTCTTTACTTAGTCCATGGCCTCCTTTGCAGCCCACTCCAGGTCTGGACAGCAATTATTAGGCAATTTTTCTTGCTACCAAACCTTGCAATTCGCCCCTGCAATTTCTACCCACTGCTCCAGGTTCTTCCTACGGAGTCCAAATAAAGCAAATCTACCCCTTCTTCCATGTGACAATTTTTCAAAAATAAGACAGTTATGAATGCTCTCTCTGGCTTTTCTTTTTTCTAGGTTAAAGTTCCTGAATTTCTTTGGACTTGGGCCTCACTATTCCAGTTGTCCCTTATCTGAGCACTCTCCAACTTTCTGCCCTTCCTAAACACAAAACTCAATACAACAGTTTAGACTTGTGGCTTTACCAGGGCTGAATACTGTGAGACTATCAGACTATCCCTTCCTCTCTCTCTCTCTCTCTCTCTCTCCATTCTGAGTATGAAGTCTCCTAAAATTCTCTGATTTTTCAAATTTGCTGCATTCTAACCAGCCCTCTCTAAATAGTTTGATTTGTATATAACTTTGGAAAACTTATATGTAAATTTGTTATTAGAATAAAATAAAGATAAAATTAAAATAAATAAATGAATAAATAAATTAAATAGTTCGATTTGAACCTATCAGTGCATATGCTATTGCCTGGGTAACAGAGGTGCATTTTAATAGGAACCATTTAACCTAAAACAATCCATTCTGCTGCCAGGCACATCATGCACTCACAGGTTGGTGTGGTCCTTTCTTTGGAGGAAGAGATGACTTTTCAAAACGCTTGCAATCCCAAGACATAGAAACTGACTATGCTACCCACACAGTGGGCTGGTGACGTGGCTAACAGAACATCACCTGCCACGGGATCTTTACCAAGAACAGCAAAACATCACTGGGTCTTTTGGCTAATGGATTATATCCATAACGCTATTTCCAATCATTCTTTCAGCACTTTGGGGTAGAAATGATTATGGTGATTCATTTTTTGAGAACTCTCTAGTCAAGATGCTGGGGTTTTGTCCTGGAAAAGGAACATTTAATGCTTCCTTGCATATCATGACAATATAGAATTATTGCTGATGGTTTTGTAATGAGATAGATGCAGATAAAGATACACACATATGCATGCATGTATATGGAGAGTTGGCGTGAGATGGTTGCGGCCCTATGCTCCTAAGGAGTCAACAGGAATAACATATATATATGGAGAGTGGGTGTAGACATACATATACATACATGTGCACATATATAGTGAGAATTTACTTTTTTGTGACTGGGATATGGGTCACAGATACCATCCAGTCTGCTGCTTTTTGCATTTATTTTGTCCTTAGGAATCCTAAGAAATCTTTTCCTTTTTAACAGAAGTTGGTTAATAAATAAGGGTTCTTTTCCTGTGTACCTAACCTATGTACCTGTGGGGATGGTATGGGGTGGATAGGTTGATGGATCACGTCTCAATTAGGTACCACCAATTAAAGTTGTCTTGGGATGGTCAAGGGAGGAGCTGAATAATGAGCTCCTAAAAATCTATTAAGCTACCTGACCCAGCTTAGTCACCCCTTGTCTGAGAGGGACCCGGAGATCTAGACCACTTTACTGGTTATGATAACTAATTATGATAACTAATGATGATATAATCAACAAATTTATATTCCCATCCAAAAATCAGTCAAGATAATTTTGATAACTATATGTACACACACATACATACACATGTGTTTCTATGTATTAAATTTATGATCCAAAAGTAAAGTACTTTAATTTTTCAGTTTTCATTTTTGCTCAAAGACTATAAGAGTCTAACAGCTCAAAAGGACGATCAATAATAAATAATAGGCATTAATAAAGCATCTTAAAAGCTTTATATACAACATTATGATCTCATTTTAATTCCATAGCTACCTTGTGAAATAATTACTACACGTATCATAAATTCCCATTTCACAGGTGAACACGCTAAGATTCCAAAAGCTAATCATTATCAGAAGCAGTTTCTGAACTGTTTTATATTTTGAGGCTAATGGCATTCATAAAGTGATTTAATGTAGTAACATCCCTTTGATACACTCCTTAAATTTTACCCTGAGGCTACTGCATCTGAAATTGTTTTCACGTACACAAATCCTAAGAGATTTTAATCCACCTGTAAAGAACTAAAATGAACTCCCAAAAGGTGGTTAGCTCCCTGTAATCTGCGGACAAAAATGGACAAAAAAAAGAAGTCAGTCATTATATATACAATGCCTCCTTTTTAAAAAAGAGAAGTTCAACTGCCAATTATTGGCTAAAAAAAAAAGTCCACTAAAGTCTACCATAACTATAAAGGACCAAGATCAATTCTGGGCTCAGGCAAATTCTATATTGATCTTATGGTACCCATCATTAGGAGTTTTTTGTTTGTTGTTTTTAAACCTTTAACATTCTGTCTTAGGGTCAACACTAAATATAATTTCTGAGATAGAAGAGCAATAATGGCTAAACAACTGGGGCTATGTGACTTGTTCAGGGTCATATAGCTAGGAAAGGTCTGAAGCCATATTTGAACTCAAGTCCTCCTGGCTCCAGGCCTGGCATTCTATTCACTATGCTCCTCATTGCTGCTTGCATTAAGTTTTCATTAATCAATAATCAAAGAGAAGCCAAAAAAAAATTAAAAAGAAGACTAGCTCTCCCCAGAAAACTATTCTTAAATCCCTTCACCCCTTATGTTTGTGAAACAATGAATATATTCTCCTAAACTCATATTAGAGAAGCAGGGAAGATAAGAAAAGCTAAATAGGTATTATTTGTTTTTTCCAACATTTTAGAAATAAGCTGTCAGCAAAATGTGTCTTTTAATGAAGTTTCCTTCTTCCTCAACTCTTTTAATTTTCAGAACAATGCTTCATTAACAGGTGCAACATAAAAACATGTTTCTCAGTTATTTCTAAGATTGTTTATTAGAAGACACTTCTTTGTTATATTTTTTTCCTTTTTATCTCTTATTAAGAAATGCAAAGGTAGGAAAAATGTAACGGACTGTCATGAATGACTTCAAAATGGTGAAGAAAGATGTGTATTTGAAGGGTCTTTGGAAATGAAAATAGAAAAACCAATAAGAGAAAAACGGATCATAAACAAGGGTAGAATATAAAGTCCAAGAAATCAAAGGTACTCAAGTCTCAGATTCCTGGATGGAATTTCTACGAAAATGAAAAAATGAGACACTTCAAAGGTACCTCCTTCAATATAAAAGTAGTCAGCACCAAAGATGGGATTTAGATTCAGGTCCTCTGATTCAAGGCAGTGCTCTTTTCACTATATCACATTGCCCAAGTATGATAAAAGCCCTAAATAAATATAAGGTTATGGCATTACTATTAGGGAAAAATAAGTGATATTTGTAGATGCATGCCTGAAAACTACTAAACACGTTTGTACCCACTTATACTGTTCTCTAATCTTCCAAACACATATTATTATTTGGAACAAAAATTCTTGGAATCTTTTTCTAACAACCATTTTTTTGAATTATTATGGGTACAAAGTTTCCCATGCCCATCAGCTTTGATTAGAAAACCACCAAGATATAGACTAAATTAATTCAATCAATGAAAGATCATTGTATGAAAGTTCATTTTGAGTTAAAATGCTTTAGACAAACATTTAACGATTTCCAGGTAGACAAGAAAATATATGCATTTCAGCATTCACTAAGTTCTGACTCTTCCAATGTGAGTTATTTCTTGATATCTTAGATATTTAAGGGAGATGTCTATTTTTGCAGAGCTTAATGAGATTCATTCCCAAATTGGAATTACCTGAAAGAATTAAAGAATGGACTCAATCTCTTGTGAAAAATGTCCTTTGCCTAGGTAAAGTCAGAGTGCAGAAAATGAATTCTATGAAGTAATAGCATCATTTGAATTCATTATTTTCATTGGCCTAGAATCAATTGTCATAACTTTCGATAAATAATTCAAATACATGGAACCACTTCATGAGTTTCATTTTTTTGTACTCATTAGGACCTGGCAATGATTCAAAATTAAATCAAAGGAAACATTCATCACTAGAATATCTGTTACATTTCTATTATTTCTAAACTAAAGTCTTGAATTTCATGAAAGTGGGTCCTTTAGGATCTCTGGTCTTATCAAAGTGACTATTCCCTCTCCCTATGTAAATCTTAACTCCTTAAAACACTAAGCCCAAAAGATTTAAGAGCAATTCTGATGAGTTGTTTTAGCATAAAAAAAGAAAAAAAGAAAAGTCAAAAGTTAGAGGGTGACAATTTTGGTGATGAGTCTCTCTAAACCTGGGGAATCCAACCTTCAGCCAACACAGAGTCCAACATTCCATATGAACTCTAAAGACAATACACATCTTGGTAGGTGCTGACAAAGTTCTTGAAGACAAGGGTGCCCCACTATCACCACCACCACCACCACCACCACCATCATCACCACTACCACCATCACTACCACTGCCACAATGAGGCATGAGAGAAGGATCTCAGTTGAGTTTCTTAATTCTCTTCAAGTTTTAACTGTTTAAAAAAATTTTTAATGTGGCAAAATGTTAAGGAACACAAACAATCCTTCCAATCTATACTTTTTCTTCTTCTTGGAAAGATTAGCATATTTATCCATCACTAAGGCCAACATTTATAACTACAAACTGAGACCACATGCCACTCTTCCAAACCACTATATAATTACTGAATCTAAATAAGTCTTTTAAGAAGTTTTTAAGTTAAAAACAGTTGTGAGCCATATGCTTCCTATTATTTTGTGAGTGTGTCAGCATTGTTATTTACCACACACAAAAATGAAGGGTTTCCAGTAATGAAGATAATGTAGAGGGCAAGTGTGCCTTCTCTCTGACCACATCAAGAACACAAAAAATGTGCTCTTGTGTCCTCTAGTTGAGCTCTAAGTATAGGGAATGGCCTTAAGTTAAAGTGCTGCCTTTTCATCAGCTTCTCTTCAGTCCCAGATCACCTCAGAAAGCTACCCATTTGGAGACAGATTCTGGAGCACCAAATATGTCAGCCGTATGCTTCCAGACAGCTGGATCTATCACTTTTAGGTTTCAGGGGTTTGGTTTGGGGCTCATCTGTTACTTTTTGACATCCTGGAATGCTGGGTTGCATGTTCAAAATTGTCTTGCAGATATTTATGTTCTTCCATTTTATTTCTGTTCAGAATTTTAATCTCTATAAAGACTTGGGGGTACTCAGGAACAGGAGAGAAGCACACAGCCCTTCTGTTCCTCCCAAACTTTGTGTTCTGCCTTGACTTTTCTGACTGCCTTCACCTTCTCTCTCAACTCCAAAACACAAATGATTTTCATGTATCTCAAATAGAGTGTAATCCATGTTACTTCATTTAGCATTTATTATATAACAAATGTTTAAGTTTATTTAAATTTATTGCGTACTATAAAGCTTTACTTATGCTACTTTATCTCTAACACCTTTTGACATAATCACTATTAGGCTCCCCACTTTACAGATGAGGAAATTGAGGCAGAAAACGGTTAAGTAGCTTGCCCAGGGTCACACATCTAGTGCCTGAGGGAGGACCTGAACTTGTCTTCCTGACTTTTAAGTCCAATGCTCTATAAAATATCATCTAGCCATCTAACTTCATTTCGTTTCTTCCTTAAACTTGAATTCCTTCATCTTTCCCCTACTATGCTAATGACAACAATAATAATGATGATGATGATGACGACGATGATGACAATGATGCTATCATTTAAATGCTAGCATTTAAATACCACTTTACATGTTCTCTTATTTGGTACTCAAGGCAACTCTTAAGAGAAATATGTACTATTATTATCTCCGTTTTATGAATAAGGAAACTGAAGCAGAAAAAGATTAAATGGCCTGCTTGTATTACAAAGCTAGGAAACATTTTGAGACAGACTTTTAACTCATATCTTTCTGACTCAAAGTCAAGTGCTCTATCCACTGGTCCTTATAGTAAAGAATTATACTCTTAGATATGTTCAAAAGAACTACTCCTCTGATTCATCTGCTATCTCCAAAACATACCTTAATTCCTACAGACAATCACCAACCACAGGAATCTTTCCCCAAAGGTAAAAAAATCTCAGCATGGTTTTAATCTATTATCTCTTTGCTAACAAGTGTCCAAGAAAGATTTGCTGATCATGGCATTCCCTTCCAGTCTCTGGCTCCTTTTTAAAAAAAATTAACTGTTTTTTAAAATTCTAAACTTAAAACACACACACACACAAAAACACAAACACACACAAACATATACACACACAAAAGAGCATTTCTACACACACAGTAAAACTAAATTCTACCCATTGAAGCTCCTTTCCAAACTCAGACTTTAAAGAAAAACAACAACAAAAAAAAAGAATTTACAAGAACCCCCCCCCATAAATCTGAATCTCATCTTTTAGCTCTTATAGTTCATATCCTAAAGACTCAATGATTCCCAAACTGAAAATAACAAAAGCAGGATAAATCTTTCTGAATTTAAATTTCATGCTAAGTCCTACTCAAATATTGAGATAATGTAACATAATGGCAGGTTTTCTTACTACTTGAAGAGTTCAAAGTTGTTGTTCAGTTGTTTCAGTTGTGTCTGATTATTTGTGACCTCATTTGGGGTGTTATTGGCAAAGGTACTAGTGGGGTTTATCATTTCCTTCTCCAGTTTATTTTATAGATAAGGAAACTGAGGCAAAAAAGGTTAAGTGTGGGGGTGGGGGGGCGGGGAGGGGGGAGCTGGGTGGCTCAATGGATTGAGAGCCAGGCCTAGAGATGGGAGGTCCTGGGTTCAAATCTGGTCTCAGACACTTCCCAGCTGTGTGACCCTGGGTAAGTCACTTGACCCCCATTGCCTACCCTTACCATTCTTCTGCCTTGGAGCCAATACACAGTATTGACTCCAAGATGGAAGGTAAGGGTTTAAAAAAAAAAAAAAAAAAAAAAAAGGTTAAGTGATTTGCCCAAGGTCACATAGCTAGTAAGTGTCTGAAGTTGGATTTGAACTCAGATCTTCCTGACTCTAGACCCAGCGCTCTATCTATTTCATCATTTAGTTGCCTACTTTTGTCCATGTACAGTCATTCCTCTGTAAGGGTGAAAAAGGGGTTATATGGGTTCAATATATTAAAGATGGTCGCCAGAGGATTGAACTATTATCAATCCTCAATTAAGAATAATCTAAAATCAGAATTGACTTTTATGGAAGTTTATTTACATTAGAGAAGAGAGAGAAGAAGAAAATAAGAATCTATCTCATTAATTATTCCAGGTAGATCTTAACCCTCAGCTGAGGGTTAAAGGGCCTGAGGCCTGGAGGTGAATGGAGCAAACTTCTTTCACAGAGTCTATAAAAAGAAGTTCAGGAAGATTCAGTCTTTAAACTCACCACGTAGAACAGACTCGGTCATGAACCAGTAAGGTCCCCTTCACAAAACCAGAAGACCTTTCACTCACTCAACTCCCTCTTTTTAAAGGGGTCACTTATGTGTCACTTTCCAGTGCCTTCCTCTAGCTTTCGTGTCCAATCACAATAGATGATTCTCATAGAATGCCTAGGAGGTTGGTCAGTCAATTCTGATTAGTCACTCACTCTAGCACACGTGGGTTAGGACCTCCCAAGATTGGAGATTCTCTCACCTTTGGTGATTAAATCTAAAGATGGGCAGTGTAGACAAGTTTTAGAACACTTCATACTACACTACCAGTCGAGTACTGAAGGTTGGCCATTATCATTGTGGCTCCCATATCCCTGAGAATGAAGGAAAATCAGACCAGGGAATGACATTTCCCTTTTACATAAAAATCTAGTCCTCTTTTCTCTTATGATATGCCAACTTGCTGTAGTCTTGGCTGCCAATGGTCAAGTGAAATATTACTGCATTTTGTCCTACAGATTTATGGTACAGAATTTACTTTAATTGGACCCTAATACAAGGGCCTGTTATGAATTTATTCTTGTTTACTTAAAAATTTTAACATACATAGATTTTTGATATTTTGAATTTTTATTTCTCCCAAAATTTAATTTTCTCATGTTTTGGGGTTTTCTTTTGATAATTGACTCATACACCCCATAACTAAAAAAAGTATTCTGGGCTGATCTGGGTGTTTCCTTTTTAAACACCCTCTTGGGGGGGAGGGGGATTGTATTTTTATAAAAATCCAAACCTTAAAATTTTGTTTGAGAAGATTTTTTTCAGAAAAAGAAGTCTGCTAATGCTTTGAAACCAGAAAATGGACTATGGTCTGCAGAAACCTACACTGAATCAACATGATCCAGAAAAGATGCCTGCAGAAATCTACCCTGAATCAAGACAATCCAAAATGAACTTTGGGATGCAACTAATTGAACTTGAGGGGATTGAAAACAATTACTTGAATTATAAACTCTTATGCCAAAGGGGATTTGGCCCCTAATTGACTTTTTGTCAATGTGCCTAGCAAAACATTGGTTTTGCTCTATTTCTATCTCTTCTACTTACCTCTTATCTCTAACTATTGTAGTTAGAACTTTAGGGGTACAAGATGATTTTGTCAAATGATCAATTGGGGAGACCAGTCTCCCAAATGATTGCAGGGGGGATTGTGACAGTTAGATTAAGTCTACATTACCCATCTTTAGATTTAACCACCAAAGGTGAGAGTACCTCCAATCTTGGGAGGTCCTAACCCACGTGTGCTAGAGTGAGTGACTAATCAGAATTGACTGACCAACCTCCTAGGCATTCTATGAGAATCATCTATTGTGTGTGATTGGACACGAAGGCTAGGGGAAGGCACTGGAAAATGACGCATAAGTGACCCCTTTAAAAAGAGGGAGTTGAGTGAGTGAAAGGTCTTTTGGTTTTGTGAAGGGGACCTGAAAGAGCTTTGCTGGTTCATGACCAAGACTGTTCTACGTGGTGAGTTTAAAGACTGAATCTTCCTGAACTTCTATTAAGAAACTTCTTTTTATAGACTCTGTGAAAGAAGTTTGCTCCATTCACCTCCAGGCCTCAGGCCCTTTTACCCTCGGCTGAGGGTTAAGATCTACCTGGATTATTTAGTGGGATAGATTCTTATTTCCTTACTTCCTCTCTCTCTTCTCATGTAAATAAACTTCCATAAAAGTCAATTTTGATTTGAGATTATTCTTAATTGAGGATTGATAATAGTTCAATCCTCTTGTGACCATCTTTTAATATATTGAACTCACAAAACCCTTTTTTCACCCTTACACCTCCCTATACTGCAGTTCACTTATTGAGGCTTCAGTGTATGGCAGGCTTTTAAAAACTATATAATCTAATTCTGTATCACAGAATTACACTTATCCCGCCACACTATTGAAAGGCAACCAACCACAGCACTGTGTTTTGTATTCTGTGCACTGATTGGCTCCATGACTATAAGTTAATAAGAGTGTGGAAAAGGTTTATAGGAGAGTGGGAAGGGTTTCTAAAGCCTTACAATATATATAAATAATAAAATAAATGTAATGCCATTACTTTGCAGATTTTCACCTATTGCAGGGGTCTCTGGAACATAACTTCCACTTGAACTCACTTCCTCATCCAATCACAATTTCAGCTAAAATTTGAGAATGTTGCCTACTATTTCTGTGCCAGGAGTCTTTACTAGCTTCCATGTTAATACAAATACATTATATTCATGTTTTTCCCATTATAGTCTTCCACTTATAGCCACAATACTTATTGCTGAGCATTCCTAACAGTCCAAATGTCAGAGCAAAAAAAGATATGAAACAAAATTAGGCTATTCTTTCAGAATAAATAGCAACAGGAAAAATGTATGCTATGAGATTTTTATAAAAAGACATTTATCTACCTTTGGGAGCCTGAGTCAGTAAGGCTCTTCATGGGTAGCACGAGAAATGCTGAGGAATTTGTTTAAATATCTGCTTGCAAAAAAATAGTTATTTTTTCTTTAACCCAGAAGTTTTAGATATTCATAAAACACAAAGATGCAGAGACCGACTTTAGATTAGAGTAAGAAAAAAACTTTTCTAATCATGAAAGTTGTCCAAAAGTGGAATGGGATGTCTCAAGAGATAGTGGCTTCCCTGACCTGTAACAGTCTCTAAACATAGAGGCTGAGTTGAAATTTCAGTTCAGGAACAGGTTGAAGAAAAAGATCCATGAGGTCTCTTCAGGTCTCTTGTTCATTTACAAACAGGTTGGCTTTACTATAACATGAATACAATACAAGTAAACCTCACCATAAAACTACAAAACAGGGCTCTAATACTGGTTAATCTACCCCAAAACACCATAGGCATTATTCCTGTAAATCTTAGATTGTTTTATAAAATGAGTCATCCAACCTGGCGTCCTTGACTAAGCGATGATAAGTGGAGGGGTATGGCAACTTATTAGTAAAAAACAGAAGAATGCCATCACTAGCTCCCTTCCGTTTCAAAATGTGGTAATGAGCAAGAACTTAGATTTCATATTATCTTAGAATTAAAATATTTTTTAAATAGAAATTTTATACCCTTTTTTAGGAGGGAAGGGAAAATTATAATCTTTGAACAAATTGAGTAGAAAACTTGATACAATGCCATGCAGACTAGGCAATTTAAATAGGATTTGATGTTCTTACAGAGTGAAGCACTCAAAAAACATACCATAATGAAGAAAATCCCATGTAACCAATAACAGATTATAACTATGGTTTTGTGGAATATGATACATACACACACACACACACACACACACACACACACACACACACACACTGCTTTGCATATAGTACAGTATGTTTGCAGGTAGGAAAGACAAGTCCAAGAGTGTACTGGTAACTTTGTAACAACAAGGAAAAATAAAATATGCCCAGAACACTCTTTTAAGTCCAATGTGTATTGTTAACTTTTTCTCCATCACTTTCTTAAAACCAAACAATCAACAAAACAACAAACCAAGCTCTGATTTATAGCTTTTGCTGATTTCCAAGGTGTAAATGTTCACACTGAAAAATTTTTAAATCAGCAGCCTGTTGGAACAGGGCCCAGCACACCCCTGGAAGGTCTATTTTATAGACTCATTAGACCATACACAGGGCTCTGTGACCCAGAAGTACCATTACAGGGTCTGTATCTCAAAGAGATCAGAGATGGGGGAAAGGACTCGTATAAAAATATTTTTAGCAGCTCTTTTTGAAGTGGCAAAGAATTGGAAAGTAAGGGGGAGGGGGACCCCATCAATTGGGAAATGGCTGAATAGACTATGATATATGGTTGTAATGGAATATCCTTGTGCCATAAAAAATAATGAACAGAATGAGTTCAGAAAAACCTGGAAAGACTTATATGAACTGATGCAAAATGAAGTGAGCAGAACAAGGAGAACAGTGTATAGAGTAACAGAAATATTGTATGATGATCAGCTGTGAAGAACTAAACAATCATCAGAAAACAAGATTCTATGACAACCCCTAGGAACACAATTAAAAAAACAAAACAAAACACTATCCACAGCCAAAGAAGAAATTGCTGGAACCTGACTACAGATCAAAGCATGCCATCTTTTATTTTATTTCTTCATGAATTTTATATTATATACGATATACACCTTCAGTCACAGCATGTGGAATGTAAAAATACATATTGCATGAAAGCATTGCTATAACCTATATCAGACTATTTACCTCCTCAAGGAGGAGAGAAAGGAGAGAAGGAGAAAATCTGAATGACAAGAAGTCAAGAGAAAACAAGGATCAAAAGCTGCTTCTGCATATAATTGGAAAAACAAAATTTAATTTTTTTGAAAAGACCTATTAGACAAAGGGTTATATTTACTCCAAAATTTTAGCTTTTATAAAAACAAAATTAATTTTTAAAATTCACAAGTTGGCTACATAAAATAATTCAAAACCAATAGCAAGACACTCTTTTAAGTAGAGCTATCTTTCAGGACCTGAGTTTTACTTTCAATATCTTTTGAAGTGATGATGTTATTTCATAGCCCAAATTCCTACATTTCAGACTTAACATGATAACACCCCAGGGGGATCTGAGGTTATCTGGTTCTGGGATTCCTCCAATTGAGAATAGAAGCACCTTTTTCCTATGAGGAGACAGACCTGTAATACATCTGGGGACAAACTGATGAGTTATTTTCAAAGATAAAGTTTTTTAAAAATTAGGTTTTAGAAACTAGCACTAAGAAGTAGATAAAAAAAAGAGATGAAATTACTACAGGAAGGAATAAAACTAGATAAGATAAGAAAGCAAATGAAAGGGAACAAAGAGGAAAAAGTAATTAAGGGAAAACCAGCCAAGAGGGCTTAAAAGTTATTATTTGAAATTCAGGTAATGCAGTATTTTACTCTATACTTTCCCCTCAAAATAGCATGCCATAAATTGACAGGAAAATCTAATCCTAACTTAAATATCCTATAAGATTTCTCAACTGCTCTAAGAGAATCCTAACTGAGCTCTGCAAAGAATAAAAATTTCAATAACATAGATCTGGAGCTCAAATGAACCTCAAAATTCATCTAGTCCAACTCTCACCTTTTTACAGATGAAGAAACTGAGGCCCAAGGAAGTTAGCATACTCCTCAAAAGTCACCCAAATAGTGAGCATTGTGGATAGGATTTGAACAAACATCTGCTGGCTCCAAAGCCAATACACTTTCAAATGAAGCATTCTGTTGGTTCCACTTTTCCAGGAAATTTTTGCTCATGGAAATGAAGAAACTCAGGAGAGCACGGGTCTAAGACCTGCCATATCTACTTCAATTAGACTCAACAGTATTTATTTAGTAGTATCTATTTAGAAAAGCAGTGACTGCTTCAACAGGCACCCTTATTAATTAGGTCTTTAAAACATAACTTTCAATGAATAACAGGTTCCAGCGTCTCGTCAGCAATGCTGGAGAAAATTCACTTCTCTTAAGAGAATAGGCACAAGGGTGAGACACAGATCCACTGAAGGGTCAAACATAATAATGGCATAAAGTTGGCCACAGCAATGTTATTTGGAGTATGACTCTACCTTACTTTATTTTTGGGGGGAGAAAGAAAGTGGAGACCATAAGGAAATAGGTCCATTCAAGCTGTCAAACAAGATCATTTTTAACAAGCCCTTAAGTAATTTTCCCCTTCCTTTAATGCATGTATTCCATACTAAGTCACATTTTCCACAAAACCAGAATCTCAGTCAAAACAGTTCGATATATTTCAATTTCTATAAAGAACAGGCGTTGAAAGTAAATACTATCCAAACAGAAACTACGGAAGTATCAGGACACATAATTTGGGGAGAAAAGATTTTTAAAAGATAAAGTTGTTTCTATTTGGAATCAAATTGAAAATATTGTATATTCCATAGGAAAGATGTATAACATGAAAGCATTTCTAAATACCAAAGTGGAATTATACAGGAAGACAAGCCCAGAGAAATACAAAAATCTTCCTGTTTAATACCTAAATTAATCTTTCTATATGCTAATGAAACAGCATCTGAAAAAAAAAATCTCACAAGGGAATTCATTATCAAAAGAGAAATAATGCAAATTATAACTATATAATTTCATAGTCTTTTGTGAACAAGAGGATAAAGAGAATACATTGGTCTAGGAATTTGTGGCCTGCCAAACAAACAATTTGCCTTTTAAAATCCTAAATGTTGGAGGAATACTGAAGCCAAGAAGATTTATTCAAGTTAATACACCAGTTCTACAGTCTTGCTTCCAATATTCATGTTAACTAAATAGAAAATAGCCATCAAATTTTCAAGTACCTAATTGTTTATGCTTCCCAAAGGCTGAATAAGAACATGAAAACAGCACAAAACTCATCTAGAAATCTTTTTCACATCCTATATTAGAAGTTCTTTATTTATGTTACTTATTAGGATTCAAAAGTCCCATTAATCAGATCTTCTTTCTAAGACATCCTTATGGCCAAAGACAAATTCTTTCTTCTCCTATCCCTTGAGGACCCATGAATATTATAGTATCCTTTAGTACTTCCTCAAAAGAAAAAAAAGCCATTTCCAGTTTGCTAAGTCAGTCCTGACTGGTATATGTAAGTGTATGAGTATGTGTGTGTACATAAAAACCCTTACCTTCTACCTTGGAATCAATACTGTTTATTGGTTCCATGACAGAAAGGTGGTAAGGGCTAGGCAATAGGAGTTAAGTGACTTACCCAGGGTCACACAGCTAAGAAGTGCCTGAGGTCAGATGTTAACCTAGGACCTCTCATCTCTGGGCCTGGTTCTCAATCCACTGAGCCACCCAGCTGCCCCTACATATTTTGTTTATTAAACATTTATAATTTATTAATGTTTAATATTTAATGTATTTTTAAATTAAAAATTTATAAGATATGTATGGTTTTTAAGTCTCTTCCTGTTTCAGGTCACCCCATTACATCAACCTAACTTCCTCCTTCTTGGTTTAAGTATCATCAGCTATAGTTAAATTCTTTTTCTGGGTCAAGGTTTCCCTAAGTGGCCACAATAATATCTGTTTTGTCCCTACCCCCAACAGACCTGTTATTTAAAGGTCTTTTAAGAACAAGAGAGGAGTTTTTAAGGCCAAGATCTCCAAAGATACCTGTTTGACAAACATATCTTCATGGTAAAGCCATAACTAAGGCAGGGTGACCAGAGCTTAGCTCAGTATGCCAAATTTAGGAGGGCACTTAATTTTGAGGGAAGTTAAAAAAACATCAGTGTCTAGTTTGCAGAGTTAATATAACAAATCAAAATCAGGCTAGAGTACGCAGTTTATATTGCAAGTTTAACTCGTGGTATTTGTCTGGGGCATGGAAATCCTAGTTACACCTTTGTTTTATTGACCTCATAGGTTAATTCTTCATAACCTATTAGTAGGAACATAAAAATTTCCTAATAATTGTGCTACCTTAAAAATCCTTCCTTCTCTCTCCTACCCAGATACTCTTCTCATTCCTTTTAGACACGGCAAGGATTATTATACCACAGATCATCCTCTAAAACCTACCCTGATGACAGTCTATGATTAATGGCTTGTCATAAAATTTGTGGAACAATGGCAAGTGCTGGCACAAGCCAGAGCACCTGCACCCTAATTTTGTTTCTGATACTTACTCCCTTGTGGCTTTAGGCAAGACATTTATCCTTCCTGGATCCCAATCTCCTCTTTGATAAAATAAGGAAGTTCCAATGTGATTAAAAAACCAGGGAAGGCTTCTATGAACTAATACATATTGGAGTGAGGAGGAAAACATTGTTCACAATAATAGCAATATGGTAACAATGATCAACTGTAAATGACAGAGCTACTCTGATAAAGACAAGAATCCTAGACAATTCCAAAGAATCCATGGTGAAAACTACTATCTTCCAAAGAAAGAGCTGATGATAAACTCTGAGTGCAGATGGAAGTATACTTTTTTCATTTTATTTTCCTTAGGAGGGAGCGTGTATGCGCGCGCGCGCGCGCGTGTGTGTGTGTGTGTGTGTGTGTGTGAGTTTAAGCTCAGCTCTTCTTCTGCAACACAGCCAATATGAAAATAATGTTTTGCATGATTTAACATGTATAACCGATATCATACTTGCCTACACAAGGAGTGGGGGAGGTGAATGAGGGAGATAAAATATTTGGAAATACTTAATGAAATCAATAAAATATTTTTAAAAGAGAAATGGGTATTTATCACATATCTTTTTTTTTTAACTGTAGAGAAGGATGAAAGCTTAAATGATTTAACAAGTTTGGCTGGAATCTATTTATTGATGTGTAAGTATTATAATGATAATAGGAAGGGGAAAAAACACTCTCCATTCTGGCCATCAAAGTATCCCACCTGGATCCAAAGTATAGATTAAGAAAAATGACCTGAAAGATTTCCCTTTATTTACTTCTTATTGATACATCCAAATATGTTCATAAGGCTAAGGAAATCTATTGTTTGTGAAGACAGACTAGAATATCACGATTAGAGTAGAAAACAGAATATAATTTTTAATTCATATTACTGATGGGCTACAAATAACTACTAAAGGTCATCAGATCCACTGCCTGACCTCTGGTCTTGAAAATGGAAAATTATTTACTCTGGGAACGCATTGAATTTTACTGCTGAGTCACTTATCTATTAAGATTATTCACAGACTTTCTCTTTCCCCAACCCTTTTTTCTATCATTTTCCTAATCCTTTCCAAGAAGGTCCAAAATAATCCACGGGAGAAATAATAGGACGCTGAGTTAAAATATTCAAAGTGAAAAGCGGATGGATCATGGATGCCTGGGATACTAAAGAAGTAAAAATGGGCTGGCATTGGAAACTGAGTAGTCATGGGAGAAGGTCAAAGAGGACCACAACGTTTCCAACCTAGACAGCCAGAAAGATAATGGTAACATAAGAGCATTAAAGAAGTTAGAAGTGGGCTAAAAAAAAAAAAAAAAAAAAGGGGGGGGAGATTATAGATTCCATTTTGGACGTGTCAAGTTTAAGGTTAAGGCAGAACATCCCAGTGAAGCTATCCAAAGGGCTACTGGAAATGAGAGACTCAAGGGAGAAACAAATATGAGAATCATCAAAATAGATAAAAATAGACCAGAAAAGCTAAAACATGGGAATTAAATGAAATTACCAAAGGAGAAAACATACAAAAAAGAGACAAAGGAAGATGAAGACTATGGGGTAAGAGGGGGAACAAGCTTAAATGGAAGAGACTGAAAAAGAACAGTCAGACAAGACTAGATAGAATACTGTACATAAGCCAAAGAAGGAACAAGTACCAGGAGAAAGGGGCAGGAAACGGTTTCAAAAGCAATAGAAGGATTAACAAGCAGGAGCCTGAAAAAAAGACCCTTGTCAAAAGAACCTTCATTCCAACACTATTAAACACAATAGCCGTTCTTTGTTACTCATAAAATAAGTGAATATATCAATAAAATTGAGAAAGTAGGCATTCCATCAGTAAATAATGATTGACATCTTGTAAAGATAGCCTAAAGTCTGAATTGATTCTATTTCCTATTACATGCCCACATTTCTTCAATAATGAAAAGATTTGTACAGAGTTCAAGAAACACTAATGATTTTTCAAATGTCCATTTTTCTATTTGTCAAGTCAATAAAATGCATCCTATCCAAAACTCTCTCTCTCCAGAACTCTTGGCAGTTAAAATTGCCATTGCAACTCAGCCTGATACCAACTTTATTTTATAACACAACCATCTATCTCAAATTATCATCAGGGTTGGCTATCATTAAGTCTTGGGTTTATGCCACTTTGCCAAGTTAGCTATTCTTTGCTGTCAAAATAAGTCATTTCCTAGGTTTTAAAATACTGCCTCCAAAACATTATAAAACTTATTTTTAGTAGGCAGAATTAGAATATAGTTCTTGAAAAACATCATAGTTAATCATTCTGTTTTTAACATGGACTCATACATAAAACCATGTGTGTCACAGAGTTTTGTCCCAACCCATGTCATTAAGAAATATTAATCAACAATAATCTCGCATAAAGTCACTACCTTTGCTGTGATAACATAGTCAAATAACTGAGCCAAATCAGGTTCCATCTCTTTTCTCTAGATTCCATCTCTCAGTCCCCAATTCAATGAAGCATCTTAGTAACTTCCCACTATCCTTGCCTTTGGGGAAGAAATGGATTCAACCAAGTTCCATTCTATGATATCAATATTGTTTATCCCTAGTACTACAGAGTCATGGGCCTGATTAATGATGCACTTCTTAAATTAAAAATGGAGGCAATTAGAGGCATATCAGTTAAACAGGCTGAGTAATTCTGATCTGGAGACAAAATTTTTTGTCACGTTTCCAATGATACTGTAGGATAAAACAGAAATACTTTATTCTTCCAAATTCGTATCTATTAATTAATTAATTAGCTTAAAGCTGACTGAAGCATGGTGGCATAGTATACCTGGCACTGGGAAGACATTAGCTCAAATCCAGTACTTCCTTAGCTGTGTGACCCTGGGCCAATCACTTCATCTTTGTTTGCCTCTGTTTCTTCATCTCTAAAATGTTTGTAATGATAGCACCTACCTCCCTGCATTGTTGGGAAGATGGGATGGCATCTCTTTTACAAACCTTTAAGTACTGTATCAATGTTAGCTAATATTACTATTACATTTAGTAATAATTACTACTACAGTCCAGCAAGGGTCTTATTTAGGAATTAATTTGGTTTAATGAAAGGTCCCTTAAAGTAAATAAATGAAAATAAGGTAAGACCCTTGCTGGACTGTAAAATACTACAATACAATTGAATTAAACTCTGTTAGCTTGGAATGGTGCCTTCCTTAGCCTACAAGGTATAGGGTCTACCTCAAGAATAGGAACAAAGTGGGGATGAAGAAAGATAGCAAGCCAGCCAATTTTCTAGCACGTTCTTTAATCAGATCTTCAAAACTCATAAAAACTCTTGGGTTTTTTATGAAACTTAGTAGAGCTGCAAAGACTTCCTGAGTGCTTATATGTCAGGCACTATGGAAAGCACTAGGGCTTCCAGAGAAAAGCAAAAATCTGGTGATAATATATTCTGGCCTAATTCATATATCCACCCATGGTAACCAAAACAATCAGCCTTTAAACTCCAAACACTGTATTTTCTAATAATAATAATAGTCAACTATTATTATATCAACAATATAACAGTTAAGGTTTGCCAAGCATGAAGAATATAAGGATGATGCTTAGAATATAGGCAGCAAGCCATTCTACTTTTGGACAGCTCTAGCCCATCTATCTCTGGGCTGTATGTGAACCAAGCAAGAGAATAATAGAGGGTAACAGACAGTCATCCTTGGAATCACAGGAAGGACTGGGTTCAATTTCTGCCCTGGACTCAATTTATTTATGTAACCTTGGATTAAACTTTCTACATCTCAGCCTCCCCACTCATAAAATGAGAGTGATAATATATTCAGTACCTAAATCATTGTCTGGCTCAAATACAAAGTATCAATAAAATTGTGCCTATCCTTTGACCCAACAATACCACTACTAGGTCTGAATCCTAAAGACATCAAAGATGGGGGAAAGGACCTACTTGTGAAAAAAAATATCAATAGCAGCTCTTTTCTGTGGTAATAAAGAAATGGAAACTAAAGAAATGTTCATCGATTGGGAAAAGGCTGGCTGAACAAGTGGTGGTATATGATTGTAATGGAATACTTCTGTGCCACAAGAAAAAAACAAATGGTTTTGGTTTTTTATGAGTGTGCTCTTACAACAATGATTAATATGGAAGAGTGTGTTGCATGCTAAAAATACTTTTCTTTAAGAGGAGGAATAAGATGAAAACCAAAGAAAACCTGGAAAGACTTATATGAAGTGACACAAAGTATGGTGAGCAGAACCAGGAGAATGTTGTACACAGTAATGACAATAATGTATGATGATCAACTGAGTGATTTAACTATTATTAGGAATGCAAAATGGGCACTCCAAGGGTTTCATGATGAAAAAAGGCTGCCCACTGCCACAAAAGGAATTGATGAAGTCTGAATGCAGATTGAAGCATACCATTTTTCACTTCATTTCCTCCATGAATTTTCTCTAGTAAAAGTGAGATGTCTTCTTTCATAACATGACAAACACGGAAATAAATAGTGTATGATAACACATGTACAACCTATACCACATTACCTGCCTTCTTAGGGAAAGGGGAGGGGGAGGGCAGCAAGAGAGAATATGAATCACAAAATGTCAGAAAAATTATAAATAAAATTGTATTAATTAACATGAATCTGGAAAAAAAATCTTAAATTTTTAAATCAAATAAAATGTGTTCCAAAAGTCTTAGTGAAGCTGCTTTAAAGCCTTCACCCCCAAAATTTCAACTAAATGTTTTTCTGATCTGAATCAGTGGAAGTATCTTCCACACTAAAAGTTCCCCATACTCAAGAAATCACAATGGTAGGCCATACCATTTCCCACACACCCCCAAAAAAGAAGGAAAATGAAAATAAAAAACTATTTGAAAATTAATGAAATGTATCATCTATGTAATATGGTACACACAAGTATTTCTATAAACAACTCCTGAAAAAATAAATGGTCTCTCACAATGAAAAGTGAAATCATTTAAAAACCAAGATGACTTTGACCTAGTTTAAAAGTTTGTTCACAAATCATCTGTATTATTGTTGATTGTCTTTCTAATTTATGACTGTTTCATTCTCCATCTTTGAAGGCATCCATACTTAAGGAGAGAGGAAAAAAACCTCTCAATCAGTAACAAGCACTTATTTATTACACGGTACATGCTGAGGACACACGAACAAAAATGGTGCAGCACCAGTACCTAAAAGAGCTGACATCCCCTTAAATTAAATACATTATTTCTTGAGATGGAAAAAGGAGGAAGCTAGCAACTGGAAGGATCGGGTAAAGTTCCCATCATATAAGAACTTTGAGGGAAGCTACACTTAGCATTAATCACAGCACCAGCTCCTTAGAGCAAAACCTTGAGTTTTCTATATTCAACATCCATTGGGGAAAGGACTTAACATTCATTTCTTAAAGTTTCCAGGACGTTCAAGACATACTGCTAAAATTCCTGATAGGTGGACATGTGAATCAACGTAGACTAGTTCAATATCTAATTTCCCAAAAATTCTCATATATTTCATGATCAGATATAATGGTTCCAGGAAAATCAATGACATGGAATCCAGCAGAAAATGGTATCTTAAGTTGGTCTATCAGAGCATCTCCAAACAATTACAAAGCAAACTACTCCAGGAACAAGGGATGCTATGAACCCTTACTGACATGCCACTTGCCCACAATAAATCAACAGTAAGGCCGAGCCAGGCACATGTGCTGAATGGCATGGTAAAAGAAATAACAAATAATGGAAACATCTGAGATGGGGGAAAAAACCAAACTTTTTTTGGTTATAATCTTCTCCAGACATAATATGAAATGAAAGGAGAGGTGATCACAGTCATTAAAAGCTAAGTATTTGAAAATATTTTAAGGAGAATTAAATTTCATTCCAAGTTGTAACCTGAGGTTCTCTAAACAAAAAGTCGTGCATACGTTACTTTATGTGGTGCCCAAGTGTCAAAAACCAAATCCACATTATAATAACTCAACAAAAATGAATACTCTGTGAAGACCTTGTTTGCCTTCTCTTCTCCCTTAAGGAGGCAAATCCCTTGCCAGGGCTCAACTGGACTTAAACCTCATTGATCCTTCCCAGTAGGTAAAAATATAAAAAAGTGGAGTCAGCAAAGAGCAATTGTTGGGGGGGGGGGGGGGGTTGAAGAGGACCTCAAAATATTTAAATGAGTACCTATCCCCCCTGGTGCTTGTGCTAGTCACAGTGGGACATCAAAAAAAGGCAGACCAAGATTTCCTTGTGCTTTCCAAAAGCTTACATTGTTTGGCAAGGAGGCAAGATTGATATGCATGCAGTAATTCCACACAAAACTAGTGAGCAAGGTGCTAAATATTTCCAGGCCTAAGTTTCCTCGTGCAAAATGAGGGAATTACTCACTGAAAATTCTTCCAGTTCTACAACTGTGATCCTAATGGATAGCATGATAATAATTGCTAATATGGACATCATACATTACAATTATAATGTGTTTTACATATGTTATTTTGCATTTGTGTCTAAAAGTCTGTAGGAATTCATGACTCCAGGCCTAGGACTCTTATCCAATGGGCCATCAGCTGCTCCATACAGTTCTCTACTCCCCTTGGACCTCCTATTTCTCCTCCAATAGATCACTTCTGCGTCAAATTTATTATATTACCTTCCAGGGGTTACAAATCACCAGTCATTCAATTTTAAATTCAAATCTCCAGTGTCTCTGCCTCTCAGGAATTTTCCACTTTCTATTACCACCTCAAAGTACATTTATAGACTGGTCATCTGCATCTTGCCATTTTGAATTTCTAAGTTTGTTTAACTGATGCTTCATTCAATTCAAACAAAATTTGCCTAACATTACAGTTTATCTGATCTCATAACACCGTTAATATCAGTTACCAGTTTTTATCATTTACATATCAATGTTAATTTGTAAATGGCTTAATAAGTAGGTCTAACTATGTATAAATTTTAACTATTCTATATACACACAGAGAAGTGAAATTTTAGGGCAAATTTCAGTTTTAAAATTTATAAATGTGGAGAGCAATTTGGAATTTCACCCAGAGAGTTATAAAACTGTGTATATCCTTAGACCTGCCTGGGTCTGTATTCCAAGGAAATCAGGGGAAAAAGAAAAGAACTTATGTGTTCCAGAATATTTCTAGCAACTCTCTTTTTTGGGGTCAAAGAACTGGAAATTGAGGGGATATCCAACAATTGAAGAATGACTAAGCAAATTGTTGTCTATGATAACACCATAAGAAACAATGAGCAGGTTAATTTTTTGAAACCTGGAAAGAACTACAGAAGATAATGAACAGCGAAATGGGTAGAACTAAGAAAACATTATGTAAAACTTGAAGAATAACTTGTGAATGTCACATTCCAGAAAATGAACTGAAAAATGGAAATATAAAAGATTAAATCTATATATACATAGGTGAGCAAGGGAGGGAAGGGCTGAGATACTTGTAAATAAATTCTATTAAAAAAAACATTTTTAAGAAAATTTAGACCTGTAGGAAGCTAAAAATCCATTCTGTCTGGGCTGAAATAATTTGGAGCATTCCCTCAACCCACTCATTCACACTTTTACTGGGGAAGAGATGGCCTCAGAAGGCCTCCAATTTAATAACGGCCTCAGAGAATCACAGAATATTTTCCTGGACTTCAGAAGAAGGGGAGGCAAAGAAGAACTTTATTGTTCAACAAGTTTAGGACCCTTATTTTTCAGATAAGCAAACTGAAACTCCAAAAGACAAAATCACTTCTTACAGTATAAAGCTGCTATTAGTAACTCAGCCTCAGGTAGATGCTGCCCAATGTGATAATGAGATTAAACTTACCCTGCCCAACTTTAGATTTAATCACCAAAGGTGAAAACATCACGTCTTAATTCACAAGTTGGGAAGTCTGTAACCCACATGTGCAAGAATGGGTGATGAATCAGAATTGACTGACTGCCCTGTGGGCAGTCCTAAGCAAAGCTTCTGTTGTGAATGAACATGTAAACTAAGAGGAAGGCACAGGAAATGAAGAAAAAGAAGGGCCTTTAAAAGGGAGTGACAACTTCCTATAGGGTCAGGTCTTGTTCTTTTTCCTGGAGTTGGAGCTCAAGTTGGAGATGCTGCTTGCTGGACCTGAGACCTGGGACCCTGAGACCTTGGTGGGACTGTTCTTAAATCTTTCCCTTAGAACTATACATGACAAGTGAAGAAGGCTGACTACCTTAGCCTCCCTGTAGGTATTAGCCTCCTAGAGGCTCCCTTGATTAGGAGAGGCCCTCGTTGCTAACACCTTGTTAACTGACTTTTAGGCTCTCTGACTGGGACCTCTGGAGCCCTGCCAGAGTAAAGCCAGGGATTGAGTATATAGTCTAGTTCTTTAAGCTACATCTCTTACTCTACCCTCTTCTCATCTCTCTACTTCTACTCTCTCTCATATTTTATAAATAAATTACTAAAATCATTTTAGAATTGATATTTATTCAATTTTTGGTGACCATACCTTTAAATATTAATATCCAAAGCAAAAAAAAAAAAAAAAAAAAAACCTTTTCCCTTTTACACCAGGGAAGAGTGGTCTTTACACTAAGTCAATGTGTGGGTCCTTCAGTGGGCAGCTGGTTTGGCTTTGTAGCCTGACCCACACAGAGGCGCTCTGAGAAAGGCTTATAAAACTGAATGGGGCTCCACATCTCCAAGGACCTGCTCTTTGGCCTGCCTCATCTCAGGATTCCCTCTCACTGACCTCTGTGTGGTCCCTGGCTTTCCCCTGTCCTGATTCCAGCTAATCTCTTAAGGTTGACCCCTTCGAACACTGTCTCATCTAAGTTATCTAGCCTAGATCCCTAAGCTTCTTTCTTTCCTCTAGTCAAGAAGCATTTTATCCCTCATCCTCATTTCCCTTCCAACCTCCTCACGCATACTATCTGTGTTCTCATTACAAATAAGCTTCAACCTGGGAAAGTGGTAGAATATCAAAACAAGTGGGACAGGGCTACTGTGTCCAAGGGGACCAGGGTTTGAGGCAGGTTCTTCAAGCCTTTGTTTGCAAAAGTTCTTATGTCCATTTGGACATCCTATTTAATAGAAACTACAAAGGGGGAAGGGGGGCTACTCAGTTCCTAAATGTCAACCATATTCCCTTGTATAGAATCTATTTCTTCTTGATATTCAGCAGATGGTTCAATGTCTGTCAATAACTAACATTTGTCAGTGACTCTTTAGCACCCCTCTCTGCCTCAAGGACCCGGCTTCTTTGTCTCCTGGTTCTGCCTCTCAATTAACTGAATTTGAGTATGTTGTTCAACTTCTGAAGGCCTCACTTTCGACATATATTTTAAAAATGGGGGGGAGGGGGAGGTCCTTGTTGCCGAGTTGTTCAATTATTTCTGACTTTGTGAACCCCCCTCCCCAGACCACAGCACACCAGGCTCTTCTATCCTCCATCTCCCAAAGTCTGTCCAAGCCCACGTTCATCACTTCCCCATCTCCTCCTCTTCCATCTTTTCTCCTTTTGCCTTCAATCTTTCCCATCATTAGGGTCTTTTCCAATGAATCCTCTCTTCTCATTATATGGCCAAAGTATTTAGGCTTCAGCTTCAGGATTTGTCCTTCCTTCCAGTGAATAGTCTAAATTCAGGTAACTCACTAACTAGATGACTTTAAAGGTTCTTTTTCTACCTCTAAATCTTTGCTTCCTTAAGAGAGTAAGTATAAGAGTTCAGAGAACAAAGAGAACTGTATCTTGAGAGTAATCAGGTTAAGCAAAACTGAAACAAAGTAGTTTTCTGAACAAATATCACATGAATAACATTTTAAAATCTACTTTTGAAAGTAAGAGCCTCTCCCACACCATTCCAATATTACAAATGTTTTTTGTTGTTGTTTTTTCAGGTTACACATTATTTCCATCGTCTAAGAATTAAAAGCCACGTCCTTACATTTGAATACAGAAGTCAGATTCCAGGCTTCCTCCAAAAAAACACATGGCTCTCATGTAAAGTTACATGTTTCGATGATTCTGTGGACTAAATCTGAAGAACAGTTCCAATTCAATTCCAATGAGGTCTGGGCTGAAGAGATAATTAGCCAGATTTTCAAAGTACGGCCAGTACTGTGTTTAAGCCAGTCTTGATTTAAAATGAAGCCACTGTCCAAGTTTTTTGGTTTTTTTTTCCTAAGATGTCCCCTGTAGAGCTTATGGTCTAAGGAATTTTCCAGAAAGTCTGAAATCACCTTGTGCCTCATAAAACTAAAACTTATTATGGAGAAGTCAGCCTGGGTTTTTATTTAAGCAAAACTGGCTAATTTCACCTCTTCTCTTTTCAGATCCCATAAGAGAAGGTGAAGCTAGCGCACTAAAAGAGAATTCATCTTACAAATATCCTCAAGAACTGAAAAGTTATCCCAAGGAGGGAGGAGGGAGATGCTGGTGGGGCAAGGACTACACTGTCAGTGATGTGTCTCTTCTGTGGACATTCCAAAGGCAGGTACCCTCAGGGCAGAGAGAAATGTTCAAAGTATGATTTATTTGGTAGATAGAAGAATGAAGTGAGCGTGGAAACTGGAATGCAGCCATGAATTAAAGCAAAAAAAAAAACAAGGAATGAGATGGCAATCCAGATGGGTAAGAGTATATACATATATGGTGGATGAGGAGGAGTGAGGTGTCCAAGGGCATGAGCATATTCATAATTATCTCTGAAAAGCAAAAACTTCAATAATAATAATTGTTATCATCGTTGTTCAGTCTCATTCAACTCTTCATGAACCCATCTGAGGTTTTTGTGGCAAAAATACCAGAACGATTTGCCATTTTTCTCTACTTCATTTAACTGAAGCAAACAGGGTTAAGTGGTTTTTACACAGCTAGTTAAGGTCTGTGAGGCTATATCTGAACTCAAAGGAAAGCCTCAAGTCAACATAAGACCTGATTCTAGGCCAGGAGCTCTCTCCACTGCCTCACCTAGCTTCTAATATTTATAGTGTTTACTAAGGGTAAATTTTACATTATCTCATTTCATGTTCACAACTCTGGGAGGAAGGGGTTACTATTATCGTCATTTTTATAGATAAGAAAATGGAGGCAAAGAAATGTTAAGAGACTTGGCCAGGTCACCTAGTTGGTTGATATTTGAATCCAAGTCTCCCTGAATTCAGGCCTCACATTCTATCCAGTGCACTACCCAGTCTTTAATGTATCAATCAAAAGGGAAGACAGACCCTGGAAGCACAAGGCTTTTTTTGCTGGGTATGGTAGCTAATGGCCTAGGTTAGAAGCTAGAGAACAGAATGGGCATTGTAAACCCTTCTAAAGATCAAACTTGATTCATATAAAAAACTCAAGCAAAAAGCAATGAAATTATTTCATAATAGAGGATTGAATAAACTGAAGACGATAGAAATTTTCAGATGCTATTTTTTTCTGATGCACTTTAAATATAAAACTAAATAAAAATTTATCTAGTTCTGTCTACACACCTGGAAGACAATTCAATGAGTTTGAAATCATTATTCAACAAATAGATTTGTAGTGTTGTTTTTTTAATGTTAAATTCCATTCAGAAGAATAATGTCATTTGGGGACATTATCCAGGGAATCAAATAAATACTTTAAAAACAACCAAAAGAATTTTACAATTTTAAATCTATCAGAACCAATTAAAAGAGTCTTCACACTCAAAAAAGTAAATCTTCCTCTTGCTATGGCACCTTCAAAAATGGCGTTACTGGGTCCTTTTATTTAGTGAGCTGCTAATGAGTACCGTGTAAGCATTTAAATTCCAAAAACGAATACACCTCCCCCAGGCTGATAATTCACACAACATAGACCCCTGGCCAATTCTTTCTTTTCACAATACATGGCATTTGCCAAACAGCTGCCCATTGATGCTTTCTATTCCATTACAACAGATGGCCCATTAAAACTGGACTTGGTTTGAGTTTTCAAGGAAGGGGCTGACCCCATCCACAGAAACACATCTGCCCTCCATAACCCATAATCCTACTCCCCAAGTCTTCCTGGTAAATACTCTACATAATAAATTTTACATAGCACTTTAAGGATTGCAAAATATTTTACATATATTACCTCGCTTCATCCTTATAACAATCCTATAAAGTAGATTATTATCCCCGAAACAGGCCCAGAAATTAAACACTTCCTCAGGGTAATATAACCTGTGTCTAAGGAAGGATATGAACCTCAATCTTTCCAACTCAAAGTCTAAAACTCTATCTCCTGTGCCACCTAGCTACCTCACCATTCAAACAAGTTGTTACACATAAATAATCACTGAAATGCTCATTTTTAAGACTTCTCACTTTAAGGGGCTGAGAAGAGATAAAACATCAATTCTGCATAAAAACCAAGTAGCAGGCTAAATCAGTAACTAACAAATCGTTGGGTGTCTTGGGAAAATCTTGGCCATGTGTATTTTTCTTATGGCCATCTTGCAAATGGAGAAATAAAGACAGAAAGACCTGTCCTAAGAACCAGGGAAGAAGACATCACTACTTTACCAAGAGAAAAAAAACAAAAGTAATTAGAACATTATCATTTGGTGAGCTCTTTCTTTGCCAGGTTTTTTTTTTCATCTTTATGATTTCTAATTTAGAAATCAGAAAATGTAAGGATTCAATACCTGATCCCACCATGGATTTATGGCATCCAAAAACTCTCTATTACTTTTAAATCCCTCAAAAACAAAACCAAGCTCATCATTGGCTTAACTCCCTTTAGAGGAGTCTAGAGGAATTCTGGGAAGATGGCGGTTTAGACAGAACAAATCCTAAAACCTCAACACCCCTACACATCGAGATATAAAACAATGAGCTTAAGGACACAGCAGGGCACAACTAAAGAGATATGGTGAGAAAAAGGCTCCAATTCTTGAACTGTCAGGTCTGAGGGTATAGAAGGGGAATCCCAGGATGCCTCCCCCACATGCTGTGCAGAGTGTCCAACAGCCCCTGAAATCTTAGGGCGGGCAGGTACACTGGCCTGGGGAGAGGGCCTTGCTAGCACAAGACTGGGGGAGTTGAACACAAGCAATGGAGAGGTGACTGGAGGAGAAAACCAGAGAAACACAGGAAAAACGTCCAGAAGAAGGTGGCTTAGAGAGCCAAACCTCAGATCGCAGACCACTTGGCTTCCTCACACAGAGATGGAGAACAAAGGGCTTCAAGAAGAAAGAAAACCAGATCAAACACAAGGACAGCGCAGGGGGACCCTACTGCTGGACAGCTCAGCTCAGCAAAAACTCTCCTTGTCCCCCTACCTTGTTTTTTTCTCCTCTCAGGTTTTAGCCTCGGGGCAGATTAAGAAGTAAAGATTAATCCAATCAATACAGGCTAAATATCAACAATTGGAAAGATAAGAAGTCTTCAGAGGGCAGAGAAAGTAACTACAAACCTCCATTGCCAGCTGAGGAAAGATCTTTCATCAAAGATCATTAAATACATCTGCTCAAACTAGCAGAACAAAAAAGGGAAAAAATATGAGTAAACAACAGAAAAAGAGAAAAGAAATGACAATTGGCAGCTTCTTTCAAGGAAGTGAAAAGAGAGCAAATGAAATAGAAATAGAAGAGGAAGAAGTTCCAGCGAATTGGACACAGGCTTTGGAAGATCTCAAAATTCAATTAACTCAAGAACTTCAGGAACTCAAAAAGCAATCAAGAGAGGCAAGAGAGGCTGAAGACAATTTGAGAAAGGAAATACATGAACTAAAACAAGAAAATAAAAGTCTTAAAAGCCAGAATTGGCCAGTTTGAAAATGAAGCAAAGAAGGCAAAAGATGATCTACAAAGAAAATCAGACCAGAAGGAGAAGGATGACCAAAAAGCCAGGGATGAAATTCAATCTTTAAAAAACAGAATTCAACAACTAGAAGCAAATAACTTCACAAGGCAGCAGGAATATATAGAAAAAATGAAAAATTTGAGAATATGAAACACCTCATTGATTCAACCAAAGATCTGGAGAAAAGAGCTAGAAAAGACAATTTAAGAATTATTGGTTTACCAGAACATCATGATAAAAGAAAAAGTTTAGGCATCATCCTACAAGAAATTATCAGAGACAACTGCCCTGACATTCTCGAACAAGAGGTAAAAGTGGAAATTGAAAGAATCCACAGATCACTTCCTACATTTAATCCACAACTGACAACTTCCAGGAATATTATAGAGGAGTCTAGACATTTCTTTAAGTTGACTGTGAAGAGCTCAATTTGAGAATGCAGAGAAGCAGAGAAGCAGGGTAATACAGTGGACTGAAGACCAGGGTTCAAATCATGCCTCTCAACACTTATTCTGTGACCATGATGTGATCATTTATCCACACTGAGCCTCAGTTTCCTCATCTGTTAAATGGAAATAAGACTTGTAAATACCTACCCCACAAGACTGCAGCAAGACTCAAATAAGTTAATGAATGTAAAGTCCTTTATAAATTTAAGTACTCTATAAATGTTAGTTATTATTAGTTTTTAATTCAATTCCGCAGCATTCATTATACAGGAATTATTTACTCTAAGAAATAACTCTTCTCTGTCTTACAAACAAAAGAACCAATAGACAAACCAGTGACTTCAGCGTTTACAGTTATTACACACAGAGGCAGCACGCACCTGAGTTTCTGTGACATGGGCAAATTCCTTAACTTCTCTGTGTAGTAGAAATATGATAGGAATTGGATGTCTATACAGCACTGAAGAGTTCCTCACAAAAATGCACTGTATAAACTGAAGGTATCATCGAGTCCACTCACTCAACCATCATTACACAACCATCTACACTTGAAGACCTTTCTCAGGCCAATTAGTCTTTGAAAACACACCAAATTTTAGTTTTACTTTCTATAAAGATATAGCAACATCTGTTACTATTGTCAGAGAAAAATACCAGAAAACTTTTGTACATAGAGAATTAAACATTTCAGAATTCAAGTAGAATAGTATGACACTAAATGAAATATCTCAACTTTCCCCTTAAAAATAAGGCAATGTCAACAAATGAACTCTTCAAACTTTTATCTTGAAAACCACAATTGATAAAAACATACTTTTCTATGACTCACAGAAAACAGCTGGTCACATCTGTCAAGAACCCAGCTCTTCCATGGCAGAGAAACTTAAAGCTTTAATACCATACTTACATGTGAGGACTCAGCTCATAGAAATTTCTATTCCTGTAATCTTCTACTTTCTCTGGAGAATAAATGGGCAACGATCTGTATGGGTTCACAGATATAACCACACTTCCAATGTATGTCTGTAATGAGAAAGAAAAAAAATTTACTCATTAGTATAAATCATACAACCTAACATCAATTTTGGTTAGAATTTTTTAATATTTCCTTTTATCCCTCCCAGAATAGCATTATTCCTAACATTTGATTATTAAGTGTATATACTCTTTGGGAAAGCTTTAGAGTCTCTAAACAGATGACCTACCTTGTTTATTCAATTAGATAATGAACAGGAAACAAATCTAGTCACTTAAAATTTTTTAAAAACTATAACCACCTAAGTATATATAGAACCCTGCACATACCAAAAATGATCCTATTTTCTCCAGTATGTCATACTGTACCCTCTCCTCCACCTCTAGCATGAGCTAACAAGTAGTAGTAAGTAAGCCACAATCTTCACTTGCAACCCCCAATAACTGGCAGTCAATTACTCTATTCACTTTGGTGCCTTTGTAGACTATTCCCTCTACCCTTGTCAGAGTGCCACCTCTTAAAACAATTATTTTTTTAAATGGAAGAAAAAAAACAAATTTGGCAAAATTAATCAATATATCAAAAAAGTTTCTGACATCATAATGATGTATACCCATAGACCCCTTCATTTCATTTCATTCTTTTCATGTCTTTTGGAGACAAAATTTATTCTTTGTAATTTTGAAAATTTCATTTTGTATTGTTTTGTGGTTGCTGATCTTTATATTTACACTGTTGTGATCAATATGTGTGTGGTTTTCTTGGTTCTACTTGCTTCACTTTATATCTGATTGTTTAAATCTTTTCATGTTCCTCTCTATCTTCATTATTGATTTTATTTAAACAATATATCCACTACATTAACATACCATGCTTTGTTTAACTATTCCTCCAACTGATGGGTATGTAAGATTTAAATTAATATCCAACACTACAGAGGTATCCTGTTTCCAGTTCTTTGCTAGCCAAAAAAATGTTGGAATAAACATATCAAGGTATGTGTATGAAGCTTTTCTTTTTCTCAGTGATCTCCATCCAAGACATGACTAAGTAGTGGAGTCTTTGGGTCCAAGAGTCTGAGTATTTCAGACACAATTTCCATAATTCCAAATTGTTTTCCAGAATGGCTTAACTAATTAACAGCTCCACTAATAAAGTATTAGCTACCTCTCAGAATGGAAAATGAGGAATTAGGAATGTTATGTTGATTTTTTTCCCAAATAACTTGTCTTAATCAGACCATTTTCTGAAGCTGAAAGACTTAATATTTCATTTTTATTATATTGTCCTTCCATGCAAAATGGTATTATTCACAAACATATATAATACATGCTGAAGAAGTCAGAGCTTCTATACTAGCTTTGCATTTAGTCATGACTAACTTTAGACTATGAGACTTATACACATAAAAAATATTTGTCAGGCTTGCAAATGGTCACCCAAAAGTTTCTCAGCCCACATACATTTTTACGAGTCTCTTCCCCACAAAAAGATAATCTTTGGGGGGTGGGGGGAGTGGTGAGGGAAAAGTGATGTTTTATTGTTTTAAAATAAATTTATCATCATTTAATAACAATTTTGGCAGATATAAATAAAAATATCAGCAATGAATCTTAAAAGCAAAAATTTCCCACCATTTGCATTTTGATCAAAGAAAAAATCCTAATGTTTAACAAAAGAATATCTTTGTTATTCTGTATCCCTCTAATCTTTTTTTTCTGGTTGTGTGTCAGTAAGATTTCGTTGCTTTTTAATGTAGTATAGATATTATATGTAATACTTTGATGACTATACTTTATTCAATCTCTTTCACTTATGATCAGAGTATCATAGGTCTTCCATCCCAATCTCCTCCCTCTTTTATTTTAAATTCACATAATCTCTTCCATAATTCCATGAATTTTTCATATTTTCTGTTTTCATGGTATTCCATCTAATTTCTATATCCTAGTTTATTCTGATATTTCCCAGTGGCCAGACATTCAAAAAAGCTGCAATAAGAAAATCTATTCCCATGCCATCGAGACTAGTTTTTCCTTAAAAGGTAACAATGTGATATATTAATGTGATAAAATATTATCATGCTAAAATAGCAAATATGAGGACTTCTGAGAAGTCCATAAAAACTTACATGAACTAATATAAAGTGAAGTGAGCAAAGGCAAGAAAACAACACACAATGGCTATAATAATGTAAATGCAATGGATAGTCAGCACAAAATAATCGAAAATTAAAGCTGCAAAAGTAGAGAGGTGAAAAGACATTTCCTTACTTCTCACTCTGCTTTGGAAGGGCAGGGAAGAGTAAGCACATAAAATAGTGCATATAGATGTTAGATTTTTTTCCCAAAGCATTGGTTTTGATTTCCCTCATCTTTTTTTCCCCTTTATTGTTAAAGGGAAAATCTCATTGCTTTGTTATAAGCAATGGCTCACTAGAAGGAAAGGGGAGAGGGGCAGGGTAATGAAATAATCCTTGAGACATAACCAGTGCATAGGACCAACACTCAGACAATTCCTTGTTGTCTAATTACAAAAGTTCAGTGAAAGAGGCATCAACTGACTCCTCAGATTGGACACATGCTTCTGATATACCAGCACGGTAAAGAGAGCCACAGAGAAACTTTGTCCAAATTAATCAGTGCCATATTTCTTACTAATTATTCTTTAAATGCCATTAAGCAAATTTCTTCTTTGATGAATATCAGATGGACCCTAAGTACTTCTATCCAACCCAAAACAAAAAATGAACCTCAAGGGCTGACCTGAGTCAGACCTGGCCTTATATAATGGCTTTTGTATTTTTCATTAGATATACAAATAAAACTTCTCTGTATATTTTTATATAGATTAATTTAATTTTTCTTTTTCCTTTTAATAAATGTTCAGTAGAGAGGTTACTAGATAACAGACATGATTACCTGGTAACTTACAATATGTCACCAGAGGCAGCAGCCGTTATTTTATTTTCTCTGTATTTTACAAAGGCTTCCTCCCTTCCTTACTACTTCCTACTGACCAAGAGGATGTGTGTATGTCTACAACAAATTTTTAAAGTGTAATTTTTAACTAAGAGTCAAGAGAATCCACTTGTTGCCAAATGGAGTCATTACCACGGTGGATGGGAACAATCAGCGGAAGATGGACTAAAAGGTAAATTCCCTTGAGGTCTTTCTACAAGGGGAAAACAAAGTATTAGAAACTCTCTTTATCCTTTTCAGTAATTTCTTGAATACAATATTTAAAGGAAAAAAGCAAAAAGCTCTGTCAGGCAGTGGTTCCAATTATATAGTTCCTTTTAACATTTAGACATTAACATTTAATATTTAGACAGTGACTAAACCCTTGATAAAACCTGCCTTGATAGCATTGTTGCAAAGAAAGGAGGCTACATAAAGCCTCCATCTCTCATGCTCCCAGACTGGAGTTTACAGATCATTATACTCAGTTTACCTAGTGCCAAGAAAATGGACTGCACAAACCATGGCTGACAAGTTATCATAAGTATCCCTGAGTTGAAATTGAATACTAAGTAAACTATGTGTCATGCTCACTGTTTTTCAGTAAACCTGTTCTCCATCTGTTAGCACTGCATGGATCCCTAAACTACATTATTCTTCCTCATTTTCCCTTGTCCCACAGAATTTAACAGCTGGGAAATTAGCCAGCCGGGGTTAAGATTTTTCAGTCTACCAAAAAAAAAAAAAGGCATCAAAAACCGAACCATTACAGTAAAGAATAGTAGGAAGTACAGGTTTTTTACTCAACAGCCTCTCCCCTGGATAATAGGTCTGTCATCTACTATGATTCCCGGCTTCCTCATTAAAAGAATGTCTTCTCTGAAAGGAAAAAAAAAAATCTCTGTGCACTTGCCAAGGCTTTAGTAGTCCCACGTGTACCCCGGGACTGTCCATGGTGACAACGCTCACCAAAGTTGAGTCACTGAGAAGCCCTGATGAAAGGCATACCAGAAAGCAGCTGACAGGGTGGGGTCAGGGAATCTGGACTGGACTGAGGCCACTGAGCAGATCCCAAAAACTGTCAGGAAAGGTTCCATTTAAGTCATTCCACTGCTTGGTTAAACCTCAAGAACTCTTGAAGGAACTAACTATGGCACCGACCAGAGCCATTTCTCCCATCACTGATTATGTGGAAACGAGACCGGCAAACATGCGTTGTACTGAGGACGATGACTGGGCACTGGCTTCTTCACTCTAAGACCTATCATTTCAGAACAAGATCTAAATTTGCTGTTTTCTAATTGTATCATGCTCCAAAAGTTCAAAATACTGTTAAACATGAGCCAGTCTAAAAACAGTATTAGTGCTTTCTGAAAGTCACAGTATTATGTCTAAAAAGGAATGAGTATCCCCATACCCATTTCAGTACTAAATATACCAACAGAAAAAAATTAGGGTTATCTGGTAGTAAGGCACCATCAGCACTTAAGTCGATGATACCTCTGCGAATGAGCTAGAAAGGTAGAGGTGTTCCCCTCTGCAGGGCCACCGTGAGCGTCCGGGGCATAGGAAAGCGTCCTAATTCCCAGGCAAGGACACAAGGTTCCTGGTGAGGCTCAGCTAAAGCATTCCATCAATTTCCCCCATGGCAATGGAGATTCAAGGACTCAAGCAGTGATTCATAAGGTGCCCAACAGGATTTTATGGACAAGATACCCAACTATGTAATTTGACAATTTTGAAAAGGAAAAAAAAAAACAACAACTTTTTACATAATGCCCAGCAATTCTAAAAATCAAGTCCAGTAAACTAATACAACTTCCTCATTTTACAAAGGAGAATCTGAGGTTAAATGACCTGCATGGATTCATCCAGATAGTAAATAGTTGAGGTTAAACTTGAAGCCACGTCTTCCTGGTTCAAGTCCAATGCCCTATGAGAATGAGATTTTGAATAGATGGGCTCTGAGGTCCCAGCCATTAGAATTGAGACAATGACTCTGACTGCCATTAATCCTTCCAGCCACTCTAGGAGTCCTCAATGTTTTATACTTATAAGGAGGTCTTTTAATGAGCTAGTCAACAAACCATTTGGCCTTTCTCAAAAAGCTATTGTAGGTAATTTTATTGCATTTTAATTTTATATTTTGCTAAAGCATAAGAACTAGTATAGAAGCTATAGCGAAATATGTTACCCACATAGCTTTCTTTTTTTTAAAATAAAGGCACATGTATTCTATGTATATATAGACACTGTATGCCCACACACACCATGTACCAGCCATGAGGATACAAAGACAAAAGTGAAAATCATTTATGGGGAGCAGGTAGATAGCACAGTGGATATGACTCTAAGCCTAGCAAGAGGAGAACCTGCAATCAAATCTGGTCTCATACACTCCCTAGCTGTGTGTGTGACCCTGGAAAAGTCACTTAACCCCTATTTGCCCAGGCCTAGTCTTCTGTCTTAAGAGTTGTTAGTAGGACAGAAGAAAGTTTTGTTGTTTTTTAAAGTCATTTCCATATCCCCTATACTTAAGAGATCATCCAGTAAAGCCCAACATATTTATCTTTATGTCCACATTTTTGCATGATGTCTCTCCCTTTAGGTTTCCAGCTCCTTAAAGGGAGGAACCATGGTTTTCTCATTAAGTCCCCAGGCAGAGCTTATTACAGTGCTTGGCACATACTAAGCATTCAATAAATAAATGCGCTCTCTCTCTCTCTCTCTCTCTCTCTCTATCTCTCTCTCTCTCTCTCTCTCTTTGCTAACACCTTACATTGTTGTCTAGCACTTACCAGGCACTTGGTAAATGCTTGATGATCAACTGTCTCCATTTTAAATGGTAAAAACATTTCATTAGAATTAGAGACTGAGAGCCCAAAGGGCCCTTGTAGGTCCTTCTGACCTTATATAGAGTCATTTAATCAACCTCCTCATTTTACAGACAAGAATCTGAGGACCAGAATGAGAAACTGAGGTCATGACCTGCCTGGGTCCATCCACCTAATAAATGGTTGGGTTGAGAATTGAAGCCAAGTCTTCCTGACTCAAGACCAATCAATGTGCCGCCTAACTGAGAGTATGTAATATTAGCAAATTAAACCAATTAAATAAACACACAGTAACAAAAAGGTATCCAATTCAGTAACAATTTTAAATGAATCTGTACTTTATCAATCCCCAAAGCACCAATGTATATATGTGTGTGTTTGAGATGTTTACTCAGTCTACAAAGAGCATTTTTTGCATATGTATTACAGTGAGTCATGCTACATATTTTATAGATGCTAAAAAGTTTAAAATGATCATGTTCAGAGCACAATGGTATTCTCAAACTCCTAACAATGCCAGAGAGCCATAGGGGCCCCACAGGTCCTAGGAATAACTACTGTAGTTGAAAACTCCATTTTACAGAAGATAAAATTCAGGCCCCAGAGAAATTCTGAGAACTGCCTGAGCTGAGACAATGTAGTCTACGTTCCTAGATGTGCCCGTTTGAAAGGCTCTCTAGATGATTTAATCCACTTTTTACTTTTTCATCAAAATATGTTGATGCCACACAGTTACAAGCCTTGATTTCTCTCCATGCTCTTATCATTCAATTTTATGCTTCTCCATTCAAAAAGGCAGCATGTTGAGTTAACAATTTAATCTTTCTCCTCCAAAGAGCAGACACATCAAATCATGAGAACATATGAATATTCCTCAGCCCAAACAAAGCAATATTCTGCCTGACATTCATAGTCTTTCAGGATACAGGAAATCAGACCTGCAACAATAATGTCAATGTTCTGGCTGCTTATGTGCTGTGAATGAATAACACCTTCTTAGGCAGATGCCATTTAACCGTCACCATAACTATCTAGAAGACAACCAAGAACCCAAAGGTATGCACAAAAGGCCTGTGCATTGTGATGTAAGCTGGCCCAAATCCCATGCACAAATCCCATGCACGCACTCCATCAGAAAGTTCATTAGGAACTCACTCAGCACCTAGACACTTGCCTGAGACAAAAGAAGGGAAGTGACTTGAATCAGATAGTGAATGGCAGAAACAAGACTAGAAGAACCCCGAGTCTCTTCATCAATCTAGATTTTATTTATTTTATTTGTGGAACCACATACAGAGGCCTCACTGCCACAGCTGTGTCCAAGAGGCTTTGGAGAGGGGGCAGGGGGAGCACACCTGCCAGGATGTTTTCCTCATCAAAGGAAACCAGTCTGGTATCAGGGTTCAATGAGGAAGAATTGCTAACATTTTTGTATTGAGTTCACTTTTTGGCCTGCTAGGACATAAGCTATGATTACAACATTGAAAAACTATAAAGAATGAGAAAAAATGAGGAAAGGGAGAACTTTTTAAAAGACATTTCTCTAAGGCAAAGTTATAAAGAATAAAGCAATGTTGGACCATATTTTAAGAGATTTTTTTGTATTTTGGGGTTTTTTTGTCTATGGTTTTCAAAAGATCAACATTATCACAAATAAAGCAATGTAAATTAGAAATATTTGCTTAAGTTATCAATGAACTGATGGAGAAGCAATGTGGTATAGTGGATAAAACACTAGGCTAGATGCCAGGGAGACCCAAGTTCAAGTCTTGCCTCTACCTAACATACTGACTAAAATTCTGAGGAAGCCATTTAATCTCTCATCAGTCTAAGCAACTCCCTCAGACTATTGGGGATGGGGATTAGGAAGGGGAGGAAGGAAGAGAGGAGAGGAAAGGGGAAAAGATTGTTTATTTTCAGCATTTTTTTTTTAATTTTGAGTTCCAAATTCTCTTCCTCCCACCTTGCTCCACATCCCCCCCCACTGACAAGGCAAGCAATATTATATTAATTACACACCTGAAAATCATGCAAAACAGATCTCTCAATCAGACATGTCACCAAAAAGTTTAAAAATAAAGTTTAAAAAAGTATACTTCAATTTGCACTCAGAGTTCATCAGTTCTCTCTGGAGGTGGATAATACTTTTTCATCTTGAGTCCTTCAGAATTATAAGATAATAAAATTCAAAGAAATTATCAACATGCATTGCTGGAAGGTTTTTCCTCTCTAGGGAGTTCCCTATAGCAAGTCCAGCTCCTAACTCCATGAATTCACAGGACCAGCTCCCACCCCATTATAAAGAGATATCAAATACTAATTACTAGGTCTCAACTGGCATCAAGGGGATAGAATGATAATCCTGTAAAGATTTCTAAGAATTGTGTTTGCCTTCAACAGCCTGAGCCTATAAGGAAAAGGATTTTGATCATGTTACTGATAAATGGAGCCTTTCACCTAAAAAGGTGACTGCTGAAATCTAGTTTCAGCTGGGAGTCCAAAAAAATGTATCATTTCATGTGGCTGCATAATGACTTTCCTGGAATAATATAAGTCATCATCCCTATCTTCAAAAAGCTTGGAAACTAATTAAGGAATGAAAACTTGAAATCATAAGATGCCAGATTTAGAGTTCTAGAACCCTGAAATGGATTGGAAGGCCAAATGAAGTGGAAGGAAAAATTCCTAACCCCCTTGTTCCAGTGAACTCACTAGGTGTTCAGCACACATTACTTCATTTGTGGCTCACAATAATAATCAGTCGACGAGCACTTATTAAGGACTTAACCTGTGCCAGAAAAGGACTAAGCCTTGAGAATATTAAGAAAAATAAATACAGTCCCAGGCTTCAAGTAGTTTCCATTTTAATAGGGAGGGAGGAGATTGCATGTCTACAAATGGGTATATACATGTAAGATCTGTAGAATTTATTAAGCACCTACTATATTTATTATAAATAAGACTATAAGATTCCTTGAGCCAAAGGCTTTTTTTCAAATGATGTTCCCTGGGTCACACAGTTGAGTGTCTAAAATGGGATTCAAGTTCAGGTCTTCTTGACTATATACATTATATACACTGTGTCATCAATGAGGTGAATTTCTAAATATTATATAAACCTTAATTTCTTAATCTCTAAAACTGGGACGATAAATACTTTTGATGCCTACCTTATAGGGTCTTTTTGAGTAAATTGCTTAACAAATTACAAAATGTAATAGAAATAAGAACAATTATTATAAAGCAACTTGCGAAATTTTCTACTAAGGCTCAAGTACATAACTGCCACTAGTAAAATCAATAATCTTTGAAAATATTTAAGTAGTATTAGTAACAACTTATTAAATTATCAATGAATTAAACCAAGCAAAAGATACAATTTTTCTATAATGATTAATAACAATAACAATACCTCAATTGGCTTCTCATCATTTCCCCCCACTCCGTGATTTATCTGTTGTTAAATATCATTATTTTCCTAGTCATTTAGATTCAAAATCTCAGGGTCATCTTTGACTCCTCTCTCTTCCATGGCTCTTATTTCTAATCTGAAATCAATTTGGGGGTATTACTTCCTTTTTGGTTCTTTTTGCCTTCTTTCTCTTCCTTTCCTTCTGTTAATTCCCTAACACACACAGGTGAAGAATCTTTGTGTGTGTGTGTGTGTGTGTGTGTGTGTGTGTGTGTGTGTGTGTGTGTGTGTGTGTGGCATCCCACATGCCAAAAGAGGAAAGGCAATCAAGAAAGGAAAGGATGATCAACATGTCGTTTAAAGGGTTAGGGGCAAGTCAAAGAGAACACAATCAGAGAACTGGCCACTGAATTCGGTAGCTAGAATGTTATTGGTGACCTTTCAAGGCACAGTTTCAATAGAAGGAAAGACTGGTGCCAGCTCAGAAAAGAAAGGCAAGGCAGCAGCGTTAGTCAGAATTCTTAAGGGCATGAAAAAGAAAAAGAAAATGTTAAGTAAAGGAAGCGGAGCAGGATGGTCATTTAAACTCTCTAAAGCTGAAACAGCAGCATTTCCCAATTTAAAGAGGTCTCATTTTTGCAATCTCAAAGAAAAAAAAACCCTGACCAAAAAAGCAAGTCAGGCCAGAAAAGACTATATGAAGTCCAGAGGTTGCCTGTCTCTCAGTAGATCAATGCAAATCTTGTAATAAAAGTTCTAGTAATAAGGGAATTCCCTATACCAGGGAAGAACAGTACCTGCCCTGCAATTTACTGACTTAAGAGAATTACTCAGGGGACACAGAGTGGTGTGTCAGAGAAAGGAGGCAAAGCCAAGTCTCCCTGATAGATCTTTATCCACTGTACAATTAATCCTACCTTTCCAAAATTATTGTTATTTAACAATCTTGGTATGGTCTCAAAATATTTTTTACAAAAACCACTAAGTCTAAGGGAGAGGCGGGGATCCATTTTCAAGGTCTTAAGAATTCTATCTTCAATATTCTTCAATTCACCTACTCCAAGACATATCATCACCTATACTTCTTTTTTTATTTTTAAACCCTTAACTTCTGTGTATTGGCTCCTAGGTGGAAGAGTGGTAAGGGTGGGCAATGGGGGGGTCAAGTGTCTTGCCCAGGGTCACACAGCTGGGAAGTGTCATCACCTATACTTCTAACTCCGTGAGATAAACACAAATGATAAAGAGGCCTTTGTATACAAAGCACTTTTGAGAGTCATCTTGCACCAGGAACATTTCAATGAAACTCTTAATACACAGATAGACGGGGATTCTAGGACTTCAGACACATGACACTAGGAGGTAGACCTGTGAGAACCTTCAGAAATGACAATATGCCCAGGTACTATCAAAACAAGGAGTCTATCCCCTTGGACTTGAAATGCTGGGAATTTGGTCACAAGACGCTAGGTACCACATTGTTTTTATTAGACAGTTACTAGATTTCCCAAAGTTCCTTGAGGAGGGTTTTGGATTTTGTCCATCCCTTGAGCTGCCTTTTTAGACAAACAGCTGAAAAATGTGCAGAACTGCATGTTTGCAAATTACAATGCTACGGTCAATAAGGGAGTTAGGTTTTAGGTTTTTTTTTTCCTATATAAGTCTTCACAGTATTTAATAAATGTAATTTACCATAATATGTTCCTCCCAGAAAAAAAACATTTGCAGTATATAGGCAATGTGTACATTGAAAATAAGAGTGGGGTGGAGGTAGGGAGCATGGAAATCCAAATTAATGCCCATGTTCAACTCCTCAGACTCTATTATAGTACTAACTAGCCAGAGCCTTGTATTGGTGACAATTAAATATTAGTGTCATCTTGTTTTAAAGCAAGATACTACAGCATGGCTTATTCCTTTTAAATAAATTTACTATAGCAGTTACTTTCTTACAATAAGAAAAAAACACTTCCTTATTTGGGAGAGTAATCCTATTCTCCAATTCTGATTTAACTCTCTGAGCTAATAAAATAGATTATTATGAAGAAACTAAATCACAAAACTTCCTACCAGATAATTTTGAAATAACATCATAAAGAAAAATACATTGACAGAATGAATTATGTGTAATAAATGCATTGAACTCTGTGGGTGTATGTGTTTTCTTTTCAATGAAAAATAACTAGAATTCTAATTTTAAGAAGGATTAAATGATCTAAACCCTCAGAGTATAATAGATCTATCTGATGTAACAAGATTTGTAGATAGGTAAGAACTAACTCAAGGCAGCTAGGTAGGTGGCTTAGGGAACAGAGAGAGTGCCAGGCTTGAAGTCAGGAAGACTCATCTTCCTGAGTTCAAATCTAGCAGACATATACTGGCTATATGACCCTGGTCAAATCATCACTTTTTTATCTCAGAAATTTTAATGTGATGTTTCATTATTGCCATTTTTTCACGTAATTATTGTTTCTATTATTTGCTTTTTGAGCCACTCATTACTTGGGTTTTTATTACTGGATTTCATGGTGAAGTCCCTACATGGGTCTGTGACTTTTGTTTATATTTTCTGAACTAATTTTTTTTTGTCATGGTCTATGAAGGATAGTTACCATTTATACCTTTTTACAAGTGTCTGGGACATCTGTGCCCTAAACACAGCCAATTTTTGTAAAATGTTCATATGAAGGTGAAAAATACACATAAAAATATTCTTTAAGCAGTTCTAGCAGTCCCACTTAGACAACCTGATAAGTCTTCTAGCTCTAATTTCTCCAATGATTTGTAATTCTGTATTTTCTCTTATGTTTATCTGTCAGACTTGTCAAAAACTGAAGGAAGGTCACTAAAATCTGCCACTGGTCACTATTATTTTATTGTATGTGTCTTCTTATATTTCAGTTCATAATTCATTAATGAATTTAGATGCTAATGCACTTAGAGCATAAAAGTTTCATATTGATATTTTTTGTCTGTGGTTCCTTTCAATATAAGATAGTTTCTTTGTTTATTGCTTTTTTTTTTTGCCATGAATGTTTTGGTTTTATCTGATAGCATGATTACAATTCTTGCCTTTGGGAATTCATCTCATACAAAGTATATTTTGTTCTAGTGCCTAACTTTATTTGTTGTATTTCTTTGTCTTTAAGGTATATTTCTTGTAAAATATTTACTGTGGGCTTTGCTTTCTAATCCAGTCTCTTTTGACTTTTATTGGATTGTTTAAACCATTCACATTTAAAGTTATAAAGTAGATTTACCTTTTCCTCCATTTGCCTCTGAGTGGAATCCCTCCCATCCCGCAATTGCAGGTTTCTCCTCTTTTCCGTGTAAATACAGACTTTATTCAATTACTTTAACTTCATCTTCTTTAAGACAGCCCTATTCTTACCATCAATTAATTCTCTTCCCTGGGCTTCATCTGCTTCCTCACATGCACTACTTTGTTACCTTATCATTTCCCAGTTTTAGAGTTTTACTTACTAGTTCATTTTTCTTTTATCTAGTTATAAAATCATTCCTTTCATTTTTCCCTCTAATGCAGAAGCAAAATCTCTCTTCCTCTCTTCTCCTTCAACTTGTTTTGTTCATTTTTTCCTGAATTTCTTTTAAAAAGAAATTACTTTCCCTCCTCTTCATTTTTTAATCTTCCTTCTTTTGTTCATTTCTAGACATTCATTCTCTGACTCATGCTCATTTAGCCATCTTATTTCTCTATATACATTTAACATTTTTGAGGTGCCTATATTGGGTTCCTACTTCTAAACAGTTTCTGTTATTGCCTTCTGATTTTGTCCCTTAGCCTCTTTTCCCAACCTTGAAGGTGATAGAGAAGATATTGTCCTACAGTAGAATTTTCCTCTGGCCCTAACTGTACAACCTACTACTGACCTGTGTCCTCCTTTTGGTCATTTTTCCCCCCATTAACCTTAAAATACTTTCTCTGGGTCAAAGCCTTCCCACTCTTCTAAATGTCATCTCCCCTGAAGCAAAATGAGTAGTCTCTCCATGCACCAAAGTCCTGAAGATAATACCTACTCTAAAGTCCTCTTCTGCCTTTACAGAATCTCTTTTCTCCCACAGAACCATTAATCAGTAATAACCCCATCCACAATCAAAAGAAGATTTTTCTCCTCTCCTTCCCCCTTTTTGGTCTCTCCCTTTGTCTTCCTTTCCCATAAGCTCTCTTCTTCCTGAGAAACTACAGAAATTAGTTTCCTTTCACTGTTGGCCTTTTACTTGATAGACTAGATCACATATACCCCTCTCTCTTCTTCCTCCTGTATCCCTTTATACATTCTTACTTAGTGTAATTTAAATGCACAAAACAACCATTAATTCACCTGAAGGTGGGGTGTAGTGAGGTTTAGTCCACAATCTTTCAGGCTGGTTTCTATGTCCTCATTTTTTTTGACTTCTATTTTTACTCATCTTTTCATTTATGCTTAGAAAATTATCTCTTTAATGGTCTCATGGTTGTTATGTTGATATTGTTATCTTTGGTTGCTGCTATTTCTTTACCTGTATTTCCACTGTCTGAGTTACTTGGAAAACAAAACAAAACAAAAAAAAATGTTCATGTCTAGTTTTCTTTCTAGAAACACTTTGAATGTCTCGTTTTTGAACATGATATATCATCTTAGGCTTCATTTTGAGCTCCTTTGCTCTTTAGAATATATTATTACATTCTCTTCTGTGACTGCTGGTAGGTGAAGAATAGTCTTGTGTTATTTGAATTTTCTCTCCTTTGAATTTGAACATCTTTCTACGAATTTGATGTTTGTCACTAGAATTGTTAAGTTTAGTCATTGTATGTATTAGAATTTAAAACATAGGTATTTTTCTACCTAGGGGCAATCTGGGTAGCGTGGGAAATATAAGTAAGGTAATGGGGTCACCAGGGATATTATAAATTAACTAAGGGATTTGTGGGAACACACTCTGGGATTGAAGAGAGACTAAAACTGAACATTGAAGACTTGTACAGCTAAGCCACTCCCAACTGAAAAATAACAGCCAACTGTCACTCTGGCCAGAGGCCTTAAATTCAACTGACAAGGTAACAGGATGAAACTAAAGGAGGGATAGGAATGTCTACACTAAAACCTTAACACCGAATAACAAAACCCACAGGGAGAGGGAAGGACTTATTACTACACTAATCTAAGTGATCTAAACTAACAGGGTCCAAGGAGCAGTGGAGTCTCTGGGTTTCTGCCTCAGACCTGGAACCTGCCAGGCTTGAACAGCTCAGCTAGGGGCTTTGTGGCTTTGGGATTCTCACTGCAATCTACTGATGATCTCTGGATGCCAGGAGCTAAAGTTGTCTCAGGTACCAAGTAGAGAAGGTTTTGCTTGAAGCACTGTCCACCAGTTCTCAAACTTCTCTTCCTCCCTTGGCTCAGTAGATCTTGTCCTTTTGCTAGATGCCACACTCAGGATCCCAGGTGAAAACAGGAAGCAGGGTGTCCTCTGCTCTGAGGTCTCCCAGGCTGGCAACAGTTTTTGCCCACCACTAATGGAATCCTCACTCAGGGCCAAGTCACCTCTTCCTCCTCCTTCATTCCAACCTAGAATGAAGTTTGTCACTTCATTCCCAGCTCCAGCTCCTTCCTGCTATGTACTTCCTAATCAATACATAATCAATACCTAATCTAATCTTCCTCACAACAGTAGTCTTCAAATTGCATTTTATTTTCTATGTTCAGAAATTCTAAGCAATTTTTTTTGGTATTATTTCTTGCATTAGAGTATTCAGGGTTTGGGTTTTTTTTTTTATTTTTATTTTTACTGATTCATGTTCTTTCAGTAGATTTATAATCTTTAGGCCGCCTTTATAAATCTTGCCTTTGAGATAAATATGTTTTGTATGTCTGCTTCTCTTCTTCCAGAGTGTCCTTTGTTTCTGAGTATTTGCATTCCCAATTATCTTCTCTTTCGGTTTTTCCATGTGACTTGCCACCCTGGATTCAAGTTATTCTATTCTGCCAATTATTTTTGCTGTGCACGCCATAATTCTGCTTTAATAATTTTTTTTCTACTTTAAATCATTCAGGAATAACATATTTGTAGTTCTATGCTCTCCTAAAAATCCACAGGGGTTATCTGCCTCATCACATTTTCCTTTGTCTTGAAATAGTTATTAGGGGATGCCTGGATTCTTTTTAGCAGAACGGGAGGCTATATATCAAACTACCAAAAAACTTTTTTATAGAATTAGAAAAAATTATAACAAAGTTCATCTGGAAGAACAAAATATTATGAATATCAAGGGAAATAATGAAAAAAAATGTGAAGGATGGGGGCCTAGTAGTATCAAATCTTAAACTATACTATAAAACACTGGTCATCAAAACAACATGGTACTGGCTAAGAGACAGAAGGGAAGATCAATGGAACAGACTAAGGATAAATGACTTCAGCAAGCTAGTGTTTGATAAACTCAAAGATTCCAGCTTTCAAGACAAAAACTATTTGACAAAAACTGCTGGGAAAATTGGAAAATAACATGGGAAAAAGTTTAGATCAACATCTTACACCCTATACCAAGATAAATTCAAAATGGGTAAATGACTTAAATATAAAGAGCAAAATCATAAATAAATTAGGTGAACATAGAATAGTATACCTTGTCAGATCTGCGGGAAAGGATGGAATTTAAGATCAAGCAAGAGATAGAGAACATTACAAAATGTAAAATGAATGACTTTGATTATATCAAATTAAAAAGGTTTTGTAAAAAACAAAACCAAAGGAACCAAAATTAGGAAGGAAAACAACTAGGAAAACAGTTTTATAACAGAACTCTCTGACAAAGGTTTAATTTCCCAAATATATATGGAACTAAGATCAGGAAGCTATATTCCTTTTCTGTTATTAATATCTTCCCTGATGGCGTTATCTGCTTCTGTTAAAGATCTTTAACTGAATTTCCTTCTTCCTAAGATCTTTGCTAATTCCAGTCTTTTTTCCCCTTATATTCCTATTACTCACTTTTTTATTCCTCACTCTTTGATCTCAGTTTCCAAGAAGACTGAACCTTAAAAGTCATCTTTAAACTCTGTCCACTTTATGGCATCTCTGTCCCAAAGGACTGCTGGGGAGAACAGAACTGGCTTCAGGAAGATGCCTGTTAGATTCATACACACTCTAGTGTCATGTCCCACTTGTCTCTGTTCTGCAGTTTTCTAACAGAGTACTATTAAGGCACAGAATATTATAGTTTCAGCAAGAATAAACTTCTGCCTTTTGGTTTTCCATGGCAAAAGGAAGGGGTGGTAATGCTGAGTTCTCTTGCAAGTCCATAGGGTTGGCTTTGATCCCTAGGTTGAATGTGGTGAGTGATGGGAGACGGTGCTGAGTGAGCCTACTGCTAACTGTTACTTTATCAAGCTCTTCTACTTCTACTTCTTAGTGTCCTAAGCTATAGAGACACGTGAAACTGTTTTCTCTCTTGTACAGAATTCCTATTCTGGAGAGGTTTGAGAAGTCATAAGAACTGGAGAAAACATAAAATATAAAAATATACAGTTCTCCATCTTGTTAGTTATGTGACCTAGAAAACTCTGCTTTGTTTTTTTTTTTCCTTTTCATATCTTCTAAAACATACTTTACAGGTTTCTTTCAGCTATTTCCTAACTACAGATTAACTGTGGTTTGATGATTATATTATTTATTATTGAGGTTATCAATATGGTATACTTAGGGTGAAGACACAGAAAGACAAGCAGATGTAGATGGTCAAGGACAATGGACTGAATGAATAATGACTTGGAACTTGCTTTCTTAAAAAGATTCAGACATAAGTTAGCCTTGGGTCATTTGTCTCTTTTATGTAAATGAAGGACACAGCTACACAAATTTCTAGGCACTGAAATACAGATGAATTTTACAAATCTAATAAGAAAATCAAAGACTAAAAATACCTTCTCTTAAGTTATTTTTTCACCATCCAGAAACTTGTAGTATCTCTTGCTCAATAAAATTCAACAGTTCTCTATTAACCTCCTCCAAGATAAACTACAACTCAGGTTTGGCTTCTAAAGTCTATCCTAACTTGGCCGCAACTCGTCTTTCCAGGAGAGCAGCTGGATAGTATAGTTGATAGAGTGCCAGGCCTGGAGTCAGAAATTCAAATTAATATACCCAGAATTCAAATCTGGCCTCAGACACCTACTAGCTATGTGACCCTAGGTAAGTCACTTAAACCTGTGTGCCTCAGTTTCCTTCTTTGTAAAGTGAACAGGAAAAGGAAATGGCAAACCACTCTATCTGCCAAGAAAAACCCAAATCAGGACCCAGAGAGTAGAACAAGGCTGAAACAACTAACCAACATCTTTCCAGCCTCACTCTACATGACTTACCTTCACTTACCTTCCCTTATATTACCATCTATCCAAAATGACCTTCCCTCCATCCCTCCCACAGTGCCTTAGACCCAGCCATCCTCTGTGCCCTCCCTCCTTACCTCTGCCTCACAGAATTCCTCACTTCCTTCAAAGGGTAGCTCAAGTACCACCTTCTACACAATGTCTTTGCAGAGTTCCCCAACTCACTCCATTTATTCTAAATGTATTACTATATACAGATATTATTTCCCCAAATATAAGGTAAGCTTCTTGAGAGCTGAGATTTTTTTTTTCATTTTTTTGTCCTATTCCCCTTGTTCATAACAGGCACTTAATAAATGCTGACTGAATTGTTGTCACTGTCCTCTGTCTTACCATAACCATTCAAAATGCCATCTGTGACGCATGCACCACCACGACAAAAGGCCGGAGACCTGGCCCTACCACTCTTTTTCCCTTGTAAGCATGTCAGTACAATGTGAAGAAACAGGCTTATCCCAAAGTCTATAGGGCTTCATCTAAATCCAAGTCCACAGTTCTCTGCAAAACTCCCCTTAATTTTTGTCTTTAAAGAGTCTTAAGCATAAACGACTTTAAAAATAGAATCTTTAATGTTATAATGGAATCTATTATCTATCTAATAAAAACTCACATAGGGAACATAAACATTGGTAGAACCAGTGAATCTACATGGCAGGAAGATGGTAAAGAAAATCTGTATGTAATTGGTCAAGCACAAACAACTTTTAAAATGGAATCTTTAATGTTATAATGTGATTTATTATCTATGTAATAATATCTCACATATAAGTCACAAATATTGATAGAATCTGTGAATTTACATGGCAGGAAGATAGCTAAAAAAACTTCTAGATAATTGGTCAATGTCTTCTCTTTTTTATTTTTTTATTAACAATTACCTTCCATCTTAGAATCAACACTGTGCATTGGTTCTAAAGTGGAAGAGCTAGGCAATGGGAATTAAGTGGCTGGTGCAGGATCACCCAACTATGAAGTGTTTTAGGCCAAATTTGAACCCAGGATCTCCCATCTCTAGGTCTACCTCTCTATCTACTGAGACACCTAGCTGTCCCCCCAGCAATGTCTTCTTAAGGTGAGCACTATCATGGATTTCCTGGTGTAAATGAAATACAGAGTAAGAACATGGCAAATATCACCAAGATAGACCAGATTTCATTGCTACTGCCAAAGGATTCAAATGATGGATGGTGCTCCAGCTCCCTGAAGACACAACAAAGTACTTCTGGGCCTATAATTTGCTGTTTTCCCATCAGTCTTCTGATCTGATGCCTGTTTCGCTCAGTCAAGATTATTTGGTGATTTTTTTTTAAATCCCATTTCTTGGAGGGGAGGATGAGGGTGGTAATGGTAATACTTACGGTATTATTTAAAGTAATACTTAAACCTCATTCTCACTGGAACTGGCTCAAAAAGGGAAGAATAGCCAGATTCATTGGGGTATAGAATCCTAGTTTACCCTATCTTACCTATCTTATTGGAGTGGTGGAGAGGGAATAATATAAGGAAGGAAAAGTTGAGGGGGAGTAATTAAAAGACCCTATAGAGAAGTAGGAGGGGAATAATAAAGAAAAGAAAGGGGATGGTGGGGAGAGGAGTAATATAAGGGAAGGGAAAGAGAGAGAATGTCTAAAAGCAAAACATTGGTGTGGAGGGAGAGTGAAAGAAGAAATGGCAGGATTAAAAGAGGAAATCAAGATGGAGAGGAATACACAAATGATAATCATAACTGAATGCAAATGGGATGAACTCACCCATAAAATGAAAGTGGATAGCAGAATCCTACCACAGATTTACAAGAAACACATTTGAGGCAGGTAGATACACACAGAGTAAATGTAAGGGGCTGGAACAGAATCTATTGGGCTTCAACTGAGACCAAAAAAAAAAAAAAAAAAAAAAAAAAAGGCAGGAGTAGTAGTAATTATCTCTTATTGATCTGATTAAAAGAGGTAAGGAAGGTAATTACATCAAGTACAGATAATGAAGTAATATCAGTACTTAACTAATATGCACCAAATGGTTTAGCGTCCAGATTTTTTAAAATTCCATTTCTTAAAGGGGAAAGAATATACTTATACAAAAACATTTATAACTGCTCTTTTCCTGGTGGCAAAGAATTGGAAATTAAAGGGATGTTCATCAATTAGGGATTGGCTGAACAAATTTTGTTATATGATGGTAATGGAATACTATTGTTTTATAAGGAGTGATGAAGAGGATAATTTCAGAAAGAACTGGAAAGACCTTCATAGACTGATGCAGTGGGAAAGAAGCAGAACCAGGAAAACACCATAAGCAGTAACAGAAATATTGTATGATGATCAACTGTGAAAGACTTAGATACTCTCAGCAAAACAATGATCCAGGGCAATTCTGAGGGACTTATGACAAAGAATGCTATCTACCTCCAGAGAAAGAACTGTTGGAAGTCAGAATGTAGATGAATGCATAAGATTTTTCAGTTGTTTATTTGGGTTTATATTTTGGTTTTATAAGATTATTCACTTAAAAATGAACACTATGGAAATATGTTTTGCATGATAATACACAAATAACTCAGAATGAATCTACTGCCAGTACCAGGAGGGGGAAAGGAAGGGAGGAAGGAAGATAAGTTCAGTCCTATAACTTAGGAAAATTGTGTGGAAATTTGTTATTACATGTAACTGTTGGGGAAAAAAAGGAAAAAAAGGAAAAAACAATAAGACCAGAAATGTGGGCATCTTCAAAAGTTTTCATAAAGAAAAGCCATTTGCATGTTCCAAGTCCTCAACAGGAGCCACACACATCTCTTAGAACTTCTTCACAATATATGATGATTCAAAATAATTTAAAGAATCAAAAGATGCCCCAAAAATCTAGCATTGGACTGCTTCATCAGTACTTTCTCATGCTCACCCTTTTCAAGCCATCTTTTCTCTTTCTTAAGGATACTGAGACCTTCACATCACTCTGCCATTTGCCATTCACAATTAAAGATAATTAGGAACTGCCATGGGCTAGTTTCTACAATACAGCTGCCTCTCATGCATCACATGCATACATACTGTGGACTCCAGTATGCTGCTGCAAGCCCTCCCAGAAGCCTAGCTTGTACTGGTCAGCAGAACCTCGCATCAGACACAAAAGCTTCCCAAAGTCTTGTGCTGAGGTGTTGCACACATAATAGAGATGCAATGTGACTTCAAGGCTACATGAGTGTGTGGGTGGCCATTTCCTCCACCTCTACCTCAAAACACATTAGAACTTTATCCTCTAGATCTTTGCTGCCAGCTCCTTCTCTCCATCAGTATCTGCCTCTAATCTCTATCAGCACTGCTGCAGCCCTGACCTTAGCATTCCCCAGACTCTATTATCTTTGCTTTTATTTCTCTTCTGTCTTCCAGCCTCCAGCTCCTCTTCCCAGATTTTATTCAGAAATATCAGCTTCTTATAGACTTCACAAACCAACCAGAGAACTTTTGTTCTGTAAGTCAAATGGACTGAAAACCAGGGAATTTGGTGTAAATTTTTTTAACCCTTACTAAGTATTGATTAAGGCAGAAGAGTGGTAAGGGCTAAGCAATGGAGGTTAAGTGGCTTGCTCAGGATTGCACAGCTGGAAAGTGTTTTAAGGCCAGATTTGATCCCAGGACCGTCCATCTCTAGGCCTGGCTCTATGCACTGAGCCATCTAGCTGCTCCTAATATGGTGTAATCTTAAGGGTTTCTGGCTATTCCTAAAAGCATTTATTTGGTTATGAGGGTTAATCTTTGTAGCCAAAGAGCTCTGTCATATTTTGTAGATGATTCTGAATCTGAATCCACCATTTTAGAAACCCAGAAGTTCCAAGAAGGCTGGTGTCTAAATAGCTAATATATTATTGAATTTCACAACTGTTCTCCTTTTTTCTAGAGTGTCTCAATACAGAAGGAAGATATTCTAGGACCTTGAAAGTACTACTCATAATAGCTAGTGTTAAGGGGAAAAGACCTACTTGTACAAAAATATTTATAGCTATCCTTTTTGTGGTGACAAAGAACTGAAAACTGAAGAGATGTCCATCAGCTGGGGAATGGCTGAACAAACTGTGACATATGATGGTGATGGAATACTACTGTGTTGTAAGGAATGATGAACTGAAGGATTTTAGAAGGAGCTAAAAAGACCTTCATAGACTGATACAGAGTGAAATAAGCTGAACCACGTGAACACTGTATACATTAAAAGCAATATTATGAAAAGATCAAATGTGATAGACTTAGCTACTCTCAGCAATACAATGATTCAGGTCAATTCAGAGGAATTTATGACAAAGAATGCTATCCATCTCCAGAGAGAGAACTGTTGGAGACAGAATGCAGATAAATGTATAAGATTTTTCACTTGTTTTTTGAGGATTTTGGCTTTATATGATTATTCACTTACAAAAATGAACAATATAAAAATGTTTTGCATGATAATACATGTATAACCCAGATCAAATTACTTGGCAGCTCCGGAATGTGGAAGAGAAGGAAACAATTTGGATCATATAACTTTAGAAAATTTATGTAGAAATTTATTACATGTAATTGGTAAAAAAAAAATTTTTTTTAAAGAACAGCTAGCATTTATAAGGCACACTGAAGTCTGCGAAAGCACTTTATATATGCTACCTCATTTTATCCTCATGACAACCCTAGGAGGTAGATGTTATTATTATTTGAATTTTACAGATGAGGATACTGAGGCAGATAGATGTTCAATGGCAGGACCATACAGCTCAGGACATCCTGACTCCAAGTCCAACACTTAAATCCAGTGCACCACCTCACCGTCTTCAAAAAGGCCAAGCTGATGATGGCCCAAACAAAACTCCTACTAACAAAAGAGAGCTGACTCTTACGTTCAAATTAAATGATTCCACGTGGTTGGTACTTGGTCTATATAGAGGAAATAGAAATGGTTTTGCTGTGATATCTAAAAGAACTCTCTCAGGTACACTTAGTGAACAAAGCTACCTCAAAACACAAAAGCACAATGACTTCACAGTAGAAAAGACATTCCACGGATGGCTTAAAAAATGAAATTAGGAAGCCGTGGAACCCAGACTTCCCGTCTGCGGAAGACCCACAAATCTACAGCTTGGCACTTGGCTAAAAAGGCAGTTGTTTTTACTGGCCACAATGGATCAGATATTTGAATGAACTCAATGTTCCACTCATAGCCCTCAGGCCCATTTTCAATTCACGTAATGGTGAATTGTACTTTTTTTGAGGCCAAAAGGAAAAGTGATCAGTAACGTTGGTTGAGATATAATTTATTCCTTCTACCCCGGTGACAAAGACTGTTAAAAGTCTATCTCTGTTTGAAGGTCTTTTATTTGGCGTCAGACCAGACATTACAACCAAAGCAGTGTAACTGTCGGGTTTTCCCACCTGGAAGGCTAAATGCTTTCTATACTTTGAGGGAAGGTGACACCACATGTCACTGCCAACCCAAACAATGAAGCTAATTGCTCTGCAAAGGCACTTTCTATCTCCCCCAATAAAATAAGGACTTTGAAGAGCTCCATCTCTTACATGTAACAAATATGGCTTTGTGTTGGAACCAGTTGTCAAAACCTCAGCAATCCTACATTAATTGTCAGGGAAAAAATATATATCAGATGGCTAATTCTTAGATTACACAATTATTTCATAAAGAAACAATACAGAGCCCCAAGGTCACATTGAGCATTAACCTCAAAGTCATGAATATCAGTTTGGAAGGGAAGAGCAGATATAGCAGAATCTTTACATTTAAGTTTCCAGACATAATAACAATGTCCATAATCCCCCTCTACTTATTTCAATATTTCCTCCTCCTAATCCCCCTGTAGACAAATAGGAAACCAAAAAGATGTGTGGCAAATACACCCAACTTTATCTTCAAAACACAAACATCCATTAAAAAAAAAAAGAGAGAGAAAAGCATGTTATAAGCTTTGTTTTGACCCTCTCTCACGTCTCTCAACCCTGGGGCACAGGTTCCAGAGCCTATTTTCACAGCTAAACTTATAATCTATGTACATGTTTGAATCCTAGCTCTGCTCTTTACTGTCTATGTGACTTTGGGCAAATCTAATTTTTTTATTTATAAAATTATGGGTCTGGAACCGAAGATCTCTAAAATCTCTTTCAGCTCTCATTTTCTTTGATCCTATAGATTTCAGGAGGCAAACAGAAATTCAACATGTTCCTGAAAAGCTACATGTACTTCTAATCTCAATATATTTAAATCTATTTAAAAAGTACAAACAATACTTAAGTATTAACACTGTGGCAAATACTTTCATAAAATAAGGAAGCCTTTTTTAGACAAAAAAAAAAAATCCCCCTCTTCCAGTCTTCTAATCTAGCCCTTTGTATTTGAATTGTTTATCATATCAGATTTTCTTAAAATAGGGTATGACTGTATTTCCCAAAATTTCCAGGCACCAAACCCATATGCCTACTTAATATATGCTCATGTTCCCAGAATCTAAAAAGAAAAAAAACCAACTAAGTCAACATACTTATAAAAAGAAGTCAGCGGTTTACATTTTATTAGTGGCTCGACTAATTAGATCCTATATCCCCAAAAGAGGCACCTCTGAAAGGCAGTCTCCAGAGATGTCAGATTTGTTCATCTCTTTTCTTCTGACTGTAAATAAATCATCTCATGGTTTTTGTTGTTGTTTAGTCATTTCCAGTCATGTCCAATTCTCTGTCACTCCATTTAAGCTTTTCTTAGCAAAGATATTGGAGTGTTCTGCCATTTTCTTCTCCAGATCATTTTACAAATGAGGAAATAGGCAAACAGTTAAGTGACTTGCCCAGAGCCAAACTGAGAGTCACTGTCTGAGGCCAGATTTGAACTCACAATTCCAAGCCTGGTGGCTCCATCCACTGTGCCACCACCTAGCTGCCCCCAGGTAAGGACCCTCTAAACTTCCCACGGCACCCACACCATTCCCTGTACACGGAGGTCTTTGAATCGAAGGACACACTTACATATATTTCATTGTGGTCAAACCGCTTCTTCAGGTTATCAATGAATGACTCCTCGTTGAGAGGCTCCAAAAGGACCATATCTCCCACTCCGATCATATTGTCCAGAAGGGATGTCTTCACCTCCATCTTGGCCATCGCTCTCCCCTAGGATCAAGACAAAAATAAAAAGTTAAGTAACCTGAAGAAAATCTGTTCTGTGCCTCCCAGAAACACAGTAATGCCAGTGTCCAAATTAAAAACATCCATTGAATCAGTGATTTAGAACCAAAAGCCTCCTTAAAGGTTATCTAATCCAGCCTCATCATTTGACAGAGTCAAAAACTCGGGCCCAGGCAGCCTCTAAATACAGGTCCTCTAACTCTAAAACCCGACTTGCAAACAATGGATGAAAAACACCAAACCTCACACCTAAAAGCTGCCTCTAGATTTCTTTTATTGTATTCAATCATGTCCAACTCTTCAGGACCCCATTTGGGGTTTTCTTAATAAAGATAGTGCAATGGCATTTCCAGCTCATTTTACAGATGAGTAAACTGAGGCAAACAGAGGGAAGTGCCTTGCCCAGCATCACATAGCAAGTAAGTGAGGCTGGATTTGAACTCAAGAAGGTGAGTCTCCCTGACTCCAGACCCTGCCACGTACCTGCCAATTCCCCCATTCCCAGAATATCTCCCAGCTCCGGCAGAGCTAACCCTCCCATCCTTGGCTCACTTCTGTCCCTACCTACTCTCTCTTACAAGAAGGAATCCTTCACCCACTGCACGTATCACAAAAGAAGCCTCCATCCCTACCCCAAATGTGTTCTTAGCGTCCCAAGTGAAAACAATGTACTTTCTCCCCAGAAACGGGATGAAAAGTGTTTGGTTCTATAGTCCAGATGTATTACAAATTTAATAGATTTTTGTGGGCTAGCCTGGGTAAACAAATCACTACTTATTTCATTGTTTCTTAGGGAAAATACATTCTGAGCTACAAACAATTAACTTACAAATCCAACTTTTGGAGCCAAGAGTTGGGGGCCGTCCAGTTCATGAGGAGTATAGACCTTGCCAATAGTGACCTCAGTGGCATCAAATTTCATTCAAATAACCATGTGCTTTTTAGTAATAGTAAAATCAAAATGCCACACAATGTTATTATGCTCAATTTTAGCAGAATTTTTTAGACACCAAAAACACTAACTTTTTCTTTCAAAGCTATAGAGATTCCACCAAGACCAAAAAAGAGGCCTACTAAAGAATTCTCCATCACCATTACTACCGCTGCCAGTGTCTAGAGAAGCCAGGCTACCCATCGATGAAATGTACTGTCCCTGAGGCTGTAAAAATGTGAATGCTTTCTCCAGGGTACAAAATTTTCTCTTAATCGTTTGCGCACAATTATTTTTTAAAAGGAATAAGGTTCTAGAGCCAAGCTAAGTTGGGCCCTTGGGCTCCCTCTGAACTGCTATTGTACTCTTAGTGCATAATACAAGGAGAAAATGACCTTTGGGTTCTTTCCATTAAAGAGCAACTTTCTGAAACTTATTCTGCCTTACACATACATGATAGCTTATAGTTGCTCTGAGTTCTAACATAAAAAGGCGCCCTCTGGATTACTACTGCCTTTCGTAATCTACACTGTAAGTCTCGTAAAGGCAGCCCAACTTCATTAAATCGGTACTACCGTCAAAGAAGCCAAGAATCGTAACTACTTCTCGTAATTAACTGGAACCATCGCCGGGGCTGACAAATACCATTTCTGTCGCTATGAGAATAAACAGCACTCTGATTTCCTCTCTGAAACAACTAAAGAAATAAAACCTAGATTAGGCAGAGCCATTCATCCTCCTAGGTGCGGGGCGAGGGGGTGGGGGGGAAGGGAGTGGAAGACAAACAGGGAAGAGCTTAACATTTAAAAGATAATAGAGATGCTTTTTAAAAATTGTTGACATTTTATAGATTTTGTGCCAACCACCCTATAAAGCTATAATCCGCAGACACTACAGTTGAACAATAATGGCCCGGGGAGGCATCTAGAGTTTGGAGTTTGTTCAAATGAAAGAGACTCTGTGATTCTGAAGAGGTGATGATGAAGAGGAAGGAAACAATCACTCCTGGTGCTATAGGCAAGGCCAAGAGCATCTTTGAGCTTGTAGCTAGCTGGAATTGCTTTAGGGCTTAAGTAAAATAAGAAAAAATACTGTCTAATTTTAAGTGCTCTAAATAAACACAAATCAAATTTTCAGGCACTCAAAAAGCTCATAGCTCAAACCCAAAATCCAATTTTGGATAGACTATTTCAAATAAGACAGGTATGAAAAGGGACAGATCCCGGGATTATTTGGGGTTTTTTTTTGGGGGGGGGGTCTTGTCAAGGAGTACAAGACAGGATTAGAAGAGAAGTAAATCTGAGAAGATTATTTAAAATATCTTAACAAAATTACTAACATCTAAAACAAAAGAAAGTGAATTGGAATGGGAACTCTGATTTTTGGGTCCTTGGCAGTTTTCTGTACCAAAGTCCTTTTTTACAAACATAGCTGGGGAAATGGCAAACTGAGGTTTTTAATCCCTTCGAGTAACACAAACCAAACCGTCCCACTGTAGAAGGCTTTCCTATCACTATCTCTTGCCATCTCCATGTTAAAAAAGTTTATATTCCCAAGGGTTCTAATGTTCACATTACTTTCGTGTGGTTTTATGATGTCTGAGGAAAAGAAAAGCCTTGAAGTTCAATAACTTCTGGGTCCAAAGTAGGTCATAAAATCTGGTCATCTCTGAAAGTCTGAGGCCCAACCAACCATGAAGCAAGGATGGCTGAAAAAATACTAAGAGGCACCTGATCCAACAGGGAATCATAGGTTTCAGAAAGACCTCTGAGAGTTCATCTAGTCTAACTCACTCATTTTACAGAAAGGTGTGAAATTTCAACTTCAGAAAAAGAAGACCTGAGAGTCCTATCAGGATCACTAAGTGAGAAGTGTAGCATTTGAGGACCCCAAAAGCAAATGTCAGCTTAGTTTACATGTGATTCAATTTAGCAAATACTGAAGCAGATACTCTGCATAAAACTATGCTAGATGCTGCTTTAAGTAAGGAAAGCATGAGGTCTAGAATTACTTCTTTGTGCTTTGCCACAGGAGGCAGCAGCTAGATGGTACGGAGGAAGATCTAAATTCAAATCCATATCCAGATATGTACTAGCTGTATTACTCTGGGCAAGTCACTTAACCTCTGGTTGCCTTCATCCACTGGAAGAAGAAATGGCAAATCACTCTAGCACCTTTACCAAGAAAAGCCACCGGAAAGGATGGTCCACAAGGCCATGAAGAGTTGGCCATTTCCAGCCAATAACAAAGACTTTGCTGTGGCCTTTCCATAATGAGAACAGGACTTCTTAACCAGAGATCAATGTGCTTCTTGGCCTCTTTTCATATTTTAATAATTGTATTTTGATATATTTTCTTTCTTTTGTAATCTATGTTACTTTATTTTATGCATTTTAATACATTTTCCAGTAAAGTCCATAAGACTCCACCAGTAATCTGCCAAAAGGGTCCATCTCACACACACACACACACACACACACACACACACACACACAGTTAAGGATCCTTGAAATAAGGAACCCAGATCTGAGTAACATTTTTAAAGGCTTCTGACAAGCTGAAGGGTATCCAAAGGAAGACAAGAAACAGCATGATTTAGAATGATAAGATCAAGCTATACAAGTATTTGTTAAGGGAACTGGGAAGATTTAACCTAGATAGAAGACTGGGAGGTGGGGGGGTAATGCAATAGTTCTGGTGAGTTGTCACATGGAAGAGGATAGATAAGGGAAGGAAATAAGACTTTTAAAGTGCCTACTATGTGCAAGGCACTATGTTAAGTACTATTAACAAATATTAATAATAGCTAAGATTCATACAGCACTCATAGTGTACTATGTTGTTGTTTTTTTACAAATTTTTACAAATTATAAAACTATTACAAATAATATCTGATCCAAGGAGTCATTTTTAGTTTTGTCTGACTCTTCATGACCCCATTTGGAGTTTTCTTGGCAAAGATACTGGAGTGGTCTTGCCATTCCTTCTCTAGTTCATTTCACAGATGAGGAAACTGAGGCAAACAGGGTTAAGTGACTTGCCTTGAGTCACACTGCTAGTAAATATCTGAGGCCAAATTTGAAAGATCTTCCTAACACCAGGCCCAGAGTTCTATCCACTGTGTCACCCAGCTGTTCCACCCTAGGAGATGGCTACTCTTATCCGTATTTTTTACTTGAAGAAAGCCCAAGGTCACACAGCCAGTCAGAGAATTTCAACTTGCTGTACTTGGACCTAGTGGGCAAAACCAAGAGCAAATGAGTGGAGGCTATGGAGAGGAAGACAAAGGCTCTATGTAAATAAAAACCTCCAACAACTAGAGCTATAAAAATATGACAGACTGCTTCCCCTTGTGAGGAGTCTAAACTGGATAATCCCTTGTCGGAGCTATTGTAGACAAGGAACCTTCCTATGTGGGCACAGCAGTCTCTTCCAAATTTGGGATTCTGTGATACAAGGACTAAAATTCAGTTCTGGTCCAGTAAGGGGAGGATGCTCATTCTGACAGTCTGACATACTGATATACGATAATACATGAGGAGTGCACTAAGGCATTCTGAAACAAACTATTCCACAAAGACTGGTCTGTTTTGTTTGGCTTCATTTTTTCTTCAGAAGACAAGAAAGACATCTTCCAAAGCTTCCCAAAGGAGATGGCACTGGAGGGGTAAAACAACGAGTTCAAAGGCTATTACAATAATTCAGACAAGACTAGGCAGAGCAGGAGACCTGATACTGGTCTAGGCTCAACTACTAATTAGTTGTATGCCCCTGAGCAAATTACTTTTCTTCGTTGCCTTAGTTCTATCATGCTGGAATAGATCAGGGATTGAATCTGGAATCAAAAAACCATGGGTTCAAATTCCAACTCTGACACCACGAGACTATGGATGACTTATTTAGCTTTCCAAACAGTTTTCTCACCAGTAGAGAGGGGGATATTTATAACAGACCTTTACTAGGTGACTGAGCAATTTACTTAACCTTCTCCAAGTCACAGTTTTCTCATCAGGAAAGGTAAGGGACTTAATAAAATCTGTGATGCTATTTTACAGGGTTATTGTAAAGCTCCCAAAGAAATCATGTGCGCAAAGGGTAGCAAAGTGGCACAGTGGAGAGAATTCTGCCAAGCCTGGAGGCAGGAAGACTCATCTTCCTGAGTTTAAATCTGGCCTCCGACATTTATTTAGCTATTTGACCCCTGAGTAAGTCACTTAACCTGGTTTGTCTTGGTTTCCTCATCTTAAGGAAAGGTAAAACCACTCCAGTATCTTCTCCCCCCCCAAAAAAAAGGAAAAAAAAAAAACACCAAACAAAAAAAGCGAATCCAAGTGGGGTCATGAAAAGTCAGAAAAGACTAAAATGACTGAATAATAATAGTAATAATAAGTAAATCACTTTTTGTGACTGCATATAAATATGTATTATAAATTATGAATATGTAAATGTCAGTTATTATCTGTAAAATGAGGGGTTTGGACTCAGTAACTCTCAGCTTTATTTTGTCCTGTGAATAAAGGAGGAAGTGAACAAAGAGAATGAGAATGATGAGAACTGGAGGGATATAAACAACACTTCAAAAGGAAGAAATGACAGGACTTTTGACTCATTTTGGAGGAGTGCAAAGAGGTGGCAATGACCAGAAAACAGGCAGAGATTTAGGACTGGCACTAAAGGAGCATTTGGACAAGAGATCTCAATTATGTACAGTTAAGGCTAGGAGGTCAAGCAAGAGAGAGAGAGAGAGAGAGAGAGAGAGAGAGAATATGGATTGAGGTCCAAACATTTAGCCTGAAGGAACCGCTTCTACAGGAGGATCAACAAAGGAAAGGGAGGAAGAACAGTCAAGAGAAATAGAGAGTCCTATATTGTGGAAGCAAACTGGCTTCCGAAAAAAGGCAGTGGTGGTCAAAAGTGTCAATGCTACAGAGAAATTAAGAAAGATTTCAGAATAGAAAAAAAAAAAAAAAAGCCACTGGATTTGGCAGTCACCTTACAGAAAACAGTTACAGGTGACTGAGAGGCCAGATCAAATGAAGATAATAAGGAATGAGTGAACAGGGAAATCACAGAGAACCTAACATTTAAAAAAGAGCAGGAGGTCAGGCAGCAGTAGCTCAAGACAGCAATGTATAGCAGGGGAAGCTAGTGAAGTTTTGGTTTTTTTTGTTTGCTTGGAGTTTGGCTTTTTTTTTTTTTTTTTTAAGTATGAACTGATGAAAAGTGAAGTGAGCAGAACCAGGACAGCATTGCATATAGACAATACTACATAACAATAATAGCGACATTTTAACAATAATCAGCTGTGAAAGACTTAGCTACTCTAATCAATACAATGATCCAAGGCAATTTCAAAAGGATCCACAATGAAAAATATTATCTTCCTACAGACAAAGAACTGATGCACCCCAAGTGTAGGATAAAACCTATTTTTTCACTTTTTAACTATTTTCACCCTTTTTTTTTGCAACTTGGCTAATATGGCAATATGTTTTGCATGACTTCACATGTATAACTGATATATTGCTTGACTTCTTAATGGGTGGAGAAGGGTTTGGAGGGAAGGAATCTTGTAACTAAATTTTTAGAAATAATGTTAAAGTATAATTTTAAAATAATTTTTTAAAAATCAAAGTCACCTAACTAAAGGAAATTGCATTAAGCATTAAGAGTATTGTTTTTATTAGTCTTTATTAATATAATATCAGTATTAAGAGCTTGAAGACAGTAAGAATGATTTGCAGCAACTGCCTCAGAGAATCTGATAAGGAATTAAGGAGTGATTAATTAAAAGAATGCCCAGCAGCAATGAAGACCCAGGCAGACAATAGGTCCCAGGAACTACAATTCTAGCAGATCCAGTTAGCAGTATTCAGGCCTCAGAAGACTTTGAAGCAAGGAAAGCAAGCTATACAGTGAACAGTCAGTCTATAAATGAGCAGAACCAATTTGGTGGAGATCACTGGAAAGACTAGCCTTGGGATCCAGAAAAAAGACTTTTTTTATGAACTGGGAGAATAAGAAGAAGCCAAAGGAAAAGGAATCAAAACAGAGAAAATTCCTGAGGAGGAAGAGGTGTTCCCATAGAAATCAGGGTCAAAGTAATAGAAAGGAAGATTATTAAAGAAATTTCAGAGGCGAGGCCACTGGGTAAGTCACTTCCATCTAGACCTCAATCCATCATCTATAAAAGGAAGGGCTGGCCTGGCTGGACACTTTAAATCTACTAACCTCTGATCTCAGAGGTGGGAAGAGGATGAAAGGCAAACTAACTATAAGTGAGCCAAAAATATATACACAAATTTCTTCTACATGGATTATTTTGAGGAAGTAGTATATCATTTTCTTTTCTCCCCCTCAGTTATTAGAAATAAGTATCTACACCCATTAAGGTCAGCAAAAAGGTGTGAACTATTTTAAATTAAATATCATAGGCCTAAAATAGATGATTTCATCAAGGGTCAGGGGTTCTGCTCTCAAAAGGGGCTATGTTTCTGATTGCCAGAGAAAAAGCAGGGAAAAATTTTGCTCTGATACTGATGTCAGAGTTTATTGCTTAGAAACAATATTCTTGCATAACCACAGATCCCTACCCTGGTATTAGTAGTAAAATAAGTGAGGGGAAAAGGGCAGAAATTGTTCTCACACCCACAAGTTAGAGAGTTGGTTAGCTTGAATTAAACCTATGAGTTTATATATTGGGGATGGGCAGGGGGGAATGGTGAGGTGGAGAGTTTATAACCTTCACCATCTATAGAAGCAGGAGTCATTCCTGCTTCCTGAGCCAGTGGAATAATCTCAAAATGAGCCAACATGACCTGGTGAGGTAGGAAACACCAGAAGACAAGTCTAAAGAACTAGATGATAGCCTTGGCTCGAGCCCCCAACCAAGTGTGGGACACATGAGAAATCACTTTACTCTTTCTGCTTCAGCTTTTTTTAATCTATAAAATGAAGGGACTAGATAAGGGGACAGACAAGGTTTCTGACAATCTGTTGTTTTTCATTCATTTTCAGCCATGTCCAACTCTTCCTGACCCCATTTTGGATGTTCTTGGCCAAAATATTAGAGTGGTTTGCCATTTCCTTCTCCAGCTCATTTTACAGATGAAGAAACTGAGGCAAACAGGATTAAATTATTTTCCCAAGGTCCCACAGCTCATAAGTATCTGAAGTTAGATTTGAACTCAAGAAGATGAGTTTTCCTGATTCCAGGTCCAAAACGCCATCCACTGTGCCACCAAGCTGCCCCATGTCAGCCCCTAAGACATGCAAAAAAAAAAACCCTTCAAAACTGGTTGCCAATTCACCAATTCTGAAAGTATGTTTCTTCCCATTCGTAGGACAAGGAAGATGTGTTTTCACCTTGGTATCCTATAGATCACAGCTTTATTATTTTGACAAATTTAAGCATTAAACTAATTTATGTACATTATATCAAACTTTTTATTAACTACTTTTGTTGTATTGCCTACTCCTTTATCAAGTCAGTACATCAATCAGTTTCTTGATTCTGTCTACATGCAATAGTATCTAAGATAAGAGTTGGGCCATTTTACTTCATATTCAAATAAGAAACGTTGCCTTTTATAGAGCCAAAATAACTTTGGTAAGATTCTGTATGTTAACAGTGCAAGAAAAGATTTCACATATTTTCCATCCGTTCATGCTGGATCTAAAAGGTTTTTTAAAAATATTATAGCAAACCTCCAAGTAGGTAAATTTAGCTTCTCCTAAAGCATCAGGGTTACTCATAACCCCTAAACTTATATCTTTAACTTTGTAAACTTTTTCAGATTATTCTTTGTGCCATTTTCTTGATCTAATCTTTACTGATCTTTAATGCATACCCCACCATAAGACGATTATTTTTCAGTCTTTAGAGAACACCATTTCAGATATGAAAAATGCCATTTCAGAAATCTCAACATCCAAAAGTGTAGTTCAAGTATCATATAACATCTTAAAATGGTCTTCTGTCATATAACATTTAAATATAACTTGTCCATCTCTCAGTTACCACCCTGAAATTACAAGCCACCTACCAAGCTAGCGTCATCAGTGCTCTGGAATTTCCAGACCATCAGCTGCCAAGCCATTAACCCACACATTCAGAGATTGCTAGACCAAAAGGCACTTCCAAGAGAAATGCACAAACAGTCAACCCATTATTCAAAACCAGAGTAGCATTGAAAACCCAGCAATGCTACTCAGAATTGATAATAACCAAAAAGAATGCATCATGTACTGGAATAATACATCTGGATAGTTCCCATTTAATCTGTTTCCAGAGTAGATTAAAATAAATATTACTTTAAATTTGAATACAGTCTATTCTGGGGCTTGAATTAAGGTCATACTAATTAAAGTTGAAGATGGACAAACAATGAGAACCAATATTAAGTCACCAAAATTGTTTAAACTTAAAGGGGTATTGGTCCAAAAGAGAAAAAAAAATTAAAATTACGTGAAAATTATCTAGCATTAAGTTGCCTAGCACAACACAGGTAAGGTAGCTGTTGAACTAAACTGAGGCTTAAAAAGCTACAGTACAGTTAAAGACCTACATATATATGGGGGTTAAGTGCCTTGCCCAGAGTCACACAGCTATGAAGTGTCTGAGGCCATATTTGAACCCAGAACCTACTGTCTCTAGGCCTGGCTCTCAAACCACTAAGCCACCTGGATGCCCCCATTACATGCAGTTTTGATGTGGAAAACAAAATACAAATCAGTAGTGCCCTCTAACACAACTGTTTCCAAGCCAATCTCACACCAAAAATTCATATTCATATTTCCTAAATTATCCTATTTCACAGATTCACTGTGAAATTCAGTGATATTAAGTGATTTGCCCAAGATCATGGTCTGTATATGTCGAAACTGGAATTTCAATGAAGATCTTTTGAATGATCCTGCCAAGGTTCTTTTTAATAATGTCTTACTACAATACTTTTCTGGCACGTGCTTATAATAACTATAATTTTTGTATGCATCTCTATTTTTCCTATGGACTCTTTAAAAGAAGGGAATTTTTACTTTTTCTTGTCTCTTTCATTGTACAAACCTTTGTATACAGTACTGAAATAATCAGTCTGTGGCCTCACTGATTTGAGAGTTCTCTTGAATCAAAACCCATCCATGCCCACTAATTCTGTTTTTCCAAAAATTCACTACAAGAATCCTCCCAGGGTCCTGGAGATTTCTCTTTTTCTCCCAGTATAAGAAAACCAGTGGAGTATACTCTGCCTGTCCATCTGTCAGCCTTCACTCTTGACATGATCTGCTTATTTTTTCTCTTTCTGCCATATAATTTCTTGGTGATACCAGATCATCATTCATTTATGCTGCAGCCTGTTTGTGCCCATCATATACCTTTTCTGTTGCCTTCTCAAATTCAGAGAATCACAGAATTCAAAAACTGTGAGGGAATTCAACCCATATAAGAAAAAAATACCCACTATAACATACTCACCTAAAGGTGGTCCAGGTACTGCTCAAAGACCTCCAAGAAAAGGGAAGCCCAATATCTCTCAAGGAAGCCTTTTAAAGCTTCTGGAGAGCCCTTATGTAAAGAAGTTTTCCCTCTTTGCAACTTCAGCCCATTGCTCCTTGAGCTATTAAATAAGCAAAGCAAATCGAGGCTCTCCTCCAGGTGGCAGACCCTTAAATACTGAAGACAGCTCAGTGTTCTCTTCTCCAGGATAAACATACCAATTCCTTCAACTGATACCCAAGTCATCGGCTCAAAACCCTTCACCATCCTAGCAGCCTTTCTCTGAAAACTCCACGAAGCTGATCAATATCCTTACTTCAGTACTCAGTACTCCACGTGAGGTCTCACAAGGGCAGAGGACAACAGAACTATCGCCTCCTTGTTCCTGAAAGTTATGTCCCTCTTAATACAACCCAAAATGATATTAAATTTTTGGCTGCCACCTCTTAGGTGTTGCTGATTCCTAATAAGCCAAGAAAACCTCCAGTTATTTTCCAGAAATATCTATTCATGCCTCCTCGTTTTATACTTGCAGAACTGATTTTTTGAATGTACATGCAAGAGTTTACATTTAATCCTACTGATTTTCATTTAACAGCAAAACAGTGTTCTATTATATTTATTACCTATCACTCATTCAGTATTCCCCCACTGATGAAAAACCCCTCAGTTTCCTATTCTTTGTCATCTTAAAAAGAACTTGAAATATTTCTGTCCACTATGTCCTTAGAGTTCGTTTGCCTTAGGATGAAACCTTCCTTTAATCTAAACTCCTTTTGATTCCCCTTTGCCTCCTATTTCCCCACTGAATGAAATATATTTCTGTACTAGCTCCACTATTCTTGATGGAGGAAAAAAACTGTTAATAGTTTTTGCAAATATTTTCCATTTTTCTTCTTTTTGAAGTTCTCTTTCTATTTTCAGCTGTTAATGCACTTGGGATAGCTTTGCTCAGTTAGCTGTTCTGCCAAACTTCCTTTGACTGGTTTTGCCTTCTACTGCTTCACTTTGCATTGAGGCAATCTTGCTCATAATCATCAGTCATTCTTAATATTTTACTGGGGAATTTGCAATTCTGACCCAGTTGCAGAGTGTTGCCTATGACATTCAACTCTCTCTGTTTGACAAATAAGTCAATGTCTAAGGAGCTTTTCCAGGCTCTCTTGGTCTTATTATTGAAACAATTACCCTGATTTAATTTCTGGAGGAAATTATTACAATTGGTGTAGATGTTGCTCCTGTTGTCTATTTCATATTTTATTTCCAATAAAATAATTTAAATAAATTAGAGTTAAATCCATCTTTTTTTAAAAAACCTTTACCTTCTGTTTTAGAATCAATACTATATATTGGTTACATGGCAGAAGAACTTAAGTAAAGGTTAGGCAATGGGATTAAGTGACTTGCCCAGGGTCACACAGGTAGGAAGTGAGTAGAGCCAGATTTGACCCTAGGATCTCCCATCTCTAGGCCTGGCTCTCAATCCACCAAGCCAGCTTAGCTGCCCCCTTAAATCTATCTCCAACAATGGATATTGGTATCTAAGTGGCAATTATTTTCCTAGTGGTCTTCCTGCAAATACTACCCTGACTATTATAATATGAGATGAACTAATGTCCTGTCCCACGAAATAATATTTCTTGTAGTTTTTGTACAACATTAAAACTCACTCCACTAACTCCTTTCTTTGCAATTCCAAGGAGAATACCTGTGTCCCACCCTCTCTTTTAGCTGCCACTTCCTTTATTCTCATTTTATTTTTAGCAAGAATGTCAAAATACCTGTACTGACTTATTAAAGCAACTTAATACATGTTTAATTAAGTTTATATTCCTACAATGGCATGTAGGATTTTTATAGATCTTTATGTGGAAGGGAGATTTCCATCACTTAGAGATGAATTAAATTCAGCTTTATTTCAAGGACCTTTAGATCATTCTGTGACACTCCTATTCATTTTTTTTTCAAGGCCATACAAGCAAAAGTCTATCACTGGGGGCAGCTGGGTAGCTCAGTGGAATGAGAGTCAGGCCTAGAGACGGGAGGTCCTAGGTTCAAATCTGGCCTCGGCCACTTCTCAGCTGTGTGACCCTGGGCAAGTCACTTGACCCCCATTGCCTACTCTTACCAATCTTCTGCCTTGGAGCCAATACACAGTATTGACTCCAAGACGGAAGGTAAGGGTTATAAAAAAAAAAAAAAAAAAAAAAAAAAAAAAAGTCTATCACTAAGAGAACCCAGACATTTACCTGTCTATTTATCTATCTATCTAGGCCTGCCCTTTTCCAGCCATATTACATTAAGTATTAACACATACATATTCCCTCTACTAAAATCTTGCTCTCATGTTTCATGTTGGTGGTAGAAGAAGCCCTCCATAATATTATAATCCTAAAGATGAAAGGAATTTCAGAAGCCAGCTGATCCAATCTCCTCATTCTGGTGGGGGGAAGGGAGCAAAAAAAAAAAGGCTAGAGAATCTAAGTGACCTTTCTAGGGGCTTCTGTTTATATCCCATGGGCTTAGCATAATATCTAGTACACAGTAAGCATTTAATAAATGCTAGTTTCCTTCCTCTCTTTGCCCAAGATTATACAGATATTAAGTCACAGAAGTAGAATCTGAGCCAATGCAAGGCCAGTGGAGTATGATCTCTGGCCGGACACACCAAATTGGAAAGACCTTCAAAATATAGGTCTGGAGTTATGCTGTCAGGTCTCATCCGAAGACCAACTTCTCTAGTTTAGAGGCTTGTCACTGGGTGTGCCACAGAGGGATGAACAGTTTTGGTCACTCAACTTAAAAAGACTGCGGATTGAAGACCTAGAGGCCAGGATATTCAATCTACAAAAATGAGGGCAGGACCCACAACAGTGAAATAATGGTGATAATGACTGCTTGTACATGCACAAAGTATAGTATATGTGTGTATAAGTACATACAGTATATATGTACATAGAATATTAATATATAATAAGTATATATGCACATAGATAGATATCTATGAGAGAGAGAGAACATGCCATGAGTCATAACCCACCTCCCCACCACTACAGTTACCATCATTTCTGTACCTGTTCAAAAACAAGAAAGAAGAGCAAGAAAATACAAGAGAAGATACTAAGAAGTCTTTATTACAAACCAAAGTTGATACACCATTTAGACAAATCAAAAAGATGACTAAGTCTGCATGATGCCACCTTAGTAACTTCAAATAAAGAACAAGAATCTTTCCTTGTTATAGTCTCAAAATGACGACTAATTAATATTAACAACATGGAAAAACCAGTTACTTGGAAATCTATTCTTTTTTTGATGATATAATTCCAGACACAAAACTTCCCAGTGTAAGGGAACGAAATTAAAATTTAATTGGGAAGTTTAAATAAATAAAAATACAATAAAACATAGATAATATTAATTTGTGGTCCTCTAAGTTAATATGCACCAGCATGGCTCTGTTTCTTTTTGAGTTTGACACCACTGGTGTCGGTCGCTTATGTTTACAAAATATAATTGGTTTCAATACATCGTATGGATTGTCACATGCAAGGACATGCAAAGAGCAGATTATAATCAATGGACAGTTCTCTTGCTCCACTGGGATCCTCCCAATGTCAAGAACGAACAAGGATTTCCTCACACTACTGGGAGAACTTCATGGCAAAGTTATATGGGAATATGGATGACAGCTGCACAAAATAGACACAGAAAGATAAAGCCTGCTTCTCTGGGCATAGTCTCCTCACCATTGAGATTACTGGTCCATAAATAGCTGGGTATTATTTTATATATTATTCTGTATATTCTAGAGAATTTTCAAAGTCATAATGAGACGGCTACAGAGAAAAAAAGATTTCTCCCAAAAGGCCACAAATTTGCCGCATTTTGGATATGTTGGGGGTTGTAACACACTACAAAAAGGAATCATCTAGAAGAACAATAACATTAAGGGAAATGCACACATATAAAAAATGATGGAAAAGATAACCACTGGATGGTCCACATGCTTGTGGTCCACATGCTTGACTAGTATATTCACGTCAAGAAAAAATTAGGAAGACATCCAGAACACTGGATGGGCAACCTGTGAGAAATCTTGGGAGAACATGGACCAAAGCTGAACAGAATGGGTAGCAGGGATGGTCCAGGACTGGCGTTGTTGAAGGCAATAATCATGCTGATAAGGACACAGATCCACTGGAGTATATATAAGCATTATAAGTTCCAAAATGTCGAGGATTTTTCCCTGGAAAGCACTCTACAATGAATGCTCTTGGGGTACCAGTGCCAACTTGTTGAGAGCGCTGATATTTTGATTTAATTCCTAACATTAAAGCTTCAGAGTATACACAGGGTTACAAAGAAAAGTGGCAATGAAGAAAGCATAAGAGATATGAATTGAGAATACAAACAGAAGTAGAGAATAGAAAATGAAGGCAAGATAAACACGTAGAAAAGAGCTGTTATTTGGCACTCTGGGAAATAAGAAGACCCATTCATCAAAATTCCCATTAGCTACAAGCTCATGGACCACATGTTGCTGAGAGTGACATCTGCTTTCCCTCGGAGCTTCCTCCTAAGCCCTTCAGTATAAAGCTAGGGTCCACTGGGGAATGAAGGAAGGGCAGAGTATCTAAAGGACAATAATTCCTATTCATACAAAACTTGAATTAAATGACTTCTGCCTTAAATATTTTTTGTTGTTGCTATTTATTTGTTCAATCACATCCAACTCTTTGTCTCTTCTCTGTCTTCCACAAGCTCCCAGAAGTCGGTCCAAGTTCATGTTTGATGCTACCATGACACTCCACGTCCTCTTCTTCCATCTCTTCCTATCTTCAATCTTTCCCAACATCAGGGCCTTGTCTAATGAGTCCTGTCTCCTCGTTATGTGGCCAAAGTATGGAAGCTTCAGCCTCGGTTATTTAAAGCTGATATTTCAGAATTCACCTTCCAGTGAATAATCTGCATTCACTTCTTTAAGTATTGACTGATCTGACCTCCTAAGGACCTTCAAAAGTCTTCTCCAGCACCACAATTCAAGAAATTGAAAAAGCAATTTTTAAGTGCTTACTATATGCCAGGAACTATGCTAAAATGTTGGTGATACAAATATAAATAAACAAAATAATACCCTCAAGTAGTTTATTCCTATTGGGGAAGACAGCACATAAAGAAAAACACAAAAAAAAAAAAAAATGAGGAAGGAATACTGTCAAGAAGCTAATAGGGAGGGGAGGGAGTTGAGTCAAGGGCAAAATGCGTGAAATGCAGAAAAAGATTAGTCCCAAACGCCAAAAAAAGTCTCCTGTGAGATGTTAGGATGCCCTCAGCTCCAAACAATTACAAAAGATCTGGATGTTTGCTTCTAAAAACTTTCCAGGCGGCAAGATGCCAGATAACACAGATTTCTCTAAATAAATAAAAAGCTCACATGGTGAACGTATTAGAAATAAGCTAATTTGAGAATTTCTGAGTGATAAAACAAGATCACTGTAGGAGTTAGCTACCATGACTATTTTTATAATAACCAGCAGGGTTCTGGGTTGTATAACAGGAGGAGGTAACCATTTGGAATCATTAATGCCATTTAGCATCCCTTGGGCTCCATCTTTAAGATCACAGACTGAGAAGGGGGCTAAAGCAGCAGCAAGGCATGGTGGAAAAGAGCAATGCATTTGGAATCAGTCCCAGATCTACCCATTTCTCACTGTGTGACCCTGGGCAAGTCAGCTGTTTCCGTAAGCCTCGGTTTCCTCGTGTGTCAAACAGATCTCAGAGTAGATGCCTTATGACGATAATCAAATGAAATAAAAGCTGTGAATATGCTTTATGAAGCATTAAGTGCCATACCAGGAATGATCATCTTCCAGGTGGGTCTCTGAGAACTGCTGCCCTCACTATCTAGGACACACACACACACACACACACACACACACACACACACACATCCCTTTAACTATGATACACAGTAATTCCTAAGCTGTATGCAAAATCCAAGAAGGAAAGTAATGTTTGGCTTGAGTCTGTCCTGAGGGTAGCTAGGTGGCAGAGTGGAAGCAATACCAAGCCTAGAGCCAGGAAGGTTCCTCTTCTAGACTACAAATCTGTCCTCTCTGACACATAGCTGTGCAGCCTTAGGAAAGTCCCTTAATCCTGTTTGCCTCAGTTTCCTCAATTGTAAAATGAACTAGAGAAGGAAATGGCAAAATCACTGCAGTATCTTTGCCAAGAAAACTCCAAAAGGAGTCACAGACAGTTGGACACAACTGAAATGACTGAACAAGTCTGTACCAAACCCAAAATCTGACCAAACTTCATTTACTAGAGTAACAGTTGTGTGAACACCCAAAATGGTAGGCTACTCACCAGAATATTTTCACTCAGAGACACCGTGTCAATACAACTTCTTTCTCTTCTGATATTAAAGAGGAAAAGATACTGGCCCTACCATACGCAGTACAGACGAGAATCGCCTAACCCTGAGGAAACGCACCTGCTATAATTTTCCAAAAGGACACAAGAAGCAGATTTGGATTCAGGAAATCCGCCCCAGGTAGTCGGAGGGGACCCAACATCGCATCCTGGCTCTGTCTCTTTCTACGTTTACAACCACAAGCAAGAGGCACGAGGTCTCTGAGCCCTGGTTTTCTGCTCTGTAAAATGGGAAGGTGGTGCTAGATGATCTCCAAGGTCCCTTCTGGGGCTCTGGAAACCACAATCCGCCAACTCCCCACTTCCAAAACTTGCTGGTTATGGTACTTCTTACTAACATTGCTTTAACCTCGCTGAGCCCATCAGTAGGAAGAATGACAACCTGACTCTTCACCTCACAGAGCTAGTCTGGGGAAAGTGCTTTTGCCACGTTTTATGGGCTGTAAAAATGTGCCTGATGATGACGATGATAGCGGTGGGGGTGGTGGTGACTGTATGGGGCTGAGAGGAGAATGATCTGCTAAAGCTCAAGCCCATGTCACAGCCTCTGAAATCCTCAGCAAGCCTGGTCCCTCTCAGTGACTCAGGTCTGGAAGGTCCCTGTGGTTTGGGCCACCTTGAAGAAAAGAGAATGGAAAGCAGGCATGGGTGCATCTGGATGTGACTCATTCCCAGGATGGGATCCACTTACTTTGAACTCGCCTCAGTGGGTGTCTAACCAATCAAATCATCTTAATATACGGGGTTCCTATATAGAGGCATTTTATTTCTTTTTAACTCATTGGAATGTTCCAAGCCCTGATGAAATAATGTCTGAGAAAACTCAAGTTCCTGCAGGACAAGGTAGCCTAATGCTAGAACACCGTCTTATCTGGAACACACAAATTCAGTTCTACCAGGTCACAGTAATTCTACAGCAACATTTGCCCACCAAATTAAAAAATTACAAGAAAATGAATTTATTTGAATTGGCACTCGTGACCCCTTAGAGAGAGTAAAAAGCCCTCTGAGGTAACTGACCCAATACCAATTAAATTACCAAAGCGTGTTTCCAAGAGAAAGTAAGCATGTGAAGTCTAATAAACAATGACTATTAGTTAATAAATTCAGTAACGCTAGTTTCACGCCCTCTTACTTCTTGCTTGCTTGATCTCTGTAGCCACCTTCCTCTTACGTGCTGTCCCTCCCCTGCCTAGCTATTCTCCCTCCTCACCTCTGCACCTGAGGATGCCAAGCTCCTTGCCTTGTTGAGCTCAGGGACCACCTTCCAGAAAAATGCATTGCTTGACTCCCTTCATCCCAGACAAGTTATTACTTGGTATACATATTTTGTAATAACTTCTCTGCATGCATGTTGTCTCTACCATCTATAATAGCATATAAAAATTCATTCTTTTTTTTTAAATAAATGAGTCCAGATTTATTTATTTGTTGAGGCCAGATTTAATTATTTATTTCTACGGTCATTTGTTTATTTATTTATTTTGGTGGGGCTTGTCTTCTACCTTAGAATCAATATTATGTATTGGTTCCAAGACAGACAAGCAATAAGGGCTAAGCAATAGGGGTTAAGTGACTTGCCCAGAGTCACACAGCTAGGAAGTGTCTGAGGCCAGATTAGAACCCAGGCCCTCCTGTCTCTGGGCCTAGCTCTCAATCCACTAAGCCACCTAGCTGCCATAAAAATTCTTAAGGGAGCAACTGCTAAATGCTTTGTCCTTATAACCCTAGCTCTCTGATACATATCAGTCATAAAAGAAGTATTAATTAGCGTTTATTTTTATACATTGTTTTTATTGTATTCTAGTATATATTCTATTAGATATTTATTTTTATATATTTTGTTTATTGTATTCTATGTATATTTATTTTATATAGTTTTTATTGTATTCTATTATGTATCGTAGTATATATGTATTTTATATATTGTTTTTATTGTATTCTGTGTAAATAGAATAGCCAGATCCCATTTAATAGTCAAGAATCTACTCAACACAGGCGTGCTAATGATGTCACTCCCACCTCCCTTAGTGGGGAGGGGAGACGAGTTACCCACACGTGACAATAAGTAACAAATCAAGAATAAGGGACTGCCCTTTGGGCAGTCCAAATCAATGTAGAAACTGCCATTTGTCCATTTGAATTAGAGGTGGACCACAGGAAGTGATGAAAGACACATTCTCTTTAAGTAAGTTAGTGAACTTCCTGTAGCGTTAGTTGGCGTCTGGAACTGGAAGAAGAAGCATCTCCTGAGACCACAGGCAGCTTACACTCTGTATTGTCACGTGGGTAAGTTAGGCTGGCTTCCTTGGCCTGGCTGGGCCAATTCTATACTCTGCCTATCCAGCTGTTGGGCCTTGCGGCTTACAGCTTCATTTATTTAGACTTCTAACCTCCCTCTTCTCTTTATCCCTACTCACCTTCTGATTGTAAATAAACTCCTCAACCCGATGCTGACTTGGGTCTGATTTAATTACGGAATCAACCTGAATTGTTGATTCCTGGCGGCCACATATTTTAAAGATATAATTATAATAACTAAATTTTAATTCTTACATTATTGGCTGACCACTCGGTCTCTCGAATTCCCTCAATCTTTCTGAATTTTTCTTGAATTCTTCTTTGTATCTATCCTTAAGTCAGCCTTCTCACAGCACGCCGTGGAGCTTCGGTCGATATAAAGCTGCTAGATTGGTGAGATCAAAAAAAACCTGGGGACCCTGAAAATTTAGCTAGGTTGCCTTTTTGTCTTAAGGGAAGAACTAAGCGTAGTAGGAGGCCTTGGCCACACCTGGGAAGGACTGCTCAGTTCTCCTAGCCAGGCCAGGAGCACACCTGAATAAGATTTAAAAGCAGCCAAATAGAAGCGGGAGGCACTAGACTTATTTAGTAGACTTAGGGAGAGTAAATTTTTTTTAGGCTACAAATAGGCTTAAACTCTGTTCTATTTCAAACCGTACTTTTAGTTTTAAAAATCTTTAGAAAAAGAAAAAGCCTGGTGGGGCCAGCTAGAATTTAAAAGCCGCATTTTCTTTTTCCCCCACAGTAGAAGGCACATAACTTTAAAGAAAAGAAATTCTTCAGACCTTTACAATCTGAATAGAGCCTCCCAGAACCAAAATTAGCTTTTGAAAGACACTCCCAACTTTTGCCTCAGGCAAAAAGCCCTGGCTACCCTCAAAGAGCTTTATCTCTAGTACTCAGCCTCAGGCTATAGCTTTTGTCCTCAGCCAGGCAGGAACAAAAGGAAGTCTTAACCCAAAACAATACAACTAGTTCTATAGCCCAACCCTTAGTAAGAGGAAGGCCTTGCCCACTAGTGATATCTACTGTGAGTAAGAATGTGGGGGTTTCGAAGCATTACTGCGGAAATATATACTAGATTTCAAACTATAAGACTCTGGTTCCAGTCCATATTATGGGCTGTTACGTTGATTTGTTTTGGAACAGGGACAACTGAAAATACATTTACAGGATTGTTTGATGCACTGTATGTAGGTGTGATAGTAAGTGTGATAATACTCATAGTAGGCGGAATAGTTTATCTTTACTTCTCTCAAAAGAAACTGCCAGAGAAGGAAATAGGAAATATAATAGAGAAGCTGGAGGACACTAACTCACAGAGATTTAGTAAGATAGAGAAGGAAATGGGAAATATGAAAGAGGGCCAAGAGCAACTGCTGGCTTATATAAAAAACCATGCTAAGCATTTAAGAAGGAGGAAACAGTTTAAAAAGAAGTTCCAACAAAAGAGAGAATTATTCCTCAATAGTTCCGCCTTTGAGGATTCCTCCTATGAAAGTGCTCCTGACACACCCTCTCCTCAACCCGTTCCCTTCCCCCAACCGATCCCGCCCCCTCCCCAACCCCTACTGCCCTCTCAACCCGTTCCCTCCCCCCAACCGATCCCGCCCCCTCCCCAACCCCTACTGCCCTCTCAACCCGTTCCCTCCCCCCAACCGATCCCGCCCCCTCCCCAACCCCTACTGCCCTCTCAACCCGTTCCCTCCCCCCAACCGATCCCGCCCCCTCCCCAACCCCTACTGCCCTCTCAACCCGTTCCCTCCCCCCAACCGATCCCGCCCCCTCCCCAACCCCTACTGCCCTCTCAACCCGTTCCCTCCCCCCAACCGATCCCGCCCCCTCCCCAACCCCTACTGCCCTCTCAACCCGTTCCCTCCCCCCAACCGATCCCGCCCCCTCCCCAACCCCTACTGCCCTCTCAACCCGTTCCCTCCCCCCAACCGATCCCGCCCCCTCCCCAACCCCTACTGCCCTCTCAACCCGTTCCCTCCCCCCAAC
>NC_058132.1:225407351-225448972 GCF_016433145.1 Gracilinanus agilis
AGAGAGAGTAAAAAGCCCTCTGAGGTAACTGACCCAATACCAATTAAATTACCAAAGCGTGTTTCCAAGAGAAAGTAAGCATGTGAAGTCTAATAAACAATGACTATTAGTTAATAAATTCAGTAACGCTAGTTTCACGCCCTCTTACTTCTTGCTTGCTTGATCTCTGTAGCCACCTTCCTCTTACGTGCTGTCCCTCCCCTGCCTAGCTATTCTCCATCCTCACCTCTGCACCTGAGGATGCCAAGCTCCTTGCCTTGTTGAGCTCAGGGACCACCTTCCAAAAAAAATGCATTGCTTGACTCCCTTCATCCCAGACAAGTTATTACTTGGTATACATATTTTGTAATAACTTCTCTGCATGCATGTTGTCTCTACCATCTATAATAGCATATAAAAATTCATTCTTTTTTTTTTAAATAAATGAGTCCAGATTTATTTATTTGTTGAGGCCAGATTTATTTATTTATTTCTGCGGTCATTTGTTTATTTATTTTGGTGGGGCTTGTCTTCTACCTTAGAATCAATATTGTGTATTGGTTCCAAGACAGACAAGCAATAAGGGCTAGGCAATAGGGGTTAAGTGACTTGCCCAGAGTCACACAGTTAGGAAGTGTCTGAGGCCAGATTTGAACCCAGGCCCTTCTGTCTCTGGGCCTGGCTCTCAATCCACTAAGCCACCTAGCTGCCATAAAAATTCTTAAGGGAGCAACTGCTAAATGCTTTGTCCTTATAACCCTAGCTCTCTGATACATATCCAGTCATAAAAGAAGTATTAATTAGCGTTTATTTTTATACATTGTTTTTATTGTATTCTAGTATATATTCTATTAGATATTTATTTTTATATATTTTGTTTATTGTATTCTATGTATATTTATTTTATATAGTTTTTATTGTATTCTATTATGTATTGTAGTATATATGTATTTTATATATTGTTTTTATTGTATTCTATTATATATTACATTATATATTTTTATATATTGTGTTTATTGTATTCTATTATATATTTATTTTATAGATGGTTTTATTATATTCCATTATATATTTATTTTCATAGTTTATTATATATTCTATTATATATTGTAGTATTAAAGATTGTTCTATTATATTCCATTATATATTTATTTTCATAGTTTTATTATATTCTATTATATATTGTAGTATATTTAGTTTTATATATCGTTTATTTTTAAATAGAGTAAAAGTTTAATATTTCAATGGATTTGTGCCAATTTATTTATAAAGTATTAACTTTAATTGTAATAATGCATCATCATCATCATCATCATATATTCCCAGTCTTTAGCAAAATGCCCTGGAGAGACTTAATAAATGTTAATTGTGACTAATGACTAATAATTATAATAATAATAAAAATAGCATTTATTTGCACTGTCTCAAAAGTTTTAAGCTTTAACAGTTTGAAAGTTTTCATCTTTAATAGTTTAAAGCTGCATTCAGACTTTTAGGATATTCCATAGTGCTTTCAGTTATGTAAAATATTTTACAAATAATAACTTACTTTAAATTCACAATAACTCTGGAGGCAGATTCTTATTATTAAATCTATTTAACAGGTGTGGAAACTTGAGGCAAAGGTTATATAACTTGCCCAAGGTCACAAAACTATTACGTGCCCAAAGTTGGATTTTATTTCATTTCATTAACCCTGACTCTAAGCCCAGGGTTTTATTCAGTTTTACATTAAATGTCACCTACTATTACATTCTCTAATTTTCCCCAATCAATCCATAAATATTTTTTAATCATCTACTACATGCCAGGGACCATATGTAGTGATGGGGCTAGAAAAAAGAGACAAAAGAAAACCTCTGCCCTCAAGGAGCTTATAAATACCTTTCTGGGGGGGGGTGGGGGAGGGGGTATCAAGAACGTTTAGTGGATAGAGCCAGACCTAGAGAAGAAGGGAGATCTCAGGTTCAAATCTGGCCTTAGAAATTTCCTACCTGTGTGATCCTCAGTGAGTCACTTAACCCCCATTGCCTAGCTCTTACTACTCTTCTGCCTCGGAACCAATACACAGTATTGATTCTAAAACCAAGGGTTAAAAAAGATATTTTAAAAATAAGGGTTTAGAAAACCTACCCTTCTTTAAATCCACTAGTATATTCAATCTTAACTCCTCTAGTTACTCAGTCCTCCCCTCCCCATTTCTATAATTAATACCTCCTACTTAATATATCAAAAAAATCTGTGACTTCATTGATCTGGAGACTCTTGTCCACCAATACAGATTGCCACACCTTCACACCTCAGTACATCATTTCCTAAATTAAGAAGTTCTGCATTCCCTCATTCAATCAAAAAAAAAAAATCACCAGATGGACAACCTTTGGGTGATAAACATCCCTGAACCTAGCTAAGGTGGCTCAGATCAACAGTTCAACCCTCCATTCATCCTTGGAAGTCATTAAAAAAAGGCCTGGTAGCACCTATAACCTTCTTTCTCTGTTATGTTCTTATAGAACCCCAGGACTATCTCATACAGTGCTAAAGCAGTGGAGTAGGTCTTGCATAGACCAATTAAGTCATTAAATATTAGAAAGCTAAAACAAATTTGCAGCAATGCCCAGAACCTTCCCTACACCATTAAGACACTACTGAGATCTTGTCCCCAGCCAGAAAAGACATTCTATTCAAAGGGTGATCAAGCTAAATGGAAATAAAAACAAGAGCAAAGAACCAGAATTGGCCATTGCAACTATCTCTAACTCTTGTTTGTGCTCTGCAGTTCAAATAGTTCTCTAAAGGTATCAGGAATTGAGCTAATGAAGATAGTTATGTCAGAAAGATGTAGTCCATGGTATGACCCTTGGCAAATCACTCACTCTCCTTCAGCCTCAGTTTCCTCTTATGGTTAATAACAGCACTTGTCCGATGGGTTGTCATGGAGCAAAAGGAGACAATTAATGCAATTTGTTGTTCAGTCATTTTCAGTCCTATCCAGCTCTTCATGGCCCCATTGGGATTTCTTGGCAAAAATACTGGAGTGGTTTGCCATTTCCTTCTCCAGCTCATTTAAAAAATGAGGAAACCAAGGGTTAAATGACTTGCCCAGGGTCATATGGATAGCAAGTACCTACTGCTACATTAATTCATGTAAAGCACTGCATAAATGTTCATTTGCTTGGATGATGCTAATGAGACCCACATCATTCATTTATTCTTTCATTCGTTCAATCAGCATTTAGCAATCCACTACCATGCCAAGTCCGGGGGCTACAAAAACACAATTGGCCCAAAGTCCTGGCCTTCAAGAAGCTTATAATTTATTAAAGGGGGTGGGAGGAGGAGGGAGAGAAGATTCCTAGGTAAACAAAGTAGATACAACGCAATTTCAATTTTTGTACTTTCCAGTTAGCTTTGTACTGAGGGAAACTCATTGAAAAATTTGTGATTTCATTCCACCCAGCTATGTCAGAAATTCACTTAACTCATCACAAGGCACAATGTAATAATTTTGAATGACCAATGAAAATTTGTCAGCACTAAAAATGTATCCAAGGGGCATCCTATTGATTGTGGGTCACCACTGTCATCTTTATAATGTAAGGGTTAAAATAAGGGTTTTGACAAAATAGGAGAGCAGCTTTTAATAATTTAAGTTTTAATGAGAATATAGTAGAGTTGTAAATTAATATTATCCCTTTAAGCCAGAGAAAAGAAAACTTCTAGCAGCTTTTAACAACTAACAATTTAGTTTAATTAAAATAGAGATAGTAAAAGAATATAGCAAAATGAATATAGAAAAGAAAGGAAATATAGGAAAGAGATAGAAAAAGAAATTTACTAATGTCTATACTAGTTACCCTACAACTATCTATAACTGTCTATAATTACTGTCTAAAACTTCCTATATTTACCTATAACTGCCTATAACTACCTCTAATAACAACCACCCCACAAAGTTCCAACCCAATCCAGCCCAATCAAAACCAACCCAATCAGTGTTTAATCCAGCCCCAATTAGGTCTGTGAATAAAGACCAGCCACCTTCCAACCCAAAAAAGGTCAAGGACTAACAGCCCAAACCAAAAGCCAAAAATCCAAAAGGCAAAAAGCCCTCTAAAAGCAAAAGCCAAAAGCCCTCTCAGTAAGCTCAGGCCTGCCTTTATACTCCAGCAACTAAATGCCAACCACCAAACTAATCACCAACCTACACCACCAGCAACCAACTCATGCCCATCAGCCAAATTCCCCACAACTGCCAACCCTGTCAGCAAATGACAGCAACTGACAGACCACCCATCTCACACTGGCCCAGCAGGGGGCTCCACGTGCCTACTTCCTGTCACTGTGGGCTGGTTAATCGCTACACAACACTATGGCAAGAGGACCTCCAGGTTGTCCGTTAAATTAAAAAAGGAATAATTACTTTTTACAATAAAGAACCAATCAATACACATGGGTCAGCTATGTAACACAATGGATAGAGCACCACGTCTGGAAACAAGAGGTCCTGGGTTCAAATCTGAATTCTGACACTTCCTAGCTGGGTGACCCTGGACAAGACACTTAAATCCATTTACTTAGCCCTTCCTGCTCTTCTGCCTTGGAACCATACTTTAAGTACTCTAAGATAGAAGGTATGGATTTTTTTTTAAACCCAATACACATGAAATTAAACTGCAAAAATGTCACAAGATCCAAATCTAGGTCAGCAAACATTCAATCTGCTTCCTTGGTTAGTTCTTCTGTGGATGAGTTAGCTGTAACATTTCAATTCCCTATGAGATTTGCGTGTTAGCAGTATATGAAATTTTAAAATCAGACTACCATCTAACGTAGTATAGTCCCCACGAATACCCTTGGTCAAATATTCAAGAATTTAATTAACTTCATCTCCATGCAACTAAGGTTTTAAAAATTCAGCATTGTGCTTTAAAACATCCAACAAATAAATTATTTACAGTTTCCAGTCAATGCCTGAAGGCAAAGAACAAAATTTGTGGAGAAAGTAAAAAATAAATAAATGTGAGGATTTTGTTTTATTATCTGTATACCTGTAGGGTAACCATGGACTAGAGTATGGGAAGGCTTAAGATATAATCTGTGGTGGCTTCACCTGTGCTTTGTTTTACTTTTCAATATAAATCCCATCATGAGATCAGGAAATACACTCTTTAGTGAAGGTAAGTTTGTATGACAAGTCCGCAAACAAGTATGTCATCCCCACATAGCTGGAATTCTCTAGGTCCTCATTTCATTCCTGGCTTCCCTGGCCTCCTTCGAATTCCAGTTAAATCTCCAGAAAACTTTCCCAGTTTTAGTTAATGCTTAAAGTAACCCTCCACTGGTTATCACCAGTTTATGCTGGATATATTTGGTTTGTACAAAGTTCTGTTATCTTTTCCATTAAGAATATGAGCTCTCTGAGAGCAAAGGACGTCTTTTGAATGTATTTTATTTTTTTAGCACAGCGCCAGATACAAGGTAGGAGCTTAAATAAAATGCTTATTAACTGATGGAAATGGTTTCATAATCACCCATAAGTGAATTTCAATGAAACCCCACATATTAAAATTGCCACTTTTTCAGAGGGCTAAAGAATCTCCACTCATGGAACAGCTTTTTTTTATGGAAAATATGGGGATAAAAGAGTCTGGCCCAGGCCCCTTACTTTGGAATTAACTGATTCTTCAAGAATCAACACAAAAAGGGCAGCCAAGTGGCTTAATGAATAAAGAACCAGGTCAGAAGTCAGGAGGTCCTAGGTTCAAATCTGGCCTCAGACACTTCCTAGCTGTGTGACCCTGGGCAAGTCATTTAACCGCAATTGCCTAGCTCTTACCACTCTTCTGCCTTGGAACCAATACTTAGTGTTGATTCTAAAACAGAAGGTAAGGATTCCAAAAAAAAATTTTTTTTTAAGAATCAGCACCATTCTCAAGCCATAAGAAGACAATTATTCACTGAAAAAAGTTCTTTTAAATGTTTTCCTCCCATCTGTCACTGCTATGCCAGGCTTACTCAGCTCTCTAAATTAACACAGCTTCCATCTACCTTGAAAGTGAACTTTACATACACAAATTTATCTATTTCAATCTCAAGTGATATTCTGCCAGCCACCAGAGAATCGTTATGCAAGACCCAGGGGAATGCCACCATTTTGGTTACCAATTCCAACACACACACACACACACACACACACACACACACACACACACACACACACTTTTACAAAACAACCCCCTCGACTTCCCTCCTCTCAAACCCACCGGAATTCTGGTCAATGCAACCTTTCAGGTTGATTCAACCTTTCAGCTCAATCCAATCTCTCAATGTGAACAATCCAATCTTTCAGGTGGATCAGCTGGAAGCACACTGCCCTGAGCCCGACAAAAAAGCCAGTCTGGGCCATGTGTCAAAAGCATTTTTCCCAAGGGAAGCTCCTACCTGAAGAGAAAGAAAACATTCCGTGCCCAACTTTACAGTATTGATAAAAAAGATAAAAACATTCACTTCCCTTTCCACAGACAATTTATCAGGCACTTCCTTTAAAAGAGTGACATTTAGGGTCCTAGAAAAAGCAAGGATCCAAGTCAGAGAACATAAAAATTCAAACTTTAAATCACATGTTAAAAGAAACTATTTAAGTTGAAAAATTGTGTTTGTTCTACGGCCCTAAGTGACTCCAGTATCAAAGAAGTCACAGCACTTACTCTACACTATCTTTTTTTTTAATCACACAAATATATTTAAAAGATGCATAAAATAATTTAACAAGTTCCTGCTAACTTTGGAGTCTAGATCCACTTACCTACTGCTTTTCCCCTCCATGTTTCCTTTCCAGAACTTCCCTTACACAGCTGGCATTTAATCATTCACATAAAGGGGAGGGGAAAACATTGGTTTCGAAAGGGATCCACAAAGAACAACAAATATTTTGCAAATAGATAAGAAGGGAATCACTGGAAAAAAACAAACAGCCTGACATTTTCAATAGAACTTGCTCTTTACATATTTTCAGCTTTTAAAAATGCATTTCCACCCAGAATAGTTCTCATTCCGACTCCTCTACCAATCCCAAAATGACAAAACACCTTTTGTAATTCCACCCAAAGTGGAATGGGAGACACACAGAAGAGTGTACCTTACAGAACTCATTGAACTTAAACTTTCTGGGCCTTAATTTTCTCATCTGCAAAATGTAGAGGGTTGGACTAGATAATCCTCTGGGTCCATTTCAGCTCTAATCTAGACTTTTAGCATCCTAAATTATCACAAAGCAAAAACCATTATTAACTGGGGAAAAAAAATAAATGTCATGAATTCAGAAGGGAGACCTTGAATACCTTGTTCTGGCAAACTGGTTAGGAGGAAAAGCAGGAGCTCCCACCACCTTAGTGATACTAATAGCTTCATTTAGATGGTGCTTTAAAGTTTGCAAAATATTTTACACAAATTTTAGGATCCTGATGTTACAGATCTAAAACCTGGAAATCTTTCCAAAGATTCTAATCTAAGCCCCCTGGTTTTACAGATGAGAAAACTGAGACCCAGGGAGACTTTAACTTCTCCAGGCCATGTGGCTAAGTGTTATCACCTAAAAAGCGGATATTTGGATAGGCAGAAGAGAGAAATAAGTTTGGAAAAGCTATAGTGGGGAATGAATGAATGAATGAATGAATGAATGAATGAATGAATGAAGCACTAAGTAGATACTTCCAATCTAAAAAGTTCTGTGGATATAAAAAGGAAATGGTAGAGGCTCTTCCTGCCAGACCTCCTCATAAGTTAAAAATGTGTTGTATGATGCCAAGATTAGTCTGATAGTCATGTGCAAGATGAATGGGGGAAAGGAAAACTGATGGTGGAGGGAACCAGTGAAGGAAGTAATTTATTCTAATAATAAAGGGACAAAGTGAGGACTTGAACCAGGAATAATATAAAATAATAAAAAGGAAAGGATGATTATAAGAGATGATATAAGATAATGTCTTCAACATTTAGTGACTAATCAGATATGGAGATGAAGCCAAGTCAGAGATGAAGAAGCCAAGGTTCAGAACCTGGGAGATGGGAGGAAGAGGTAATAATAATATGATTGCCATATTACTAAAAATGAGTAATCTAGGTGGTCTTTCCAAAGTATATTTTTGATCTGTATCGAATCGCTTACTCTCTCAGGGAGGGGGGAGGAGCAAAAGGAAGGAGTCAGGAAGGGAAAGTGGGAAGGAAGGAAAAAATAAGGAACCCACAATTTTAAAAAATTAAGTTTATAATAACTTCCAAAGAAAAACTTTTAAATATATTTATGCTACCTAAATGCATAGCGATGGATGCCCAAGATATTTAAGCATAAACCAAAATACACTCTAAACCCACAACCAAAATCAAGACTGCATGTCTCTATATAATCTGGCTCTTAAAAAAAAGAGGTTAAAAAAAGATGTAACTATTAAAACTATATTTAAACTTCACACTTTAAAATGATTAGTTTCTCTTAAACAGTCACAGGAAATAATCTTCCCTTGGAAGGCAATCTCACATTTCTTATAAAAATAAAGATTTTGCTGAACAACAATCAATTCAAATAGACAAAGATTTTAGAAAGTAGCTGCTCTGGTGCTTTGCACAATGCTTCACACATAGCCAATAGTTAACAAATGCTTGTTGACTGGCTGAATGATTGGAAACACAGGGATGATAAATGAAGAACTTCTTGACCTACAGCTTACATTCAGAGGATGAAGGTAGAGAGGGAAGACAACATTATAGACAGCATACACAGATGAGTAGAAAGTTCTCCTTCCCTTATAACAAAGAACATAAAAAGAGAACCCCCCCACCCTCACCAAGAAAAAAAAATTACAGGTTAATGCACACTGCATCAACCAAGCTATTTATATACAACATTCTGTACACAAGATCCTATTTCCTACCTCTACAAAGAAAAGAGTACATTCTGATATTTTTTCCTTTGGGACAAAGCTTAGTCATTACAATTTCAAAGAATTAATTTTGTTTTTGTTCTTCCTTCCATTGCTAGTCATCTGTTATACACTGTTTTCTGGTTCCACTTATTTCACTTTGTATCTGTTCACAGAATTCTTCCTATGTTTCTCACTGTTCATATAATCACCATTTCTTAGAGCACAATAACATTCCAGCATATTCATGTACCAGAATTTGTTTAATCCTTCCCCAAGACAACCATCTATTTTGTTTCCAGTCCAACCAAAAGTTGCTGCTAAAAATATTTGAGTGTACATGGAAATTTTCTTTTTCCTTTTATTTGCTAGGGGTACACTGCCTAGCAATAATATCTTAGGATCAAAGTATATGGGCATCCTTCATCGCTTCATTACCTAATCCCAAATTGCTTTCCAGAATAGTTGGACCAATCTCAAACCTAAGTATAGGTAAATAAGTAATTAATACATAAATTTTAAGATTTAATCAGGACCTAGTCAGTGAAGGTTACTGAGCTACACCTTGGAAGATATATAAAGTTTAGGTAATACACAGTCCTAGGAGTTTACCCTCTAGTGGGGTTAGGACAACATCATATACACTGTAATCCATAACATGACATAAGTAAATTAAAGACTCTCTAAGAAACAAGGTACTATATGAAGTGTAATGGGCAAAGGAGGTATTTTTTAAATATATAGTTTTCATTTTTTAAATAATCCCCAATTACATGTAAATAAATTTTAACATTTGTTTTTAAAATCTCTGAGTTCCAAATTCTCTCCCTCTCTCCCACTCCTCCTTCATCCCTTCAGAAGACAAGCAATAGATGATGGCGGGCCTCCTTTTCTGAACCTAGCTTCCTCTGATCATATCTCTTATACTGCCCTTGTGCGACAATTCTTTGTTAATAATAAATTTTCAACCTACACCTTTCCACCATGTGCCTCTGCATCTTCACTGCCCTTTAGGTCATCCGCTTTAATTCAGAAACTGTTGTTTTCTTTAATGGGGAGCTATAGATGACCAAAAAAAAAAAAAAAAACAACTATTGATTCTAAAAAGGTAAGCACCTATTTACCTATTAGAGTTCATTAAAAGAACAGTGCCATTTCCCAAATGCAATCCAGCCCGCTTCCTTCCTATTCCTCTTAGTCTATTCATTGATACATTAAATATCAATATATGATATGTCAATATTATATAAATATGTTTATATACAATATATATAAAATATAATATGAAAGTAAAATATTAGAAATATTTAGCAAATTAAATAAAAATACAATTAAACATAGACAACATTGAAATGTTTTCCAAGTCAATACACAGACCTTAGAGATCCTTGAGGACTTTCCCAGCTACAAGGAATTCCTCATGCATTTGGAGTCTGTGCTGTATATCCTCCCCAATAGTGGCAAACACATTTAGTGAGCATATATCTCTCTGTTTTATACCACACAAGGTTTTATCAGACATTCCAATAAGTTGTCTGGACTTGGGAGTCGGGAAGATGTTTGTTTAGACCCAGATTCAGACACTTCCTAGCTGTGTGGCCCTAGACAAGTCACTGATTACTTGACAAAAAGATCCATTGGAAAAGAAAATGGCAAGCCACTCTAGTATCCTTGCCCAGAAAACCCCACAGATAGCTATGGTCCATAGTGTCAAGAAGAGCCAACATGGCTGACTAAACAGCATCTCTGTTGTTACATGACTCAAGGAACTGGATAGGATGTCCCTTGTTGAAGGAAAAGCCAGGGATTGTTCATCTGGGTCTACGGACCTCCCTGGACAGATTTCAGGGAATCTGTGAACTTGGATGAGGAAAACAAATTATATCCTCATTTTCTTAAGCCTGTCACTGAATTTCCCTTCAATTATTTAAAAATATTTTTCTAAATAGGAAGCTATAGGCTTTACCCAATTGTCAAAGGAGTCCAAGAACTGAAAAAAGATAAAGAATCAAGGAATTCTGAGTGCTTTACTCTATAGAATCAAATGTCTTTCATTTGAAAGTCAACAAAAAATAAGTCCAAGGAGAACTTTGCATTATCTGACCCTTTAAGTTGAATATATGACTCTAAAGTCTTCAACTGTATAATTTCATTTGCAAATGCAAGCCTGTTCCCTCTTAATACCTTCATCAAGGATGTTCTAATGTGTATTTATGTGATTCTCATTTTTAAAAGTCATAAAGATGGAAAAATGGGCACACGCTCCAGGTAATTTCTGGCATCATCCAGGAAATGTATATCTTTTATAAATAGAAGGTGAGCCAGTCATGTAGCAAAAGCAAGGCATAACATATGGAAAGAATGATGACCATTCATAATATATATTATAATACTATTATATATACATTTATAATTGCAGGATTAAAATTAATGTGCAATATTTGAAATAGTATATTTTATAAAGTTTAATACCTAACAAAACAGAACCATGTGATTAAGTTTTTTCTACCTGCTCAAAAAGCCCCAAAGCTGTGACAGGAAGGAAAAGAGACAGAGCCGGACCTCCATCCAATTTATATCCTGTCTATGTCAGCACGCAATGACAGGAAGTGAGTGGGGTTCTGGGAATCGTAGTTTTGCTTGGGATCATAGTTTTTAGGGTAACGGATTTTAATTATGCATAATATCTTATGTATTTGTGTACTTATGTATATCACATATATAATATATATTTGTGTATGTGTATATAGTTAATATATACATTTATAATATATATTATAATATTATAATAATGCACATTAAGGTTTTCCAAGTGCTTTACATATGTTACGGTTACTATGCTTTGGAAAAATCTTCTATGGAGGATTTATGGGAGGGGGTGGCATGAACAAGAACGCTGAAAAAGATGAGACCCTCCTGATGGGATACAAGGTCACTGACCTACTCAATACTTTGAAGACAACAAAAGATAGAAATATAATGGTTTTGTTGTATACACAGATACATTATGGGTACAATAGAAAAAATTAGGGATCTAGGGAACAACAACAACAACAAAAAAAAAACACTGTCAAAATACCTTAATTCCCATCTGACAACCTATAATTATTCAAAAATATGAATAAAGCACAGGTCACAGAATCACAAAATCACAGAACTGCAAGGAACATCTCAGGTCATTTAATGCAAATTAATTCTTGGGAAAAGAATGTTCTCTGTAATAGTCAACAAGGTAATTATTGGTTTAGATCTGAAAAGGATCGTAGATGTCACTGGATCCAACCTCCTCATTTTATGGATTAGGAAACTGAGAGTTTAGAAAGATTAAGTGAACTTCCCTAGGTTCAGGAAATCCCAATAAATGTTTGAGGCAGGATTCAAACTTGGGTCTTTCTAAGTCCAAATCCAGATGCTTTCCACATTGCTTTGTTTCCTTTGCTTAAAGGCCTCCTATGAATCTTTAAAAGGATCAACTCACACCACTTCAATTCCATAAGGAATTACATTTTGGATGGAAAACAGAAACCCTCTCCAATATGACTCTAGCTCTACTAGAGAAAATGCTAACTTCTAAGAGAGTTATTTTTAACTAAGGCTACAATTTGAACAATCTTGAACCATGAGCCAAAAATCAGACTAAATTGGCTAAGCTTTAAAACTGTAGCCAAATCTTTTTTCTTCTTTTTTAATACAGTGCTAAATCTCAAACTCAGTGATCATTCCCATTAAAACTGAAATTCCCATTAAAACCACAAACTGGATATCTGAGCTTACCTGAAACAGTTTAATGTTATAATAAAATGTTACAAGAAAATTTATCAGCCACATGATTTTATGATCTGTAAACCTTGTTTTGCTGCATACTAATTAAGTAAAAGCAAGAAATTTTATCAAAAAAGCTACAAAATAGTACTGCTTTTACCCTCCCTAACTAAATCCTTCTAGGAGGTGCAAGGAAGAAAGAAGTGAGAAACAGGCAGGTGTATTTTGAGATTTTTAACCCAGGCAGCCTGACCTGATGGGAAAAGATAAAAATCTTATCAACAATGTTCCCTCTTAACCTACCAGATGTAGAATATCTATCCAGAAGGCCTAGATAGATGGACTGTGGCATCCTGGCATAATGGATGGACTTTCAGGAAGATTAGGTTCAAATCCCACCCTCTGACTCTTACTAGTGAGGCATATTTGCTAAATTGCTCAGAACCTCAGTTTTCTCACTATAAAATGGGGGATAATGAAACTTAAAGAGTATTCACCATCCAAGATAATCATAAACCTCCGAAAATACTTGTAAAAGTCAAAAGTGCTACAGAAATACTAAATAATTCTCACTTGTTGAGAAAAGGAATGCATCTCTTCCAAGAACTCTCATCTCACCACGTATCAAAACTTCAAAAAGTCTTTCTATTTTTACCAGTTTCTATCTATTAATTAGGCACCTAGAAGGCATGGTAGATAGAGCCTTGGGACTGGAATCAACTCAAATCAGGCTTTGTACTGAGTGACCCTAAAATGAATGACCCTAAGCAAGTCACTTTATCCTGTTTGCCTTATTTCCTCATCTCTAAAATGAGCTGGAGAAGGAAATGGTAAAACACTCCAGTATCTTTGCTAAGAAAATCCCCAAAGGGATCACAAAAAGTCACACATGCTTGAAACAACTGAACAAGTTATTAATTAATTGTCTATAAACATGCTACCAAGGAATATTATGATTTTAATAAATGCATGGAAGATATCTTGTTGGAGGAGAGCTTTAGAATTTTGCTCTCTCCAATTAAATGTTTCTTTTAATAGTTAACAAAGTATGTAAGTCTGATGGGAGCTTATGTTCTCTGTACTTCTCAGTTGGCTGTGTGACTAAAGATGTGTGGTTTGCTCTTGAAAATCAATTTTAAAAAGCCATGGCTGTTCTCTTATATATATATATAAACTATTGTAAATTATTTTTAGAGTTTAATAGAGTACAGCAGGAATTTGTAGTTGACATTTCAATCTTTTCTTTGGTAGTAATAATGTCCACGATTTTTCTTCCAAGTATTCATTATCTTCTCTTTTCAGATATATTGAAAATCAAACCTTTGACCTCTCCCAGAAGGACCTCTTCTGGGTATACTTATCTAGTCTCTTCTGTTTCCTTCAGTAGTAGCATTAACACTTCATTATGCTATACCCCCAAGGCCTGGGAGTCTCCCCATCCAACTGGGATTGCTCTACCATTACTGAAGGGGAAAAAAAGTTCGCAGTAGAAATACTGGTGGATCCTTTCTGGTTTTTTGTCCATTTGTTATCCTTCCAATTTCATCTTTAAATGCTCTCAGAAGGATCTGAATTGGGCTCATGCCAAGCTTTCTTTTTTTAATTTCATCATTTCTTTATGTTTTACAAGGCAATTACTCATAACATTTCACCATTCTCCCTGTAAAATATCACAAATGTGTTAATATTCTAAACGCTGCTACATGTCTCAGATTGGCAAGAATATCAATGTGTGTTGGCTTGGCAATTTCTGGGCTACTTTGGCTTCCTTGTTATAGGAATCAACTTTCAATGCTTAAACCCACTTTAGCAAAAGTGACGGTCCTTTTATAAGATATAATATATGTTATTATATAGTCCATCATGATGCCTATCACTTTTCTCAATTTCCCCTTCATTAAATAGTCTCGTTAATCATGTCAATAAATTTATCTTAAAGGGAGATCCTATATTCTTATTTTCATTATTCTAATTTGGGGTTAATTTTTAACTTTTGCTCTAACAATAGGATGTAAGCTTTCTGAAGACAGGCCTCCTTTTCCACTCCTTCCAATTTCACTGCCTAACAGGATGCTTCACACTTAATAAAATATTTGTCGTATGGGATGGAACAGTCTGACGGCAGATCATGGGAGATTCAGAATTGACTCCCAGATCAGTAACAAGTCATTTGGACATCATTTGAATAGGTTCAATTTCACATTATTTTTATGTTATTTAGTGCTCCTCAGGCATTTTACCTCCCAATTCTCTTTTTGAAGTAAATATTCATTGATATATAGCTGAGAGCCTTGTTTGTATTCTGATCACTTTCATTTCTTGATCACAAGCCAGATTTTCTAACATTTGTCCTCAGCATTGAAGTCACCAAATTTTAACGTGTGTGATAATTAAATTTGTAGGGGATCTGGCACTCCAGAGAATTTTCCTACTTCTTCAATCTCTTCATTCTTTATTTTTCATTTGAAAAATGCTTGTGAGTTTCCTCCGACCCCCAGGATCAATACGAACCAATAGTACAACGTATTTGCTGAAAGGCTGCGGAATCACGACTAACTCTAGAACCCCACATGGAGTTTTCTTGGCCAAGATAATGGAGTAGTTTGCACCCCCTCCTCCACTTCACGTTAGAGATGAGGAAACTGAGGCAAATAGGGTTGTGTGACTTGCTCAGGGGGCTAGTGTCTAGGCCAATCAGAGCCAGGTAGCAAAGTTTAAAATGTGTGGAAAAGATCCTGTGGTATAATAGATGAAAGCTTCCAGAGTCCTGCATTCTAGTTCTAGCTTTGCTTTTAAATAAATCAGTGGCTTTCATCAAGCCACCTAATCAATATCTCTGGGCTTCAAATACCCCGGCTACAAAATTAGGGCTCTAGACTAGGGGACAGCTGAGATCACTTCCTACTCTAAAATTCTAATTGTCATGCTACATAATTTTCATTTTAGGCTCTTTTAATAGAAATATAGCATCCAGTCAAAAGAGGCAACGGTCCCACTGTTGAGCTAATCAGGCCCCATCAAGAATAATGTACTCTATGATAACATATATATATATATATATATGTTATGTATAATTTAGTGAAATTGCTTGTCAACTCTAGGAGTGGGGAGGGATGAGGGGAGGGAGAAAACATGAATCATGGAACCACGGAAAAAATTTTAAAATTAAATTTTAAAAAAAAATGTACTCTAAGGGGGCGGCAAGGTGGCTCACTGGATTGAGAGTCAGGTCTAGAGGTCCTAGGTTCAAATATGGCCTCAAATATTTCCTAGCTGTATGACCCTGGGCAAGTCACTCAACTCTCATTGCCTAGTCCTGTGTGAAGGAAATGTACCCTGCCCCCTCTTCTGGAGTCGGGTCACCAGCGTACATGAGTTTGAACTTAACACAGACATGTAAGGCAGGATAAAAAGAGGAGGAACAAGGAAGGTCAAGCTCTTTGTCTCTGGCATCCTATGAAGGAAAACTTGCTGCTGGAAGCACCCACATGGGAGCTAGATTAGGCTCCTTTACTCCATCTTTATATATCTCCCTCTCCTGTTACCTATCCAAGTCATTCTAAAAAACTTTATTAAAATCTAAGGACCAGAGTCCTAATTTTATTAATACAGCCTTTATGGCTCTTCTGCCTTGGAACCAATATTTGCATCAGCTCTAAGATAGAAGGTACAAGTTTAAAAAATAAAATTAAAATAATGAATGTGCTCAGTCTCAGATGCCACCCCTTAAGTGACTGACAAATTGGGCAGGTCAAGCCCAGGGGAGGGAGAGAGGTGTTCAGACAGTGTCCTAGGAGGAACTGCTGAAGAATGGAGAAGCCATTGCTCTTAAGATAAAACCAAGGGGCACGTGTACCAGCTAGCTTCCGTAGTGGAAGAATCACAAAGGTAGGAGAGTGAAAGAAATAAAGGAGCACAGACTACAGGGACGTCGTCTCTGGGTCAATATATGAAGGAAGTCACTAACGTCTACAGGGCTCCGGCAGCTTTCTAAGGGCTCAGATTCCGGAGTAGTTCCTGATCTGCATTCTATCAATGCAGCCACAGGAAACCCAGACTAAACACACACACACACACATATATCCTCTCATATATATGTATATTTATATATATTTGTGTATATATATATGCATATATATACACATATACATATTTTTATTTATATATATATTAGATTTATATATATATTAGAGGATAACTTTCAAAAACTAAAACCGTCCAACAAGGGCACACGCTTCCTTGTTAAAAGTCGGTTCCCCCTTGCTGGCGACATCCTTGGGGAGCAGGGGAGACAAGCACCGGCAGAGATCCTGTAGAAAGGACCCCCAGGGAAAGGAGGGATGGAAGCCTTCTAAGGTCTCTGCAAACACCCAGAGTCTCTCCTCGTAAAGCGTAGCATGCATGCCGACCACTCCAACACGGCCCGGGCCCCCATGGCCCCCCACGTCCCCCCACAGTCTAACGGGGGAGACGACATGCAGAAAAGCATATACCTAAGAGGAAGGGGGGAGGCACAAGCAGATGGAGGGGCCAGGAAAGGTCTCCTGCAAAAAGGCAGGATTTGAGCTTGTCTTAAAGGAAAGCGGAGAAGCTAAGAAGAAGAGGGGAGGGTGAAGAACATGCCAGGAAAGGGGAAAAGACACAGAGGGGCTAAGAAATGCCATGTAGGTCAGGGGGACCGGATGGCAGAGTGGTATGGGGGGAGCAAAAAAAACCCTACAGTAATAGTAGGAAGGGGGCATTGTGTAAGGAGCATAAATGTCACAAAGTATTGTCTGGTTGACCCTAGAGGTAATGAACCCCTACAGTTTACTGAGTGAGGATGTTAAGACTCACTAATGCTCAATGATAAAGTGCCAGGCTGGAGAGGGGTTCAAACCTGGCCACAGACACTTCCTAGCTGTGTGACCCTGGGCAAGTCATTCAGCCCCACCGATACTTAGTATTGATTCTAAGATAGAAAGTAAGGATTAAAAAAAAAAAAAAAAAAACAAGACCTGGACTCTAGGATATAGAAGAAAACTAAGGGTACGGCAGTCTGTGCAGTACGCCTCATGTGATCTTTCTGGCTGCTTGGCTTCCAGACAAATGCTAATTTCCCCAAAAAACACTCTTCTTTCCTCTAGCATATTTCATTATTCCTGCCCCATCTGCCCTATCCATAGGCAAAACCAAATCCTAAAAAATAATCTCGCCACCTAAAATGAACATACTTGTAGCCCTTAGCATGGAATTGTACACTGCTGATTATTTCTTTAAATAAACCCAACTGGACATATCAACAGCTGCCTAGCTGTGCAACATCTGCCAGGACTATTGAATGTACTAATAAAATGATCACCCTGAACAAGTTATTGCCAAGTAAGACAGAACTTCAGGCAGGTAAGGGAGAAGGCAGAACAACAGAGAAGGTAAAGTCTACTACATTCATCATCTCATTGGTTAAGGGGTCGGAGGAGGCATTTTCTATAATTCAGGAAGCAAAACAGAGAAACAAAGGCCAAACTTAAGTCAAAAAATAACCGCTTTTTCCACTGGCAGGTGCTAGGAAGCAGCTTAACAGGTCACCCTGAAAGCCAAGAAGGAGAATACCACCAGTTCTAGAACGTAATAGCAAACACAAACAAATAGGACTTGGCAAAGAGTTTAAACTAGGCTGACACCTTGATTAAGTTTGTTTCTGGGACCTATGATAATGCCCCCCTTTAAACCCCAGTTCACAGCTGCCAAAAGCTTATTAATCATGCCAAAAATCAAAGCCAACAAGAGCATGTGAGTTAGTGGAGGGCGAAGGGAAGGGCGAGGAACCAGGAATAAGGAGACTGGAGTTCTAATCCCAATTTTTGTCACTAACTAGCTGTGTGACCTTCTGGGGTAAAAAAAAAAAAAAAAAAAAAAAAAAATCTCCTGGGCCTCTATTTCCTCATGTGTAAAATACAATGCAGAACTTGTCTGATTTTTAATCTCACTGTACATACAGATGTTGAGCTCTATTGAGTTGGAAAAGATTTCCATAAAAAATAAATCTCTTTGCATGGAGGACCAAGTCTCCTTTCATGACTGTCCAGTAATATTAGTATGAGAGGAAAACATAAAACCACACCATCTTCAAGAAAATGCCTATGAAGTCAAGTGCTTAACATAGGGCTCCTTATCAATGGGAAATTTACCAAATCTGATGTGGCTTTTTTCCTTATCTTTTTTTTAAACTCTGGTAATTTTCCAGAATGTCTTTCTACTTTAGGGAGAGAAAAAAAGTTTAAGAAAGCAATGTTATCACTACAAATTGGCAGCCACATGCCCAGCCCCAGGCAAAACCATGAAATAGATAAAAGACATGTTTTTCTATCTGCCTAGTAGATAACTTCACCTGATATTCACTAAGAACTCAAACTGAACACGTTTCCCCCCTCCAACAACTTTTTTTTTCAGTCATTTCTAATACTGTGTGGCTCCATTTGGAGTTTTCTTGGTAGAAATACTGGACTGATTTGCCCTTTCCTTCTCCAGCTTTTTTTTAAAGATGAGGAAACTGAAGCAAACAAGCTTAAGTGACTTGCTCAGGGACACTGAGCCAGATGAGGCCAGATTTGAGCTCAAGTTTTCCTGACTTCCAGGCCTAGCATTCTATCAAAACTATTAGCCCCTTTTTTTAAATCTCTCTAGACTTCAATTTCCACATTTATAAAATGAGGGAGTTAGATCCCCTCTAATCAATCAAAAGGCATTTAAGAATTTATCAAGGGTCTATTGTAGACATTATGCAGGGAACTATAGAAAGATACGAAGGCAAAAATGAAACTCTTAGCCCTGGAGAGTTTCTATTGTCTGAATCCATACTTTAACTGAATCTCAATGATCCCAGACTTTTCTGTGTTTTCAACAATTCATTTTTACTTAGGTTAAAATCATTCCTCCCACTTCCTCCTAGAATTTCTACATGACATTTCTTTTACTAAATTAAACTAAAATTTAGTTTAAGAAGTTCACCACCCTCCTAGATAGCACTGAAGATACCTGGAGCATGCTATAGAAAACAAGGTTGAAAATCACTGATCTAAGGGAAACACTAATTATAAAGCGGTTTCTAAATAACAGGGAAAGAGCCTAAAGTAATGACAGATGGTTCCATCTATCTTGCCCAACTCAACAGAAATTGGGCAAAACCTCTCTTATCCAGAGAGACTCCTTCCACAATGAAGACAGTATCACTCTTTACTAGGAAAGCAGCATAGCCTCCAGCTCTAAATACTGAACCTGGGTCAAGAGAGAATCAAATCAATCAACAGATATTTATTAGGGGCCTCCGTGTGTGGTTCCTCAACATCCTACTCCATCCAATGATTGATTGCCAAATAAATGGTCTAGGTGGAGAGCCCCATGAGCTCAGAAGATGGTGAGATCATCGTGGGCTCGAATGGCCTGGGAAAAGCTTTGCAAGTCAGTGGGTTGGGAGCTGGGTGTTGAAGGATGGGCAGGATACCCATGGGCAAAGAGGGGCGAGAAGGGCATTCCAGGGCCAAAAAAAAAAGGATGTTTATGGAATGTGAGGAGAGGGATAGCTAGAGCATAGAATTCATGTTGGAAAGCAGTAGGACAGAACTCTAGAAAGGTGGCTTGGGGACACTGCTTCTAGTCTAGGAGTCAGATGTTAAGGCCTTGAACTAAGGAGCTGGCAGGGAGGAGGCAGAATCAGCCGACTATGGAAAAAGAACAATCAAAGATTCCAAGGCAGTAAGCCTAGGGAATTGGGGAAATAAATGTGCCTTCGCTACAAAGGGAAAAAGGAGAAGGAGCTTACTCGTGAGAAGCAGGGCGGAAGGTGATGTTCAGTTTGGTTTTAAGGTAGACCAGATTTAAAATGATGATGGAATAGCCAAGTAGAAAATCAAGTAAAACATCAAAGTAGCACTTAACCCAGAGAACAGCAAAGTTATGAAACCTACTACAGGCATAAAAATAGAAAGTTTCAAAGAAGGTTTAGATCAAGGTAAGTGCTTAAGCTTTTTTTGGGTCACAGACCCTTTCCACAGTCTGGCAGTCTATGGATCTCCTCTCAGACTAATGTTTTTCAATGCCTGATCCTTTTTCTGTGTGATGGTCCTTTAAATAACCTTCCCTCTTCTCTTCTCTAAATACCCCCCAGGTCCTTCAAGCTGTCTTCAAATGGCACAACCTCAAGGTCCTTCCTCCAGCCTGTATGCCCTTCTTTGGATGCTCTGTAGCGTATCAAGGTCTTTCCTAAATTTATCACACCCAAAACTGACCGTGACACTATAGGTTTAGTCAGACCAGGGCAGGTATAAGCAGCAGAACTAGCATCTCCTTCTTCCCTGACACTATGCCTTTCCCCAGCGCAACCTAGGATCAATGTGGAATAAAACAGAAATTATGAATCTGCTTTTGTGAAGTTTTCACATGACCAATGAGGGAACTGTGACTATGAGCCATCGAACATCATGGGGACGGGGGAAGGAAGAAGCAAGAAAGGCAAAAAGGGTATAGAGTGCTGGAAAATATACGTTGGGGTTAGTCGAAAAACTGCCCACAAATTTTTGCATTTAAAACCTTTATTAGCAACTGATCCATGCCAAGAACTATTGTTCTTCAGTCATATGCGATTCTTCAGCAGACTATGCCACTGGGGTTTTCTTAGCAAAGATACTGGAGTGGTTTGCCATTTCTTCCTCCAATGGATTAAGGCAAACAGAAGGGAAGTGACTTGCCCAGAGTTGCATGCTAGTAAGTGTCTAAAGCCACCTTTAAACTCAGTTCTTCCTAACTCCAGTCCCAGAGTTCTATCCGTTGAGCTACCCAGTTGCCCGTTCTAACACACTAGGGATATTAGAGGCAAAGGAGAGTCTGCCTTCAAGGAGCTCTAACGCTTCATTAACAACTGATTTGTCTGTTTTCTCAGATACCCCATTTTTAATTGGTGCTTAATGAGTATTCTCATTGGCAGCTCCAATCTTTGAATGTCTCCAGATCTATGACACGTGTAATAATGTCAGCATGGATAGAGAGCTGGGAAAAGGTGAGAGGTCATCCTACTCCAGCTGGACTGGCCCCACGACCCTGGGCAAGGCAGAAACAAGCAGGGAAGGGAGCCTGGGATGGTGAGGGGAAGAGGCACAGGAGGGAGCATCCCCCCCATAACCAAGGACTGGCCTCAGGAGCAGCCTGGGCCCTCAGGAGGCAGCAGCGGCTCAGGTTTTTTTATAGGGTTCCCTTGTCTGTGCCCTGCTGGGGTTAGTTCATTAACTGTCTGTCTACATCATCTGGAGATTATGATTGCCATCAAGCTATCTGGCCGGCTTTACTGTGAGGTCTGGGGGTTTACATACCACTGAAACAAAGGAGGAGCAGCAGCACCTACTTCAGCCAATTCAGCACACTACCACTAGGAAGTGAAATCTGGCCAATACACAATACAATTTGTAAATTATGCTCCTCTGATATGCAGAGCCATTGGTATGTGACTTCTAGGTTCCCCTCCCCAATCTTGTTTCCTGCTATTATATATTCCTTTCATATATATATATATTCCTTTATCCTGGCTACTTATAAACTTACTATATGGACCACAGAGGGGTAAGGAGGACCAGAACAAAATACAACTTTAATACAGTGGTAGGAATGTCTCCTTTTCTGGAAGAGGAAAATGAAGTTCAGTAGGGTCAAAGGTCTCCCCTGGGGGCACATAGCTGGTTAAGAATCAAAACCAGGCCTTAACATAAATCATGGTCTTTCTCTGACACACAGGGACCCTCATTCCTTTCTCAGGCTTTACAAGATCACTTCTCCACCTCTGCTCTGGGATCTTTATTCCCTGGGCTAAGAGGTCAGGGTGACATTCTCCTATCTTAATTCTACTCATCCCAGTCAAGTATCTAAGTGTTCACTGGAACAATGGCAAGCCAGCCTTGGAGGAGAGACCAGCCCAAATTCCTTGAAAGATACTTGAGGGCAATACAATTCCTGCTGAGAGGTATATCTGAAACATACCATCATTAGAGAATAATAAATACCATACAACAAAGGTCAGCAACTCAGCAGAGATAGCTGATCTTTCTAGTCCCTGGGAGTGCTTCTTTATTAGAAAAGGAAGCTTGTTTGAGGTGTCCATGGGGAGGTGGCAGCCTCCAGCAAGACACGCCAGTGAGGTAAGACTGCTCATATTATCCTGAGGTCATAGGATCAAATATTTAAGGCTAGAAGGTCTCTTAAAAACTGTGGAGCCCAGATCCTTCATTTTACAGATCGGGAAACTGAGGCTGGCTTGCCCAGGGTCAAAGCTAGTAAGTTTCTGAGGTTTTGAAGTCAGGTCTTCCTGAATTCAAATCTATAAGTATTTACTCTCTGCCAAGCACTTCACCAAGCACTGAGGATACCAAAAGAGGCCCACACAAGATAGACCTGACTTCAAGAAGCTTACCAGCTAACAGGGAAGATATCAGTCAAACAAATACAGATGAAGCAAGTGATACACAGGATAACAGGAAATCATTAACAGAGGGAAGGCACTAGAAGAGGAGTTGAGAAAGGTTTCCTGTAGAAGGTGGGATTTAAAGGAAGCCAAGGAGATCAGTAGTTGGAACAGAGAAAGGAGAACATTCCAAAAAAAGGAATAGCCAGAAAAAATGTCCCGAATCCAGAGATGAAAGTCTTCTTGTGGAACAACCAGAAGGTCAGTGTCACTGGCTCTGAGTAAGTGTTGGGGAGTCCAGTGAATGAAGCCTGGAAAGGTAGGAGGAGGCTAGTTTAAGAAGGGCTTTGATTGCCAAATGGAGCATTTTATATTCATCCTAGAGGTCAAAGGAAGCTACTAGATTATATTGGTGGGAGAGTGGTATGATATGGTCAGACTTGCACTTAAAGAAAATCACTTTGGTGGCTGAATGGAGACAGACTAGGGTGGGGAAGTGACTTGAAGTGGATAAACCCACCAGCAGGAGGTGATGAGAACCTGCACCACCATAGTAGCAATGTCAGAGGAGAAAAGGTGATGTATTCTAGAGACTTAATAATGGTGAAATTGTTAGACCTTGGATGGCAAAGGTGAAATTGATGGGCCTTGGATATACAGTTGGCAAAGGTGAAATTGACAGACCTTGGATATTGGGGTGGCAAAGATGAAACTGCCAGGCCTTGGATATTGGGGTGACAAAGGTAAAATTGATGGATCTAGGATACTGGGTGGGGAGGGGACTATAGGGGGGGAGGAGGAATTAGAGAGAGAATGAAGAATCCAGAATGAATCCAGGGTTTCAAGCCTGAGGATAGTGGTGCCTCTACAGTGACAGGGAAAGCAGAAGGCAAGGAAAAGTTCTGGCACATTTAATTTAAGATGTCTATTGGACTTAGGAAAAAGCAGCTGGAGATGCAAAATTAGAGGTCAGCAGAGAGGTTGGGGCAGGATAGGTAGATATGAGAATCATCAGCCTGGACAAGTTATTAAAACCATAAGAGCTGATGAGATCACCCAGTGAAATCGTACTTAGAGGAAGAAGAGAAGTTCTAGGAGAGAACCTCAAGGAATACCTCTAGGTAGAGAGCCATCCACTATGTCACCAAGCCCCCACCTTGGTGTCAGGGTTTCGAAGACTTGAGTTTTTGGTAATCAAGACAAAAAGTTGGGAAGAGAGTACTGGCTGATCTCTCTTTTCTAACAGAGACATTTCTTTTTTAAATACTATTGCAATGTTTTGCATGATGATACATGTATAACCCAGACTGAATCACTTACCAGCACTGGGAGAGGGAAGGGAAGAAAAGGAAAGAGATAACTTCAATCATAAAACTTGGGGAAACTTACGTGGAAATTTGTTATTACATGTAATTAGTTATTAATTAATACTAGTGTAGTTCCCATTTCTGGTAGCTGGTCTTAAAAGTGAACAGCCCACCCAACTCAAACACCAATCCTAAAGTTTATTATCAGATCATAATAGCCTCATCCCCTCACCTTAAGTCTGGAAGTTTTTCTTAATCTTCAAGAATATCCTTTTAAATTCAAATATTTTAGTGAAAGGGATCCAACTCTGATTTTTTTTTTTAATAACCCTTACCTTCTGTCTTGGAGTCAATACTGTGTATTAGCTCCAAGGCAGAAGAGTGGTAAGGGTAGGCAATGGGGGCCAAGTGACTTGCCCAGGGTCACACAGCTGGGAAGTGTTTGAGGTCAGATTTGAACCTCCTAGGCCTGGCTCTCAATCCACTGAGCTACCCCCAAGTCTGATTTTAAAGATAAGGAAACCTCAGCTTAGAAGTTAAGCTACTTCTCTAAAGTCACACAACAGAGTTCTAAATCTAAACAACAGTTCTCTTTTCCCTCAGAACACTTTAGTGTAGCTATATTGCTCACCTCATACCAGTTAGCCCGCTAAAATGAAAAATAATCCCTATGTAAATCCAAACTGATATTGGGATTTGGGGGGACTTTTTTGGGTAGGGAGGTTGCTCTCTGTCTCTCTCTTTTTTTTTTTAACATTTTCTTTCCATCTTGGAATCAATACTGTGCATTGGTTCCAAGGCAGAAGAGCTGTAATGGTTAGACAATGGGGTTTTAAATTAATTGCTCAGAGTCCCACAGCCAGAAAGTGTCTGAGGTCATATTTGAACCCAAGACCTCCCATCTCGAGACCTGACTCTCAATCCACTGAGCCACTTTATTGACTCTACAATCCATTTCACCAAAGTCTCATATGTTGAATTCAGCATCTACTCTGCAGGTGCCTAAATTATGCTTCTTTAGGGATGACAGTTGTCTCACTGCTTTCATTTTTTTTCCATATCGCTTCCTAAAAGTACCTATGTCAGGGACCTGCACTAAATGTATGCCTTATAAGATATGCACTGACAAAGATGAACACTTGACTAACAAATGAGAAAATAAGAAATAAGAAGCTGCATGAGAGGCAGAGAGGAAGGCTTGGAGTATGGATGACCTGGGTTCATACTGTCTCTGACACTGGTACATACTAGGTATAGAATGGCCATGAGCAAGTTATTCAGTCTTAAAGTATTGCCTGGACCAAGTGAGAAAGGATTAGCTCCTGATAAACTGCAGATCTACCCTGGTGGAAGGGAATTTCCACACTGGTAGTCTTTTATACAGCTAGTCCAAAAAAAAAAAAAAAAAAAAAAAAGCAAACCTCCAGGAATGAGATGCTAATGAGTTTCAGAAGATGTTGAAAGTATAGCCTGGAGAGGAACCGGACAATAAGACACCTACCCCATGTTCCCAGTTTAAAGGAAGTGCTGCCAACCAATCTGAGAGAGTGGCCACAGGGTTGGAGGTGGTACATCCAACTGTGAATTTCAAGGCTAGAATGAGGCTTCTGAGTGAACAGCTTAGGCATGGTAAAAGTTCAAAATGCGGGGGTACAATGACCTGCCCTTCTTCCTACCTTTCTGTAATTCTTACACCACCCGGCCAAAATTCTACAAGCCATTCCTCAAAAATGGATCTCCTGTCTCCCATGCCTCTGAACCATCTTCACTGTTTGCCACCTCATCGGATGTAAAAAGGTCCTGAACTATCTCTCACTGCTTGCCAGACCTTGCATCTGCCTCCCCAACATAAAGCTGAATTTTAAAGTAAACAAGAGGCCTTTCTGATACTGGAAAATATAAAATATTGATCTATACCACCTGCAAAGAATCCGGGACACCCATGGACTTTTTCCTATCATGAAACAGTTAAGTACCAAATAAAATAAAAACAAACTTTCTAGAGTCAAAGCCTTATCTTATGTACATAACAACCAATATTGACTTTTTCTCTTTGACCCCCCCATCCCTCAGGTGAAGACATAAACAATTTAGGGTGTCTAATGTTAAAATCTTTTCTGTGTTTGCATTGGCTGCTATTCTCAAAAAAGCTCCCTCCAGAGGCTATTTGAGATGTCTCCTTTATATCCCTAAACTCTCCATTAGACCCCCATCTTCCATGAATGCTAAAAAATTCCACTTCTGCTCTTCTTTCTTGCTGATTCCTAAATGGGTTCACTTCCTCTGTGGGGGAAAGATGAGTACAGAAATCATCCTGTGGGAATTCTTTCCCACAGAGCCCAGAAATGTGATGATCTCAGAAGATCTTGAGAGACCCTTGACACTTTCCAAAGGAAAAATGTCTTCTGCAAAGGGGCTGCTGCCAGGACTTTTAAAAAGCATGTGCTGGGAAAAAAAACTAAGGAGGACCACTTCATGTTTCCAATTCCACTGTCCCACTTCCTCCTTTTATTAACTGCCTGACTTCCCTCCTTCTTTATTTCTCCTTTAAAAAAGAAATCTGTGTACTAAGAAAAACTCAAGCTTGGAACCCCTCTCTATCAAGGAACAAATTCTGAAATGCCATCTAAGGGTTACAGGGAATCTTTCACCACTGCAGAGACACCTTGAAAAGTAGATGCTTGTACTATAAAAACAAGCAAATCAGAAAGGCTTAAGAGCTCTGATGGATGCAATGACCAGCCACAATTCCAGGGGATTGATGAAGCATGCTGCCCACCTCCCAACAGGCAGGAAAAGAACTCAGGGATCTAAAATGAATGTGGATATAGATATATATAGATATATATAGAGAGAGAGGTATATATAGATATACAGTGTGTATAGACTATGGGGTTTAAATGACTTGCTCAGGATCACACAGCCAGAAAGTGTCTGAGCTCATATTTGAACCCAGGACCTCCCATCTCAAGACCTGACTCTCAATCCAAATATGTGTGTGTCACACACATACACACACACACACACACACACACACACACACACACACACACACACACACACGGAGATGGCTAAAACAGAAATTTGATTTGCTTGACAATTCCTACTTGTTACAATGGTTTGGTTTGGTTTTGTTTTTCCCCAGTGGGGGAGGGAAAAGGAGAGACAGAAAAAGATTTTTGTTAGTTAAAAAATTTTTGTTAAAAAAAAAAATGTAGATGCTTTTTCTCAGTCATTTCTATATGCCTCCCCTTTTACACATGCTTACTGAAAGAAAATGGTGTGATTTTACATATTGGCCATCTGACACTTTTTAATTCAAGTTTCTTTTCCTTTTATCTTAATCGCATTATTCAGTCCATAAGGATTTATTAAATAAAATTTATTTATTAAAATAAAATTAAATGTGCCAGACACTGTTAGACACAGGAGAAACAAATAGAAAAAAGCAAACAATTCTTACTTACAAGAAGCTTATGCTCTAGTCTAATAGGTGGCAAAGTTTGGAGATGTGTATTTCTGTGTGTCTGTCAGTCTGTCTTATTTTATTTATATATGCATATACACACATATGCATATATACATTCACATATATATATATATATATATATAAATTTAAAAATTCAAATTAATTCAGAGGCATGAACAGTTGGAGGAATCAGGAAAGAAGCCCAGCAAGCTTTCACAGAAAAGTTACTACTTTTATTAGTATTATTTTGATCTGGACTTTTAATGAATGTAAATAACTCTCCAAGTGAAAAATTCCCTTTATAAATGAAGATGTATAAATCATTTATAGCTTACAGCCTTAAGAATTGTTTAGGGCCCTGAGACATTAAAGGATTTCTCAGTTCCTAGCTATGTCAGAGGTCAGACTTAGAAACTAAGTCTTCTACTATGTCTTTCAATCTTATCATAAAGGCCATAATTCTAAAGATTCCAATCTCAGAACTGAAATTCCAAGTTTCACTAATATCTTCATGAAGATTAAACAGATTGTGAGAAATTACAATTCATAGTAGTAGAGAAAAGTAAAAATCAAAGAGGGAAGAGATGCAAAAATCAGTCTTCCTTCTGATCATCTCAATCAATAATCAATATTAATGTCAGTTAGGTTTTTCTTTAAACCTTTATTCTTAGAATTGATACTAAGTATCAGTTCCAAGGGAAAAGAGCTACAAATTAGGTTTAAGTGACTTGCCCAGGGTCACACATCTAAGACATGTGAGATCAGATTTAAACCTAGGGTCCTCCTGATACCAGGCCTGGCTTTCTATCCACCAAGCCACCTAGCTGCCCCAATTAATGATGAATATCAATGTGCTAAATCCTAGAGATGCCAAGGGGAAAAAAAAAAGGTACAGTCCCTGTCCTCAAGAAGATTATATAATCTAATGGAGAAGTCAACAAGCAATAAAAAAAATCCAAAGCAAGCTATATACAGGAAATCTCTTCTTAGCCCCTCTCCTCCAGTCTACCACCCCCATCCCATTTCCCTTCAGAGGTTCCACTTCACAGCTGGGGAAAGCCTGTCTTTGATTCTGGCAAAATGATGATTCATTCAGAAGGGGGTAAAGCCTGTTGCAGGCCTTAATACTGTATACAATCACACAATAGGATCGCCGGATGCTGGAAAATCAGCTCTCCCCCCCCTCCCTCCTGTGTTTCCTTTGTAGCAGTCATTTTCTATAGTGGTGGATATTTCATTAAAGAATATTTCAATTGTTATTTGGGAAGTTAGATAATCAAATGTGGCTTTTCCCCTAATGATGTTGTGAATTATTCTGTAAAAGTTAAAAATGATGAAACTTTTTGAAAAAGTTACTCTTTGTTAACTGTAGAAGGCAGAATGTTTTGCCCAGCATTGTGTTATAATAACAAACAGCTTGCCTGGTTGGAAAAATTCCCACTTCAATTTGAAACTCACAATGGCTTCTGAGGACATGTCCCATCGCTTAGCAGGCAGGCCCAGAAAAGCTGACCACATCCCCATGTAAAAAGGCACACACTCAGCAGTATATACAATGCTTTTCCATTACCAGTTAGTGGGCAGAAAACATTTTTCCAGAGCAAACTCCCAATTCTTCTAAAGTCAACTTTCATACTCAGTTTACCTTAAAGAGATGGACTGAAGTGAAAAGGAGGATACACTCTCTCAACAAATATTGCCCCCTTGCAGGCAGGGCTGTCCAGGGAGAAATACCAATCTTATTTTCTGTAAACAGTCTGCCCAGGAACGCAGCAGAGGATTACTGAATGTTGCTATCTCTATCACTACAGCCAAGTCCTTACATATTCAGTAAAATTCTGGGCCCCTTCCACCAAATGTCCCTAGGGCAGGGACCTTGAATGCCTGGAAACTTGAGGCCCTTCCCAAGGCACATTTTTGCTGGAAATACTCCTTTCAAAAATATTGATCATTCATTCATGTTCTCTTCCCCAAAACACACTTGCTTCTTCATCCAGTTTTTTTTGTATATGAATGATTTCTCACCTGAATAAGTCACTTAAGTAATGGTTGATAAAGTATATTTAAGGGCTGTCCTCTCGATAAAGACAGATTCTCTGAAACTTCCAAGTGTTATTTATTCCCTAATTCAGACTCTCTCATCATGCATACAGTAGAGGGCACAATTGAGGAATTAAAAAAAAAAAAAAAACTATTCTCCCAACTATTTTTTGTAGGGGTTTTTTTTTGTTTTGTTTTGGTTTTGTTATTCTAAATACAAATAATCATTATTATTTGCTGGGAAAGTCCTTGAATTGGGTTTTCCTAGTGAGTGTTACATAATCTGATTCATACATTTGGCAATGTCTGTCCCTTTGGTGGTTTTCCCCCAGACATTCCAGAGAGATTTTTATACTATCCCCTATTATGATGGATAAAATTAGCCATATGTGAATCTGACAGCATTACATTTGCTTTCCATAGTGTATATGAGGAAGTGTATATCCTTGCTCTCAGCTAGCTCCAAGGATACAAAAAGAAATTTCCCGGTTCACACCAAAGCCCCCACCCCCTCTTTCCAAGATGCCTGGCAAGCTTTGATTTCAACAAACTACTGTAGAAACTCTCAGTAGTACCACAAAACACACAACTTGTTGCAGCAATAAACATATGGTTACAGCCTCAACAAAGCATTTTTTAAAGCCAGCTCTAGAGACCCACAACCCAGATATGCCAGCTAGAACAGCCCCCCATCCCCAAAACATTCCTCCTCTACCCCTCCGTACCTCCTCCTTCACCACCACCACCACCCCTCAAGGCATACACACAGTCAATCTCCAGTCCTCCCCTACAAGTGGCTCAGATGTAAATTTTCTCCAGTTCCTAATCTGGTTTCAATCCATCTCCCTCCTCCACCGCCGCCCCCACCCCCAACCCCATCGTGAATCAATCCCATCCCGGCTAGGAAACAGGACCCAGGGCAACCCCCGCCACAGTGCCTGAACAAAGGAGGAAGGAGCAGCTGCAAGCAAAGGAAACCCCATCTTGCTCTCTTTACCCTCCACCCACTGCACACTTCACCTGGACCCCTAATGCCCTTGCCCCAAACACTACCTATCCCACCCCAGCACCCCGCTTTAGATCTTTCTTCAATTTCATTCCCACAATGAATGAAACGGGGTTATATCTATAGCATAGGGACGAGAAGCTATCTTATTTTTGGACGGGGGTGGTCCACGGGGGAGGGGGGGGGAGCGAGGATTTGGACTTTTCTTTCTCGATGGGCACGTGGACAAACTAAGCGCAACTTAATTCTTCAAACCCTCTTCTTTCCACCGCCCCCTCCCCGCCCACCGCAACTAACCCCCCGAAGAAAAAGAGCAATCATAACAGATATAGAATGTCCCCCTTCTCCCCAATCTTGCGCCTGCTCTATAGGGGAACCCCCCAGCTGCAGCCCGAGAGGACTGTCTCCTTGGCACTCCCCTGAGCCCGAGTCTCCATTCCCGACTCTAACTCTGGGGCGCAGAGGGGAACACAGAGGAAGGACAGGGGAGAAAGAAAGAGCTACCTACCTCTCCACGATGCACACCTCCGCTCTCCCCGCAGGACGCGGGCACACACAGCTGCCAGCGGTTCCGAGCCCCGCGTCCCCGGCAAAAAGAGCGAGAGCTAGAGCGAGAGCGAAGGAGCGAGCGGCGCTGCAGGGACGCGCTCAGTCAGTCCGTCTGCCCCGTGCGCGAAGAGAACGCAGGCTGGCTCGCCTCGGGATCTCAGGAGACAGTCATTCAGCGCCCGGCGGCCACTCCCCTCGCCGACAGCAGAAAGGGGAGCCGGTATGGGCGGAGGCGGAGGCGGGGGCGGCGACCTCGCCACCCGGGAGTCGCCCCTCGGCGGGGAGGAGAGCAGCTAAGGGAGCTGCCGTGGCCGAGGTGGAGGAGGAGGAGGAGGAGGAGGAGGAGGAGGAGGCAACTAGCCTTGCTCAGTCGCTGCCTGCCTGGCCGCCCGCTCGGCTTCACAGCGCCCCCAGGTGAGCGCAGAGTGCAGACGTGGCCCCGCCACAAGCAGTGACTTCTGCAGCCATCCAACCATCCATCTATCTATTCAATCAGTCAGTATTTATTAAGTGCCTAGTCTGTGCCAGGCACTGTGCTAAGGGCTGTGGATACAAAAAAAAAAAAAAAAAAAAAGAGGCAAAAACCGGTCCCTGCCCTCAAGGAGCTCACAATCGAATTCTGAACCCACTCCCCTCTTCCCCATATATCTATAGATGAAGCATTTATTAATAGCTTGTTGTGTGCCAAGCATTGTTAGACAGAATGAGCCGCCTTCCTGCTCAGTGTTCCACAGTAAAAGCGGAGAGGCTTTTCAGGATTGTAAAAGAAAAATAAAATGGAACAAGAAAAGTGGAGTCCTTACAGGATCCTCATCTTCCCTCAGATAATTATTTCACATATTTCCTTTATATTATATGTACTGTGTTTATCCAATATATTCTTTGTATATATTTGTTTGCATGTTGTTTCCTACCCCATCCCCTTAGATTGGAAGCTCTTTGAGGGCAGGGTCAGTCTTTTGCCTCTTTTTATTTTCTCTCCAGAACTTAACACAAATGCTTAATAAGTGTTTATTTAATTGAATTATCTCAAGTAGGAATGTGCTGGTAAATGTTTAACAACCTACTCTCTGAAAATAAAAAAAGGTGCCTACCACAGACACATTTTTAAAAACTTAATCTGTATTATTGACATTTACTCCATCACTTTACTGAATCTAAAAGCAGGATCCCAATCCAGAAGTGTGCTAGAAAATGTTTAACAACCAGCTCTCCAAAAGTAAAAAAATGTACCCAAAACATATTCTTAAGTTTGATCTTAAGTTCCTCTATCACTTTACTAAATCTAGACTATCAACAAAACTGTATTTAGCCTTGATTTATAGTTTTCTGATTTACAAGGTATAAATGCTCACACTGAAAATTAAATAAAGTTGTCCAGGTGTCATCTGACTCCAGTGCTTCTGATCCCACTACCCTATCTAAAGCACAGTCCTACTCAATCAGTTTGTCAGTCAATAAACATTTATTAAGCATCAACTAAATGGCACCATGATAAAAAGAAAGGCAAAAGAGTCCCTGGTTTAAGAACTCACGGTTTAATGGGAGGCAATATGAAAAAAAAAAAACCTCTCTACAAGTATATAGGTATATGGATTATGTATGCATATACACATTCATGTATATAGGGACACATGAGTGCATAACTTACAGATATATTACATATGGTAATATGTAATATATGTGACAAATTGAAGATAATCAACAGAAATAAGGCAATAGTATGAAAGGGAAAAGGGAAAGATGTATCACCTTGTAGAAGGTGAGATTTTAGCTGAAACTTGAAAGAAGCTCTCAATCAAATTCTGAACCTACTTTCTTCTTCCCCCTGTATCCATAGATGAAGGGAAGAGTCAAGAGGCGTAGCTGGGTGGCTGAACAGATAGAGAGCCAGACACAGAGATGAGAAGTCCTGGTTTCAGATGTGGCCTCAAATACTTCCTAGCTGTGAGATCTAGGCAAGTCACTAGTTAACACAAGTTAACAAGGTTAACTCTTGCCCTTAGTGCTCCTCTGCCTTGGAACTAATACACAGTATTAATTCTAAGATGGAAGAGAAGAGGGGAAGAGGAGAAACAGGAAAAAGGAAGAAAGAAGAAGAAGGAGAAGAAGAAGGAGGAGGAGGAGGAGCAGAAGTTAGGAGGGAACATTCCAGACATGAGGGCAAAGCCAGTGAAAAAGCCCAGAGTTGGGAGATGAAGTATCTTGTTCTTGCAACATCAAGGCCACTGTTACTTGATCACAGGTATTAAGGGTGAGTGAGGTGTAAGAAGTCTACAAAATTGGGAGGTGACTAAGTTATAAAGGGTTTTAAGCACTCAAAAGAGGATTGTATATTTGATTTTGGTGGTCCTAGAGAGATAAATACTGCAGTTTATTGAGGGAGAGCAGGGATGTGATAGAACCAGACCTGCAGTTTAAGAAGATTTCTTTGAAGGCTGAGTAAAGGTTGCCCCATGGTTTAGAGGGGATCTTGGGGGTTATGGTCTGAGTGTTCTCTGTATCTGACTTCAGAAGGTACTCAGAGTAAGAAAGTAAACCTTCCTGGCAATACTTTTTTCTCTTCTACTGAAAAGAACACATTTTGATTTTCAAGACTAGGAATATCAGAAAATGCCCGCTTAACCTCTTTGATTGGGATATAAATTAAATTATATTAAATTGCACACTTAGCTTTCAATCCTAAGGGGGTTTGCTTCATTTTTCATAATATGGTGGAGAAAAATAGATTAATAATTAGATTTTTTAAATAAAGAGGTTGCTTTTCCAGAAAATGAAAGAGACTGTGCAAATGCATGTACTACCTGAATATAGGCATGCTCTAGTCTTTCACCATTTAACATTTTAAAAATCTGCAAGTAATTGACATCCTGTACTAAATAAAAATTTGTAAACCTATAAATATATGTGTGTATATGTGTGCATGTAACTATATAGAGATACATATGGATGAGGGGATGTAAGTATACACACACACATACACACATATATACACATACACACAAATGTGTATATAGAGATACTTATGGATATAGATGTTTATTGGTGGGAATCCAGGTCTTTTTGGCTTCAGTCTGGGCTCTCTCTCCACCATCCCATGCTGAGAATCAGGATTTCCACATTTTTATTTCTCTTCTGCTATTGACTCACTTTAATAAGTCATTTAACCTGTGCCCCAGTTTCCTCATCAATGAAAAAGGTAAGCATGCTGACCTAACCCTTCTAGGGTGAGGTGAAAATTACTTAGCTGAGGTGTTAAAAAGCACTGTAGTAACAATAGGTGTTACTCATGATACTATCTACTTTATCCTTTAAGAACATAAACTCCCATAAAATGGGGACGGGTTTAAATGGGCTGTCCTATATTAAGAAACTGTCAAAATGAGGTGAACTAGAAACGTTCAAACCTTGTATAGCAATATGTATTGTCTCTCTGAGGAATAAAAGTCATATTAATCTCTCAGAAACCATAAAGGAGAGTTCCAAGCCCTTGAGGGCTTCTCAAAGCCAACACCTATCCTGATGGGTATCTGGTGAGAAGGCAATCACCACTCCATCACCATCATCTTCAGTTATTATTTGTGGAAGGCATTGTGACATCCCTAGAGATTCCAGCCTTCTCTTCAATACATTAAAACTAAGATTTCTTTTCCTTTTGCAACTCTTCCTTCACTGACACAGACCACAGATCACAACTTCTCTCTATTTCACTAGATTTCATGGGTCTTTATGGTCAAAAAATTTCATTTTCTGGTAACCAACCATGTCATGAATTTCCCCAAATTTAAACTGTTCTTTGGACAGTTTGTACTTCAGAATTTTTGATTCAGTGGCATGACCAAGTATTTAGAATCAAAGAATCTGGGTTGCAAACCTGGTCCTGCTACTTTCTATTTTGGGAAGTTGGGCAAGTCACTCAGCATCCCTGGGCCTCAGTTTCCTCATTGGTAAAATAAAGAGTTTGGGCTAGGGTACTTTTGAAGTCTTTTTTCTTTTTTTCTTTTTTCTCTCATTGATCAAGGCCTATTTCCATATTATTGATATTTACACTAGGGTGATCGTGTAGAGCAAGGGTCGGCAACCTTTTTGGCCGTGAGAGCCATAAATGCCACATTTTTTAAAATGTAATTTCATGAGAGCTGTACAATGCTCACAGTGCGGGCTCCTGTAACAGTGCGCGCTCCTGTAACAGCACCTGAAAAAAATTGACTTTATGGCTCCTGCAGAAAGAGCCATATCTGGCCCTCAAAAGAGCCAGATATGGCTCAAGAGCCATATGTTGCTGACCCCTGGTTTAGAGTCTATATCCCCAATCATATCCCCATTCACCCATGTGATCAGGCAGTTGTTTTTCTTCTGTGTTTCTACTCCCACAATTCTTTCTCTGGATGTGGGTAGTGTTCTTTTCCATAAGTCCCTCAGAATTGTCCTGGATCTTTTTTTTTTTTTTTTTTTTTAACCCTTGTACTTCGGCGTATCGTCTCATAGGTGAAAGAGTGGTAAGGGTGGGCAATGGGGGTCAAGTGACTTGCCCAGGGTCACACAGCTGGGAAGTGGCTGAGGTCGGGTTTGAACCTAGGACCTCCTGTCTCTAGGCCTGACTCTCACTCCACTGAGCTACCCAGCTGCCCCTTGTCCTGGATCTTTGCATTGCTGCTAGTACAGAAGTCCGTTATATTCAATTGTGCCACAATGTATCTGTCTATGTATATAAGGTTCTCCTGGTTCTGCTCCTTTCACTCTGCATTAATTCCTGGAGGTCGTTCCAGTTCACATGGAATTCCTCCAGTTTATTATTCCTTTGAGCACAGTAGTATTCCATCACCAGCATACACCACAATTTGTTGAGCCATTCCCCAATTGAAGGGCATCCCCTTATTTTCCAATTTTTTGCCACCACAAAGAGCACAACTATAAATATTTTTGTACTTGAGGTCTTTTTTCTGTCTAACTCTATGATCCTGTGAATCTAGAATCAATTCTAGACCATGAAAAGTCATCCAAGTAGTATTTTAACAAAAACCTAGCCTTTTTATTCCACAAGTAGGCAAGCAGACTTCCAAGCAAAACTTTTCCAACTCACTTCTCTACTTTGCTCATTTGATTTTAGGATCAGAAGAAGATGCCTTTGAGTCTCTCTGACCTGGGAAGTCCTTGGCCTCACAGTTCAACCTTTCTAAATAGCACCAATTCACATGGCAGGTTCACAAGTACCAAAATATAAACAAATGATTTAAAGAATGGGAAAACTCTATAACCTTTTGATCTTGGAAGTGGGCCAAGTTTTAGTAAAAGGCAGATTGGGGTCTATTTGCTCAGTGGGAGAAAAATATTGAGAGAACTGTTGGGAGAGAGTTTTAGGGAACTCTTGCTCTGGCGGAGAGATGAAAGTCTGCATTAAACTTGATGGTTTCCTAGAAGACAACGTAAAATTTGCTACAGTTAAGACTGCCCTTTTAGCAGAAGTCATGAGAGACAGAGCAGAACTGAACTGAATTGAACTGGAAGAAGACTGAATGCTGCTTCTTGTGAATGACTAAAGCATAGAAGAAGGCATTTTCCAGCAGGAAGTGAGTTTAATGAGGCTCTCACCTTCCTTGGATGGATGCAAAAAGTTGGCTAAGTGTCAATTGGCATAGTAACCATGGCCACAGAGGAGTTGCAAAGCAACTCAGAATCACAGTTAGAAGAGACCTGAGGTCATCCAAGACTACCCTTCCCAGAATAGAAATTTCTAAAATGTTCCCAACATCCTCTAATTGAACACATCAAGCTATAGGAAACTCACTACTCTTCCAAAGTGGCTAATTTCACTTTCATCAAATAAAAATCTACCTTTCCTTCATGGTCTAACCATTACTCCCAATTTTGCCCCTTGGGATTAGATGGAACAAATCTAATTCCTGTCCATTTCCTTATTCCCTATATTGAATCTGTCAATAGAAGTTCAGAATATCTCTGATATGCAACTTCTCTGTTTCCACTGCAACATCCTAAACCCAGGGGACTCCATACCTAAATTATTCTAGTCAATCTCTCATTTAGGTCTGTCCCCTGCTCAAGAATTTATACTGACTCCCAGTAGCCTCCTGCACTAAATATATAAATATCCTTTGCACAATCTGGCCTCACCTTCGATTTATTCCTTCCGCTCCCAACACCTGCCTTCTGAGCCAATCAAATCAGTCTCCATTATCATCCCACACATATCATGTTTGCCCCAGTGTCATTGTTCAGCAGTTTCAGTTGTGTCTGACTCTTCATGACCTCATTTGGAGTTTTCTTGGCAAAGATACTGGAGTGACTTGTCATTTCCTTCTGTGGCTCATTTTCCAGATGAGGAAACTGAGGCAAACTGGGGTAAGTGACTCAACCAGGATCATAAAGCTAGTAGGTGTCTGAGGCCAGATTTGAACTCGAGAAGTGAAATCTTCCTGATTCCAGGCTCAGCACTCTCTTCACTGTACCACCTGCCTTTGGCCATATTGTTCCTCACTGCTCTGCCCTTTCTCCATTTCTAATTTTGGCCTGTTTGTTTTATTTTATTTTGGCCACCTCTGAAAGAAATCAAAAGCCACATTTTAAAATAACTGGTTATTTCAACTGAATGTTAGTCCTAAATGTCAGTTATTTAGTTAGTTAATATAAGCTAGTTGGACTAAACTATTACCAAACCATTAGAGGCAAAAACAAACAATACAAACATAGAAGTCAGTATCATTCTTTTAGAAAATGTCACCAATATAAAATAGGTTCATAGATGTTAGAACTAGAAGAGATCATTTAGACAGGGATCATTTAGTTTCATAAATGCTAAAGTGATATATAAGTAAAAGTGATTATCATCATTACAGATGAGGAAACTAACCTATTTTTAATAAATCTCATAACCCAGATTAATAGTAACTAGCTTTTTGATTCTAGAACTGCAATTTCCTTATGTCTGAAACAAATTATTTGAGCTAGATTTAGTTCTAAGATATCTTCTAGCTCCAACCATGTATGACTTTATGATCCTAAGATTTTATTTTATTTTAAATTCTATTCGCTATTCTCACTTTATATTTCATAAGGTGAATGGTGGAAACTTGGACCTGGGTACCTCAAAAAGAGGGCTTCATACCAGGAAATTTGTACCAGGGTACCTCAAAAAGAGGGTTTTGTACCAGGAAACTTGTACCAGGGTACCTCAAAGAGGGTGGACTGAAGTCTCAGGACTTGCATTTACAATTCTGGCTCTGACACTCCTTGGATGCCTTTGGGTAATCACTTAGCCTCCTTTAGTTTTAGTTATCTCATCTTCAGGAAGAAGTAGGAGAAGGTGGTCTCTGACAACCCTTTCAACCCTAGATCTACGATGCTCTGATGAAGGAGGAGCAGATAAAAAAAATTCTGCCATTGTCATGAATGGATATTAATAAATCCATCACTTAGAATGGATTTGTTTTTACTGTCTACTTCAGTCTTCTGAAAAAGATTGTTACGAATAATATTGATATAGAGATCATCACCCATTTAATACCTGGAAGCAGAAAGGGTGTTATTAACATTTTGGAGTGAAAAATATAAATTGTCTAAATACCTGAGTGAAGGAATATTTTTAAGTAGAGTCTTGCTCACTAGGACAAAAATATGAAATTATTTGGATTTAAACAAGTAAAATCTTGTCACTCTTCTACAAATAGAGAATTTTCCCATTGAAACATATTCATGAGGCAGCTAGATAGCGCAGTAGATGGCAGACCAGGTCTGGAGTCAAAATGACCTCAGTTCAAATCCAGCCTCAGATACTTACTAGCTGTGTGACCCTAAGTTAGTCACTAACCCTTTTTTGCCTCAGTTTCCTCATCTGGAAAACGAACTGGAAAAGGAAATGGAAAACCACTCCATTGTTTCTGTCAAAAAAAAAACTCCAAATGGGGTCATGAAGACTCAGATATGACTGAAACAACTAAACCACAACCACATACTTTCCAACTCCAAAGTTCTGATCTCCACTCCTAACATTTCTGCTCACTTGAACAGTCCTTCCCACATCCTTTCTACCGTGAAACCTTACACAAGAATCCCCGTGGCCCACATGTTGACTTGGTTTTAAAATGTAATGTTATCTATTTTTATTGTGTTTTTATTAATTTTATTAGCTATTTCCCAATTACATTTTAATCTGATTCTGCAGTTACTCAAGTCACATGCCAGCCTATGTATTTGACAGCTCTGTTCTGGATGGATGCTTCGAATGCAGTAGGCAATGAATACACCCCTTTTAAAACTCAGTATTTCCCTGTAGCAAGGCATTAAGAGGCATCGTGGGTGCAATAGATTAGAGCTCTGATCTGAGGACCTGAAATGAAATCTTGCTCTGACTATGTGACCCATTAAGTCACTTAACTTCTATGGTCTTGATTTCCTAATCTGTAAATGAGGGAACTGGAGTAAAAGACCTTTGCTAGGTCCCTTTCCACTATAAATCTTTGATCCTATATTTATGGAATGTTTTGAAAATAAATGCTTCAATTAACTCTAATAAAAGATCTGTCTGAGGGGGCAGCTAGGTGGCTCCCCAGATAGAGAACCAGGGAGACGAGATCCTAGGTTCAAATTTGTCCTCAGATACGGTACATCCTCATTGTGTGACCCCAGACAAGTCACTTAACTCCCATCACCTAGTCCTACCACTCCTCTCTTGGAATCTATACTTTGTATCAATTCTAAAACAAAAAGTAAGGGTTAAAAAAAGACCTCTCTGTGCAAAAATATTCCTAGCTACATTCTTAGTCAATTAATAAACATTTATTTAACACTTTCTATCATTATGCTAAATGCTGGCAGTATAAGGAGGCAAAAGACAATTCCTGTTCTCAAGGAGCTTACAACCTAATGGGGGAGAAACAAACAAAAAACTATGTATAAACAAGCTCTGTGCAGGATAAATAGGAAATAATTGAGAGAGGGAAGGTACTAGAATCAAGAGGGCTGAGAAAGGCTTCCTGTGGGTTTTACTTGGACTTAAAGAAAGACAGGGAAGTCAGCAACTAGAGTTGGAAAGGGAGACCATCCCAGGGCTAGGGACAACCAGAGAAAATTCCTGGAGCCAGAGATGGAGGGTCTTGTTCTAGGCACAGTCAGAAAGCCAGTGTCACCAGACTAAAGAATACCTAGCTCTGAGGAAGGTATAAGGAGACTTGAAAAGTAGGAGGGGGCCAGATTATAAAGGACTTTGAATGCCAAACAAAGCATTTTATATTTCATCCTGGAAGCAACTGGGAACCATTGGAGTTTGTAATAACAAAATCTTTGTGCTCAGCAATTAGGGGATAGCAGAATAAATCATGGTTAAAACTGTAATGAAAAAAATGTTTTAGACAAGATCTGTACAATGGAAAAAGCACAAATGTCAGAGGACCAGAGTTCAAATCCCATTTCGGATGCATACAGTCTATATAACCTTAGGGAAATCCCTTAGCCCCTCCCCCCTTATCTTAGTTTCTATATCCTTAAAACAAAGGTGATGGAGTAGAGATCTCCAAGGTCCCTTTCAGTTTGATTCATATTAGATTCCGTTCTGTAATTATGGTTTTAAGGAACCACCCAGAGCACTTAACATAAAGTTTAAATGCTTTTTTTTTTTCAAACCCTTACCTTCCTTCTTGGAGTCAATAGGGTAGGCAATGGGGGTCAAGTGACTTGCCCAGGGTCACACAGCTGAGACGTGTCTGAGGCCAGATTTGAACCCAGGACCTCCCATCTCTAGGCCTGGCTCTCAATCCACCGAGCTACCCAGCTGCCCCCAGTTTAAATGCTTTTTAGGATTAAGGGAGCCAATAAGTGTCACAGGCAAGATTTCCCCCCAGGACTTCCTGATTAAGAGACCTATGCCTAGATCTCCTACACCATAGCTATCTTTCTTTGGAATAAGAGGCAACAAAGATGAAGTCAAAGAAGGATTGTTAAGATTTGTAAGAGAAAAAAAGGGAAGAAAATAGGCTCCAAACAATTATACTGTTTATTCTGTATTGAGCATGCTTAGTGCCTATTTATACTTTTTTTTTTTTAAACCCTTAACTTCTGTGTATTGGCTTATAGGTGGAAGAGTGGTAAGCGTGGGCAATGGGGGTCAAGTGACTTGCCCAGGGTCACACAGCTGGGAAGTGTCTGAGGC
>NC_058132.1:225449036-225485758 GCF_016433145.1 Gracilinanus agilis
CCCCCCCCCCCCCCCCATTTATACTTACCACATGGAAGATGGAGTTTGGATTCTGGGAGGGGAACAGCTACCATGATTCATTACTAGACTGAATCCCCTAATCAATAGCCAAGCCAAAACAGTGGATCCACCCCTTAACTCAGCCTCTCTTTTCTGCCTCCTTAATGGCGAGGATGACTGAGGTGTCTAGAGGGTCTGGCACGTACTTCACCACACATGTCCTACCTAGGCAAGTTGGTACCTGAGATGGGGCCACCTCTATCTTGTTTCTTCTTTCCTTTGGCATAGGACCTTCCATCAGTGCTCTGCTTCTCCCACTGGCAAGGCGGTTGCAGTGGTGTCCCTTGGAACGGTGGTAGCTGCTGCCAGGGAGAAGCACTTGCATTGGGCAGTTTGATCAGTGACAGGAGAGATCCTAAGCAGAAAAAGGCTGGCACCAAGGACAGAGCTGGTACTGAAGAGAAAGAGTCCTTTTGAAAGAAGACAGATTGGTTTCTTTAACATCATTGGGGTAGACACAAGTAGAGGCTAGCTATTTTTCTTCTATAATTCCAAATTGCTATCTAGAACAATTTGATCAATTCGCAGCTCCAACAGCATATTATAGGATTCTAGATATATAGTTGGAAGGGACCAGAGAGGCAATTTAGTCCAACTCACTCATTTAATAGATGAGGAACTAAGGTACAGACAAGTCACACAAGTAGGAACCAGAGCCAGAATTTAAAACCAACCCTTTGACTTCAGCCCCAATCACTTTTCTTTCTGTATCCACTCTGCTCTCTAAAGTGTACCTGTTTACCTCCCCCGCTTCCAACATTGACTCATTCCCTTTATTTGTCATTTTTATCAAATTTCAAGGTTTGATATGAAACTATAGATGTTTTCATTTGCATTTCTCTTTGCAACTATGCTTTTGAAAACCATTTGCATCCTTTGACCACCTTTAATTCAAAAGAAAGTAAATGCTACTTTTAAAAAATTTCTCCTGAAGTTTAGGTGGAATATTATGAAAATAGTTCTCCAATATTTTTAGCATCCTTTTACTCTAAGAATTTTGTGATCTAAGTTATAAATGGCAACATGAAACTACTCATTCAAAACATTAATGGAATTTCTCAGAGACTGGAAAATCAGTCTTTTGAGGCTGGAAAAAGGGGCAGTTGAAGAGGGAATAATGAAGGATCTTTTTTTATGTATTATAATATTTAGAGATCTAAACTAGTGGTTCTTTTAAAGTACTGTATAACATAAAGCATTAAAATTACACAATGGAATTTCAAAGAATAACTTTTTCTCGTAGAAATGACTCTTGTTTGTAGCTTAAATGATTCTGGGTCTTCTCAAAAAATTATAGAACCTTTTCCAGTGGAATTCAAATTGCCCAGATCTTTCCCCCCTGTGATTTCTGATAATTTAGCTTTTTGTCATTTCTACTAGTAAAATAATTATTTTGAATTTTTCTTATTCCCTCTCAGCAATGGTAACAAATTGCTTTCATTATGGCAAAACTGTATTGTTAAATCATAAATGGACCTGAAAAAAGTGATGGGACCTTTCTACCAAGTTGTTTTACCCGGGTTGTTGTAGCTTAGAGCACTCTCATTTTTTTTTTCTAATTACAGCCTCTTGAGTCTAGTGACTTTCCCCTCTAGACCTAAGGAAAAAATGTAGGAGAGGGAAACTTGTAACAGAAAACAAAATTAGTAAATACTATGGCAAAAAATAATTAGCAAATTCACAAATTACCTTTCAGTTTTTAGTTCAATTCCAAGTTATAGACATGCTTGTTTGTTTGTTTTTTTTTTTTTTAAATAACCCTTACCTTCTGTCTTGGAGCCAATATTGTGCAGAAGAGTGGTAAGGGTAGGCAATGGGGGTCAGTCAAGTGACTTGCCCAGAGTCACACAGCTAGGAAGTGTCTGAGGCCAGATTTGAACCTAGGACTTCCCGTCTCTAGGCCTGGCTCTCAATCCACTGAGCTACCCAGCTGCCCCCATGCTTTATTTCTTGATTACAGGTATTAGCAATATCGAAGTAGCTTAGATACTTGAAGTGGTATACAGACATCCTCAGAAACTTTCTGGAAGTGAAATGCCAAGGAATTTTAACTCCTTAAGGCTATTATGGCCTTCAGGAAAGGTTCTGGTTTGGTTGCTAAACAAATAAATGAGTGTGTATTTGTTTGAAGTGTAAACAGGAGAGAAATAATACATCTGGTGATTGTTTTCTTTGTTGTGAACTTTAACCAGGATTCTTTAGTCTTGGTATTTGCAAGATCAATCAATCAATAAACATTTAAGTGCCTACCAGGTGTCTGGTGCTATACTAAGTCCTAAGCCTGTATAAGCTCATTTATACACTGCCTGCCTTTTAAGAAACTAGTTTTGCCTTTATTCTCAATAAGCATTTTTCACATATACTAATTCATGGGTATTAAAGTCATTCCAGAGAACAAAATAAAATGAGAACTTTTCTTAATGATCAATTTACAGAGTAGCTGGAAAAAATAGGTGGCATCAAAAAGGATGAGCTGGGGAAAGGTGCTAATAAAAAGAGAAAGACCAGCTGAGAGCTAGGTTTAAATACTGATTCTGCTGTTGCTTAGCTAATTAATCTGAGTTCTGAGTTCCCTCACAGGGTAATTATGTGCCAGGTACCCTGTGAGGGGTGAGCCTTCAAAGTGGACCAGCACCTCTGGTTAAGGACTTGCCAAGCTCTTTTCAGAGCTGCTCACCCATCTGGTACTCAACTTTCACCCGTGGCTCCCAAAGCTGTAGCATGCACGGTGGCACACCCCAGGCAAGCCATCTTGGCAGATGGGCTAAACTAGACTGAGGATAACCAGTGAGCTACAAGCCAGTCTGTGAGTCAGGAGAGTGTCTGTTCCAAGAATGGGAAGACTTCCTCCAGCTGAATGGGCAGATGACTACATTTGGCTCCAAAGACCATGAAGGCAGCAGAAGCAGGCACCGTGGAGCTCTTACAGCATGGGCAGATGCCAAGTTCATCCACTTCATCCTGGGCCATCACTAGTCATCCTGACTGTGGTCTTGTCTCTGAACTTCTGATGACTCTGGAAGAGACAGTGAGGCTGATGACTTGGTGCAACTCTGCTTCAGGGAAATCCAATCCAATTGATGCTTTTTGAAAATGAAGGACAGGAGGCAGTGGGGTGGTTTGTTGGATTGAAAGCCAAGCTTAGAGGTGGGAAGTCCTGGGTTCAAATATTTTTTTTTTAAACCCTTAACTTCTGTGTATTGACTTATAGGTGGAAGAGTGGTAAGGGTAGGCAATGGAGGTCAAGTGACTTGCCCAGGGTCACACAGTTGGGAAGTGTCTGAGGCCGGATTTGAACCTAGGACCTCCCGTCTCTAGGCCTGCCTCTCAATCCACTGAGCTACCCAGATGCCCCTCTGGGTTCAAATATGACCTCAGACAGTTCCTAGCTGTTCTGACTCTGGGCAAATCACCTAACTCCTATTGCTTAGGCCTTTCTACTCTTCTGCCTTAGAAACAATGTATAATATTATTTAAACATTTTTTAAGTTTAAAAAAATCTTTAAGGAAAAAATGAAAATGAAGAACAAACAACTGTGTGAGGTACTGAGAGCAGAAACACAAAAATTAAGCAGTCTTTGCCTTTAGGGAGCTTAAATTCTATTGTGGGAAAATAAAAATAAATAAATACAAATAAAAATTCAGGGTTCAAGCCTGGCATTTACAGAAAACCCTATAGCTGGAGAAAAGGATTATCTGGTATTCCACCATGGTTAGCAACCTACTATCTACCACTGAAGAGAACCTTACACAAATAAATGTCAGGCTTGAGTCCCAGATTGCACAAAATGATGATGGGGTTGGGTTTGACTGGTAGGATCTACTAGTAACTGATAGAATCAAGGAAGGCCTCATGCAGGAGATGGAACTCGAACTCTCTTTGGAAACAAACTAGGAATTCTAAGGGCCAGATAGGTGGCCCAATGGATGGCATGCTGAGCTTGGAGTCAAGAAGACTCATCTTCCTGAGTTGAAATATAGGTCAGACATTTACTAGCTGTGTGACCCTGGGCAAGTCACTTAATCCCATTTGCCTCAGTTTCCTCATCTGTTAAATGAGCTGGAAAAGTAAATGGCAAACCACTCCAGTAACTTTCCTGGGAAAACCCCATATGGAGGTCACAAAGAGTTGGACATGAATGAAAGACGACTCAACAACAATAAAAAGAAATCTAAGTAAAGTGGAAGTACATTCCATGGACAGGAGATAGCCTATGCAAAGCCATGGAGATGGGGGAATAGACAGCAATGCAGTAACAGAAGGGAAGTAATTTCTACTTAAAAATACCTTGGAAGAAAATAATAAACTAAATTACAGCCTGTTACAGCCCAAGGACCTCAGCAGAATATCCCGAAAGTAGAAAGAAATTCAACTTCAAATAGACAAATATATTTTCCAACTGAAAATACTTCTACAGTTCTTTTTCCCAGTAAACAAAAGACTAAATCAAGGTGATTTATTTACCTCTCATAATAGATTTCATTCCAAAAAGAAATTCATTTGTTGTTTTACCTATCAGTATTGGGGGGAAGGGAAATGGGAGGGATGGAGTCTCTGTCTTGCCCTTTGTAAGACATTGTCATCAAGTAATCACTCAGATAACTGGAATCTCCTAGACTTCTTGTCCCCAAGCCTCATTTTAGAAGTAGGAACTTTACAAAAAGGTTGGGGGCAGCTGGGTAGCTCAGTGGATTGAGAGTCAGGCCTAGAGACAGGAGGTCCTAGGTTCAAATCTGGCCTCAGACACTTCCCAGCTGTGTGACCCTGGGCAAGTCACTTGACCTCCACTGCCCACCCTTCCACCTAGGAGCCAATACACAGAAGTTAAAGGTTTAAAAAAGAATAATTGGATTTATTTTTCTAGTTACATTTCAATTACTTATCAATGACTCTTTCCATATCACCTTTGCTTATAACCAAACAAACCAGCATCATACCTTATTCTGCATCTATAAACTCTTTCCAGAGAGAAGAGAGGTATGTTTCATGAGTCATCTGATGTCAAAACCGAACATTGTAATACATGGAGTTTCTCTGTCTTTCAATGTTGCTTTTCTTTGTCTTATCGTGGTCATTGTAGAAATTGTGCTTTTGTTTACAGAAAAATCTTAAAGCCTTTTATTCTTCTTTCCCTTCCATAGCTCCTGAGGCCATGACATTGTTCTGGGATCCCCAAACAAAGCCAGAAAACTACCTGTTTCCACTTCAGCTGCAATTCTATGTACAGATAATGTCATATCATGAATTCCTCTGTCGGCTGGCTCTCAGAGGATATTTGAAATGATGTTATTCTCATTTTCCCTCTATACTTTCTTGGCCGCTTTTTAGGAATCCTTCATAATAAAATCTTTTATGTTTTATTCCATTTAAATCTGTTTTTATTAAGGTTAGATAACAGTTTATTGACCTATCTATGGAATCTGAATGAAAGATTGGTTGACAACTGAATTGATGTGGTACAGCTAAAGTACTTATCATGAAATAGGAGTGGGCCTGAGATTTAGGGAGAGAAACGGTTGTGCTTGGCACTTGGTCTACCACCTTTATTTTAGATACTTTTTTCATTAATTGAAGGAATCTGTGTCTGCATTGATTGACCTGAGTTCTCCTATTGCAACGCATTCATATCTTATCCAAAGCAACTCTTGCCCTGGTCCAGTAGTTAATCCTCCACGGAAGATCTCTCCAACAGCCTGAGGGCTTTTCTCTAGATATCATGACATTATATTTACACAGAAGATACTGTGTAAATAGAATTAGCTCTAGCCCATTCATAGTAAAAACTCTACTTACCAAGATGATATCATCCCCACCTCCCTTAGTGGGGAGGGGGATGAGTTACCCACACGTGACAATAAGTAACAAATCAAGAACAAGGGACTGCCCTTTGGGCAGTCCAAATCAATGTAGAAACTGCCATTTGTCCACTTGAATTAGAGGTGGACCCACGGGAAGTGACAAGAGACACTGTCTCTTCAAGTATGTTGGTTACTTCCTGTTGAGGAGTTCCCGCTTTGAACTTGGTGCTGAAGGTTCTCGGTTGAGACCTCAGACTGCTTCCACTCTGAATTGTCACGTGGATAAGTTAGGCTGACTTCCTTGGCCTACCTTGGCATTTTCCAAGCTCTGCCTTAAGTAGGCTTATAGCCTCTCTGATTGCTACAGTCTTGTGGCTTGTAGTTTAGTTTAATTAGCCTTTTAACCCTCTCTCTCCATCCAGGCCTCTGCGGGCCTGGACTAGCCTCTCCCTCTCTCTATTTCCCTACCTTTTACCTTCCTAATTGTAAATAAACTACCTTAAACCCGATCCTGACTTGGGTCTATTTTAATTATGGAATCAATCTGAATGGTTGATTCCTGGTGGCCACACTTTAAATATATATATATGTATATGTATATATATATATCTTTATAATATCTAAAATCTCCCTCTTACAATACACATGTACCATCAATTTGCTATTCCTCACCTTTCCTACATCATAATGGCCTACTTATTTTTCTAGTCAAATATCTCTTTGATGACATCTTTTACTCAGCTTTTTGTACATAATTCATTTTTATAATATACTACAGTTTATTTATATATCTATCATGAATCTCTCCATTGCCCTTTAAAAGACCTGCAATTTTGATTTCTCAAAGATTGTAGTACTCTTTGATTTGAAGCTTTAAAAATCTCCAGAAGAATACTGTTGTTAAAGATGGCTGAAGCTTTGTGTCTTTGAAAGCATTCTTCTGTATCCCAAAGTCCACAGTCTTCTTCTTAGTCAATTTGGGATGAAATATTTTTTTTTCCAACTACAAAATATATTCAAGATACATGCATTGATGGACTGACTCACTCTATGGACTGTTCATTCAACTGTATATTATAGTCTATATAATGGACATTCTTCATCTATTTGACTTTTCTTATGTAGATAGTTAGGCCAAATTATTTTTAGTTTCTCTGGATTTCCATTAAGACACTGTTCGATATTCTAGGATCTGATATAATCAGCACATCATCCATAAATGGGAGCATCTAGAGGACATTACCATCTATAGGAAATCTTCTTTCCACTTTAATTGGACATTGAATATTTTCTAGCATGGTGACCAATAACTTTGATGAACACATCTTCCCATTTTGTGCTTCACTTGACATTAACAATCAGAGAGGAGTCAAACTTATCTCTATTTTTTCTATGAAAATCATGTATTATATTAATATATAATATATATGTATATATATGCACACACACACATATATATATAGAGAGAGAGACAGAGACAGAGACAGAGAAAGAGACAGAGACTATCTATACTCTGGGGGTCCTTGACTCAACCCACTTGGCAGAGGTTTGGGCTACTCCCTGTTCTTATGTTTCATTTTCTTGAGCCTCATGGAAGTGATTTAGGCTATTCCTTGTCCATGTCACACTTGCTATGCTCCTCTCCCTTCTCACTCCAATGAGAGATATCCTTCCTTCTTTTCTTTGTTTTGAGGAGATTTATTTTCTATTTTTGTGTGTTTGGAGGGTTTGGGATTGCAGAGCTTCTCTTGCTTTTAGTTACTTCTCTTAGCTCCCAACATGCAGCTTCCTGCTTTGGGTGTCCTTATCCTGACTTCCATTCTTCATGGCAAATTGGGGTAGCCAGAGGAAGATTTTGTCTTCCTCTTAGGGTGCCAGAGATATAACTGAGGTATTGGTGGGTATCTTCCTAGTGCTATGAGTTCTGTCTTTCAGTGTGTTCTCCCCAATATAAATTGTTCATTCATTTCCCCAGTTGATAGACACTCCCTCGGTTTCTAATTATTTGACCCACAAAGAATTACTCTAGATATTTTTGTAGATATAGGTCTTTTCCCCTCTTTCTTTAGTATCTTTTGGATATAGACCTGGTAGTTGTACCACTGGTAGTTTTCTTTGATATCTCCTTGAATGCCTGTTTTCAAAGGTAGTCACATTCATAACTTTTCCCAGTCATTTGATATCTTTTTCTCTTTTAGATACATTAAGAATTGATCCATGAATCCTCTTAAAATCATGTCACCTGGAGCACAGACCTTCCTGGTGTATATTCAGCCTTGTCTAGAAGTTCTTCCTGTTTTTGTTTTCTTTGTCTTCATGTGCTTCCTCACAAGAACTGTGACTTTGGAACTTGGTCCTATTTGGTGGTCTGTTTAGGTTACTTTTGTCCCTGATGATATTTATGGTAGTTGCCAAGGAAGCTTTAGACAAAGGCAACAAAAGCCTAGAGGCCACATATCGAAGGCAAGGACAGAACAAGGTAAAATTATGAAGTAGGTAAAATTTTCCTACAATGTTTTCCTACCTCTTTTTCTGTGTGACTGACTCCTCATGTTATTCCCACTCCCCACCCCAAGGCATCCAAAGTCTTCGTGCTATTGTACTCTACCCAATATTCACTCCATCACCATTATGGCATACCTCCTATAATTGACTCACTTTTTCTGAACACTCAAACTTCTTCACCCCACCCATTAAAATTTACCAGCCCTTTGACCTATTAATTCAGGACCTACTTCCTAAGACTGGCTCAATAATCTGATGAATTAATTGACTAATTGGTGATAACAACGTGTTATCTTTCCCACATAAAATTTGAAGTCTTAGAATAACCTAACCAGAGGGGGTAAAAAAGAGGATCTACTTTTCTTTTCCTCAAAATTTTAGAATCATCTGTCAGGTTAGCAGGTATGAAGCAATGGAGTCAATACTACCAAAAAAGAGTCATCGATAGTAGGAGTGGAGAAATTACAAGTCACCAAAGGAAGAGTTGGGGGCAGTGGCTACCCTTAAGCCTTAAAGAAAAGGAAGTGATGGCAACAGTTGATTAGTTGGGAACTATACCTTTACCTAAATTATGGTAATATGAACATCTTAAGCAATGCTATTTGAGAGGATATTTTTAGTGCCCCTCCCATCCAACTATTTCTGTGGCTGCCTGGTCTGCCTACATATGTGAACACTATATAGAACATCTTTAAATTTCCCACTAGTTGCTTTTTCTTATTTTGATGGCTATAGCAGCAGTGCCTGCCTACCTCCTTGCCCTGACTTGGGCTCACTATTATGTATATGACTATTGATTTTTATACTGATCTCTTTAATTCCATCTTCTAGTCTGAATTCCTTTTTCTGATTGGGATAGCTGTATTATGATGATAGCTAATCTTTTTAAGGTACTTTAAGATTTCAAGATTCTTTACATAATAGCGTTGTTCCTTTAATTCATACTGTACCTGTATTTTTACCTTGTAATTTTACCCTAGTTATTCTTATCATCATTCTCCTGATGGGGAAAAATGCTTAATGGAGAGATAGGGTCACACAATCAATTTAATGTAGTTGTAGGATTTGAACCCAACTCTCTTCAGAGTTCATATCCAAAACTCTTTTCATCACACCTATATTTCATGGTGAGTGAGCTAGGGTTTCCTATAATGGGGCAGAAAGACAAGATTTTCCATTATTCACTGTTATTGGTCACCCCATACTTGTTGCCTGAATCTGGAAAAAATTTGTGTTTACCTTTCATTTGCTATCAAAGCTATCAGTAAATTTGTGAAATACTCTTCTCTGTTATGCCAGAGTATAGTTAACAGCTATAAATGCTCATGAGTGAAGACAATTTTTTGTTTGTTTGTTTTTCTGGAAAGTATTTGGTCTAATATTCTCTGTTCTCTAGATAGGCATTTTCATATCTCCATCCTAGGGTGCCAATTCCTGGTTTTCAGCTACTACAAGAAAGGTTACGGTAGACTTAATAGTAATAGTTGTGATTTCTCTTACTGAGTCCAAATAGAGCATTTCCCTCCCTAATCTTCATGAACAAACCAATCTACCATTTTGAACCTGGAAAAGGAGATTTATTGGTTCACTTTAAACACCTATTTCCTGAATGTCTAGAATTGAGTGATCATAGTGACACATGGATCAATTGCATAATGTCTTTTAGTACTTATTTCTTAGCTGAACGATTCCGAGAAACATGACCATGAATCTAGTCACTGACAAGCCTTGGCAAAACCCAAAAAGAATGAGCAAAAAAGATCCTAGCACTGAGCCTCGCACTGAGATCAGCAGCAGCAACATGTCTGACAGTTGCATACCTGCTATGAATGCCTCAGATTGGTACTAAACTTGAAACCCCCCAAAATCAGCCTTTCATCATTCTAATTTATGTAATTCTATAACTACATTTAGGCAGGAGGGAAGCGAGGTGGTGCAGTGGATAGAAAACCATGCCTGGAGTCAGGAGGACCTCAGTTCAAATGTGGCCTCAGACACTTACAAACTGTGTGACCCTGGGCAAGTCACTTAACCTAGTTTGTTTCAGTTCTTCATCAATAAAACAAGCTGGAGAAAGAAAAGGCAAACCATTCCAGTATCTTTGCTAATAAGGCCCCAAATGAGGTCATAAAGAGCCGAACTCAACTGAAAATGACTGAGCACAAAATCAATTATGAATGGAGGCTATAAACATTATTGAGAAGGGATTCATAGATTTCATTAGACAGCCAAAGGGGTCCATGGCAAAAAAAGGTTAAGAATCACTGTTTTAGGTCTTTTCTTCTTTAAGGATACTAGTGTAATACTCAGGTTTTTAGGACTCTCTTATAGTGTGTCAGAAATATTCTCACATCATGATCAGTCTAGTTCCTTTTTCAGTCATATTTGTCTTTGATGCTTTCTATGCAACTTCTCATTTCTAAGCCATAATTAGTATTCGGCAGCAACTTTTTTTATGTCTATCGGGTGGCTTTCCATTGCTCTTGAGTCACCTGTATTTGATATTTGTCTCAGCTCATGGTATAATATCAAATAAAAATTACAGGGATGCCTTCCACATCTCAACTTTCCCCATTGCAATTTCTATATATTGTAGATTGGCATAAGAAATTAAATGGGAATTTTGGGGGAATTTTACAGAAACTGCAGTTGACACACAAAGGCCAACAGAAGACAGAAAAAGTTTAGAAACTCAGAAATGCACAAAATATATGTATAATATTGTATAATATTGATATATTTTGCCATTTAATAACATATACACAATTTCTTTTACTGTAAACATCCCTAAAAGAAAAAGAAAAAATTCAGACTTCTTCCCAGGTACAAAAGAAGGGCCCAAAAATTTTGTATGGATTTTCCAGATCTCAGGAAAAGATACTTGCATTTATCATAAGAATAAAACATTGAAAGACTTCATGGAATATTGGATAGAAGCAGGCCTTGGAGTCTGAAAGACCTGGAATCAAATCCTACCCTAAACACTTAGCTAGCTATATGCTCCAGGTAAGTGTTTTAATTTCTTTAAATTCTTTGTCTCAGTTTCCTCATCTGTAAAATGAAAAAGTTGGTCTTCAAGGTCTCTTTCAGTTCTAAAACTATGATTAAATTATTTGTCTTTGTCTAAAACAGTGGTTCCCAAACTTTTTTGGCCTACTGCCCCCTTTCCAGAAAAAATATTACTTAGCACCCCCTGTCACATACTATCACCACCTCCAAATGCATCTATGGCCATCACCGCCTCTCTGGATCGCTGCAGCACCCACCAGGGGGCAGTGGCACCCACTTTGGGAATCACTATTCTAAAATAACAAAGACTTATTCTAAATTAGACCAGCCTGGACCTAATGAGAAAAAGCAGTCCAACCAACGTAAGCATGGGGTTTAGTCTTTTTAGGCTAAAGATCTTTCCACCCAAGAACACCAATAATTTTCAAAGCCAGATAAAAAAATTAGAGAAGACATTAAATATTTCTCTATTAGGACTTTGTGGTTGGTCTTGATTTGCTAGTGGATGACCTTTACATGTACAGGGCTCCTGCTTCATGATAGAGCCAAATCGAACAGCTAGGGCAAATAAAGTCTGGGGAGGAGAAGGAGATCTTAGAGAGAGACCTAAGATCTCAGCACAAAGCATCTTAGAAAGGGAGGAGGTACCCTGGGATATGCTTCATGGGTCAGGGCTTTGGAGAAGGGAGAAGAGATTCCAGTGTAGCCTAGACTATTTCTGGGGATGGGAACAGGGGGAAGTGTAACCAGGAGGTCACCTGTAATGCAGGAAGGACTTGGAATTCCAACACCCCAAATCCCCCACTCTTCACATTCATTATCCTCCAGATAGCTTTCATGAGAATCGTTCACCTGAACTTAGGTGCAGCCAAGCCAAGGTAGGTTTGTCTTGTCCTCTAGAGTTCAGCTTTTCTCCCTATAGTATAGCCTTTGATCAGAGAACTCAAAATTGGTAAGTAGAATCAAGAAAGGCTACAGAGGTGAAATTAAGGAAATGTACAGGGACAGGGGAAGGCTGCAGTGATGACATCCCTTAATCCTGGGATGTGTTAAAAAGGAGCGTTCAGTCTCATAAGTACTCTTTGATCCAATGAAACTGGAACCTCCTTGCTATTCCTCACACCTGACACTCCCTCACTGCCCTCCAGGTATTTTCACTGGCAGAACCCTCTTCTCCTCATCTTTGCCTCCCAGCTTCTCTAGCTTCCTTCAAGTCCCAGCTATAACTCCATCATCTGCGGGAAGCTTTTCCTGATCCCTCAATTCAGCGACTTCCCTCTGTGACTATTTCTTTTTTTTTTTTTAATTTAATTTTTTTTATTTTTCTAACCCTTAACTTCTGTGTATTGGCTCCTAGGTGGAAGAGTGGTAAGGGTGGGCAATTAGGGTCAAGTGACTTGCCCAGGGTCACACAGCTGGGAAGTGTCTGAGGCCAAATTTGAACCTAGGACCTCCTGTCTCTAGGCCTGGCTCTCAATCCACTGAGCTACCCAGCTGCCCCCTCTGTGACTATTTCTAATTTATCCTTATGTATATAACTTGTTTGCACATAGTTATTATGTTAATAATAGTTTAATAATGCTGTCTCCCCACATACTCTTTCAGAGTAGAAAGAGTCTCTTGCTTTTCTTTGGGCTCTAGTGGTTGGTACCTTTCCTGGAAGACAATAGGCACTTACTATTCATTGACTGACTAATAAATTAACCCCAGGGCCTCTGGAAGAGGGATGAAATGATGACTGGGAGTGACTGGCTGAGGCTTAATTAGGGAACAAAAAAATGGTCTGGCTGTGGATACAGAAGGCAGCAGCAGAGGGCTGACACTTCCACAAAGCCTAGGAGTATTGTCAGGGAAAGAAGCACATTTCCTACACGGCAGGCATTCTGGGTCAAAGCCTTCACTGCCCCACCCTCGTTATAGATCCTGTTTATGACCGCTTTAATGGCCCCACAACAGACGGAGTATACAAGATTAATTGGCATAATTTTGAAACCTGGCACAGGTTTTTTGTTCTAATATCTACTGTGGTCCAATGAGATCATAAAATTCTCCCCTCCAGCCTCCAGTCCTCTTAACCGCATAGAAGAGAAAAGTATCTTTCTGTTCCCTTCTTGAATTTTCCATTCAAATTGACTGTTGGATATGCAAGTTTCTGTTTCTGAAGCCTACAGGGTAGACAAGAGAGCTGTGGAGAATGGTTCATCCTGCAAGCATTGGCTTCCCCCACTTTCATGACCATAAGGCTGAGATGGAAGGTGGGCAAAGGGTCCCACTCTCATGTTATAGCACGTGTCTACAGAGAAGAGAGGGGAAACGGGGGGCACATACTCTCTGACCATTCTCACAGCCTCCAGCCCCCCACCTCTGATCTTCCCTGCTTCCTGACCCCTTCACCCCAATAATTCTTATGTTCCTGCTTACTGTAGAGTCAGAGAATCCCCACATTTTCAAGCTAGAGATTTTCAAAATCAAGAGAGCCCTAAGATCCCTAACAAAACATGGGAGAATTTGATGTTTGGATTTCAGTTGGAGCTGATTGAAACGAATGCCAATTTCATTCCATTCTGTCAAGAAGGAATTTAGGGATCTTTGAAGAGTGTAACTAAGAGATTGGGAAAGCCAACCACTGTAGGTCCTTGTGTATGAAGCCTGGAGAAAAAAAAAGAACTGAGAATAAACAAAGCAGAAGAAAAAAATATGTGTGGGGGTAGGAATGGGGGCTGGGCAGGATGGGGATAGGATGTGGGAGAACAAAACCCAAGGGATAAGTTTAGTACTGTGTTCATAACTGCTTCAAATTATAGAACTAATTTTGGACTGAGAAATAAAGAAAAGCATTCCTTGAGAAAGAGACTATGGCCAAGAGCACAACACCTCCTGTTGTTAAGGCAAAAACATCTTCTATACACCCTTATCCTAGACATGTTTATTTTTTAAGGTTTAAAAATGCTTGTGACGAGAAACCAAATCTTAATGCAGGAGTTGATATTCCCTATTTATCAAGTCAGTCAAATAAATAAATACTTTGTGTCCCTTGTTCCCACAAGCCCCCTTTTACCATGTTATTTAGGTACTTAGATACCTGCAGATTTAGAGCTGAAAGGAACCTTAGAGATTATTTAATCCAATCCTCTTATTTTACAGATGAAGAAACTAAGGCTCAGAGGGGATTAATTATAGTAATTATTATAACAACTAACATTCATATAGCCCTTTCAAGTTTTTTAAATGACATTTTATATTATTTTCAAAAGAAAGTTGGCTTTCTCTCCCTCCTACTTCCCCCCCATTGAAAAAGCAACAGGGGGGTTGGGAGGGACCTTGTTCTAAATATGTATTGGTCAATCAAGATACATTCTTGCATTTAGACTTTTAAAGTTTGTAAAGAAAGTGCTTTTATATACATTATTTTATTTTGTCCTCAAAAACAATTCTTTGAGATGGGAGTTGTGATTATCCTCATTTCACAGAGCAGGAACCTGGGTCTCAGAGAGGTTCAAGGACTTGCCCAGGGAAGGATTCACAAGATAGTAAGTGACAGGGCCCTCATTTGCACTTAATTCCTTTATGACTTGATATGTCCTTTCACGTTTTGAGCCACCAGAATAAGGATGTAGTGTTAAATGTTTAACAACTGTCTCTCAAAAAAATAAGCACTGTACTCAATATATACTTTAAAGCTTAATATTCATTAATATTATTTATCATGTTCTTAATTCTAGATGATCAAGGAGACAAGAAACCAAGCCCCAATTTGCATTTTTGTTGTTTTTAGTCTTGTCTAACTCTTTGCAACCACATTTAGGGTTTTCTTGGAAAAGATACCAGAGTGGTTTACCCTATCCTTTTCCTGTTCATTTTACAATGAGGAAACTGAGGCAAATAGGATTAAGTGATTTGCCTGGGAGCTAGTAAATTTTGGAGGCCAGATTTGAACTCTGGAAGCTGAGTTTTCCTGCCTCCAGGGCTTGGCACTCTATTCCCTGCACCACCTAGCTGCTCTCTTGATTTGCATGGGGAGGTATAAATATTCATACTGAAAATTTAACAATCAAACCAGCTCCAGCACATCCCTATATGAGTCAATTTAAGTAATCTGAGAAGCTGCCATTAACTCTTTCAAACAGTATTCAACCAACTTAGACTATGCCTTTCATATGACCATTTTACTCTTTTTCCATGAGATCATGTGCCAGCCATGGGTCGTGTCTGTGGAACAAAATTGGCTTGGCTGAACAATGAGTCTGAGGTAAGGCTCAGCAGAGGATGGTCTGTTGAGTCATAGCTAAAGAGATCTTTGATCCAAGACAGCTGTTTAGCGTGAAATGGAGTCACTGCAGCTGGAAAATTAGAGCTCCAGCCTTTGGGGGCCTCTTAAGCTTGGCTAGTACAATTGTGCAAGCTCTTTGTGCCTGACTGACAGCTGTCTGCTGTCAATGGTCTGAATTCAAATTAGGTGAAAGCAGGCAGGATTCCAATTTGCAGCCAAGGAATTTTTCAGGGAGGATGAATTGTCCAAGAATAGTTTTTAGAACCTCAAAACCAAACTTTGATATAAGGAAGATTCAGTCTAACCCTCAATCTCATCACGTGGACTAGAAAGTTGTTCAGGAAAACTCAAGTCCTGGGTATCCATCAAAGTCCAATATCTTCCCTAAGAAAATTCTCTTAGAGACATTTTGGTCCCATTTCTCAGAATACTAAAAACTTTCCTTTGCTTAAAAGTCCCCCTTTATGGGTGCCATGCCAGGAATATAGCTCTATTAATTATCCTGGTTTGTTGGACAGCAACACTGTGCCTTTGTTCACATTTTATGTTTCATTCTCCTCCAGCATCCTTCCCCTCCTCCCTATCATCTTTCTTTTTTTTTTTTTTTTAAACAAACATTCATTTAGTGCTTATTGTGTGTAACATCGTGCTGGATTCCAGGGATTTTAAGTTATCCCAGACACAGTTCTTCCTCTCAACAAATTTGAGAAATAGAAAAATCACCTAACTTTTCCAAAAAGCATTTATCACTCCTTCTTTTCTACTTTCCCCTCTTCTAAAGTTCTAAGAAAATATTATTAGAAAAGGATAGAGGGGGCAGCTGGGTAGCTCGGTGGATTGAGAGCCAGGCCTAGAGACAGGAGGTCCTAGGTTCAAATCTGGCCTCAGACACTTCCCAGCTGTGTAAGTCACTTGACCCCATTGCCTACCCTTACCACTCTTCTGCCTTGGAACCAATACACAGTATTGACTCCAAGATGGAAGGTAAGGGTTTAAAAAAAAAAGAAAAGAAAGAAAAGGATAGATATTAACATGCCCAGATAATTAACATATAATCTTGGAATTTAAGAAGAAAATGGAAGGACAATTGTTCAGTCTGCTAAGATTTGTCACATATACATGCCCAAATTGAGAACTTCTGAGCAATTTCCACAGTGTATGTATAATATATATAGTCCTTTAGAATCAGAGAATCACAAAATATTAGGCCTGGAAGAGCCCTTGGAGATTGTATAGTCCACCTCCTTAATTTTATAGATGAGGCCTAGAAAGGTTGTGCCTTTCTGAAATTTACAAAAACAAATGAATGAACTAGAGTTGGAATTTAGATCTTCTCACTCTTAATTCAGTGGTTCCCAATTTTTTCTGTTCCATGAACCTTTTTTTCCCCTTATTAGTCATGAAAGAAAATATGGACCAAAAAAAAGTGAAAAAAATAAAGAAAATAAAAAATAGTATATTTCAGTCTGCATTCAGGCTCCATCAGTTCTTTCTCTGGTATAGATAGCATTTTTCATCATAAATCCTTTAGAATTGTCTTGGATCATTGTATTGCTGAGAATAGCTAAGTCATTCACAATTGTTCAGTATTTATTTGTGCTGTTCTGTATTATTAATCACCTGTAGTGGTCTTCTATTGTTCTTAACTTTCCCTATGTTCCCCACCTAGAAAAGGGCAGACCAGGAGAGACCTCTCCTACCCTGACAAATGATGGCAGGTAGAATAATGGAGGGAACATAACACCAAAGACTGGCAATCCAGGAGAATCCTCCAAACCTGTGCATGCTCTTTATTCCCTTTTGGTGTTCTTAAGTTTACCTATGAAGTGTAGGACACAAAAATACACCTTTACTTGTATTTGTACACTCCTACTCTATGCCCTTTTCCAGGGGTTTTCTGCCCAGAATGCCCCCAAATGCCCCCAAATGGACTATCTGGGAAACAGTGGAGTATTCTCTGGAATAAGAGTTGACAAGCTTACAGACCCTCACTAAATATGCAAGCCCTGATCCTCAGTTCAGGCTATTCCATCGCTCTTAAAACTCTTCCTTAAATAAATACTTTCATACTTCTGGACAGAACAGAGTTTTGAGCCTCCAATTCTTTGGGTGAGATCCTGCTACAAACTTTGGTGTGTTTCCCCACAATAATTGTACAATATTGTCATTACTGTGTACAGTGTTCTTGTTTTGCTCACTTCACTTACCATCAGTTCATGTAAGTCTTTCCAGATTTTTTGGAAACCATCCTGCTTATAATGTCTTATAGCATAATAGTATTCCATCACAATCATATACCACAATCTACTCAGCCATTCTCCTATTGATGAGTTTCTCCTCAAATTCTTTGCCACCACATAAAAAAGCTTCTATAAATATATTTGCACCCAAACGACCTTTTCCTTTTAAAAACTATATCTTTGGGATACAGATCTAGAAGTGGTATTGCTAGGTCAAAGGGCATGCCTGATTTTAGAGCCTTTTGGGAATAGCTTTCCACTATGGTTGGATCAGTTTATAGCTCCATCAACAGTGAATTAGTGACCCAATTTTTCCACATCTTATCCATCATTTGTCATTTCCCTCTTATGTCATATTAGTCACACCCCAAAATTGTTTTAATCTGCATTTCTCTAATCAATAGTGATTTTGAACATTTTTTCATGAGTAGAGCAAGCTTTGATTTTTTCATCTGAAAATTTCCTGTCAAGAACCTCTTTCAATACAATGAAATGTGTTGTAATTTAATGTATAATTAATAATATTCTTTTTTATTTATTCACTAAATGTTTACAATAATTACAATTCTAACTATGCCCTCCAAAATTCCAAATTAATATTTACATTATACAGTTACAAAATTTTTTTATTCTGCCTATAAACTCTAAATGTAAAAAATTTAAATTAAAATGATAAAATCATTACAAATATTTTATTTGGAACATTCTGTAAGAATTAAAATAAATAATCTGGTAAAACTGTATAGGCTTATTATTAATTATAAGACTTCATGTTAAACTTATTTATTTTGTAAACTTTTTAATATAAATAGCATTTTTAATGAAATAAGTTATAATTTAGAAGATGCTTAACAAAATATAAAAATCATTTATAAGCATAATTTCAGAGCTGATTCCACATAAAGCTTATCCCTAAATCTCAAAAGATTTACATGAACTGATGCAAAGTAAGGTGTGCAGAACCAGGAGAACACTGTACAGGGCAACAACAATATTTTTTTGATGAACTGTGAATGACCTAGTTATTCTCAGTAATGCAGTGATCCAAGACAATCCCGGAGACTCGTGATGAAAAATACCATCTGCCCTTTGTGAAAAAAATGATGAGGTCTGAATGCAGACTGAAACATACTATATTTTATTTTCTTTCTTTTATTTTCACTTTAGACCTCTTCCACAAAATGACTAATATGGAAAAATGTTTTACATGATTGCACATATATATAAAATCTATATCAGACTGCTTACCTTCTCAGGGAGAGAAGAGGGTAGGGAGAAAGCGAAGGAGGGAGAGTCAGAAGAAGGAAGAGTATTTGGAACTCAAAATTTAAAAAACAGAATGTTAAAAAATTGTTTTTACATTTAATAGGGAAATAATATATTATTAAAATAAATTTATTTCTATATTTTTATTTAAAACAAGAATAAAGTGACAACACTTACTAACACAAATGTGTGTTGGAAAATGTTAGGCGAATTTATGAGCTTAGGGATGGAAATAATTTGTTAACCAATCAGTGTAAATGAATACTTAATTATAATATAAAATATTTATTTTTTACTGCCTAATGATAAGCACTGTTAAATGATTGACATATTTAAAGCATATAGCACTTTGTTGTTGTTTTTTTAAGTGTTAATACAGAAACTAATCTTTGTGAGGAAATAATCTCTTCATACATGATTTTTTCTCTTCTACCACTAGCAGAGCAGGTACAAGTTCACAAAAACCCTTTTGAATAGCTGACTGTATTGCCAATCAGATCATTTGAAAATCCATCAGATGAAAGAATAGTGAACAAAAGATAAATATAAGTTGAAAAACAGCCTTAATACTATAATGAGTGGTCATATAAGGTTCATTTCTGTGGAACATTTGTGATAATCCCTAGTGATTTCAAGATGGTTCCTATGTACATGCCTAATAAGCATGATTTTTAAAAAGCCTGATATTTGTGCTTTGAGAATGCCAATATTTGTAACACCTCAATCACATGATTACACAGTTAATGAAGTTTAAGTACCTGGTAATGGAAGGGAATAAAGGAATTACTTTGTTGTAGCCTATAAGACATGAATGAAAGTACATACATACATCTGACCATCTGTTAGGAATCAATCTGTGCTCAAATGTCAAATCCTTGTGGCAATTTGGAAACAATTTGATGGCAAATTGAGAAACTGCAAGATCATGTTGTGTTTAGTCAGAAGTTGTCATAGTTTGATGCACCAATACCAAATTGTTACGTGCATGATCTTGATGGTTTTAAATCATCTCAGAAACAAACCTTCAATATTTCAAACATGGAATGACTTGTCATAGAGGAAAATATATATCTGTAACATAACTTGACAATTATTTACTCTTTCAATTGTCAGTAAAGAAATTTTAGCACAACCCCTTAAATTACTAAATAGGAACCACAGTTACATAGTACAGTGAGTTCCTCACTGAACCCATTTGCAACATAATTAACTGCTATTTATAATGCCATCAGTGTGGTACTACCTTTTTTACTTTGAAAATATCTAAAAAGAGCCACTTCATTTCTGATAGATAGGTCTGTTGCTATTGCTGCTTCCTATGATTCCACAGTTTTGCAAATTCAGAGTTATAACTAAGGGAAGTTTTGCTTTATGGTAGGGAATTTAGAAGGGATTGACAAGTAGTGGCCTTTTCCCAGGGAGTGTTTTTTCCCCCATGCCATGGCAGGGGTGGAAACCTTGTCCTCTTAGTGGCAGATTAATGTCTTTATGGTGTCCAGACAGGAAGGGGGAGAGTCATTTCTGATTGCTGGTTGCTAAATCCCAGTAAATCTATCCATTCATTTACTGAGCCTAAAAATGTTATTTTCTATGACTCTGTACCAAATTGTTTCATGCCATGGTTTTATGTATCTTTTCAAACTTTACTATTTCAATTTAGCGTGCCACTCGCCTGCTACTTGGCTTTCCTCTTATCTTCCTAAGTAGATATTCTTTAGATATTCATGTCTAGAAAAATAAAAAAAGAGATATGGACAAGATGCCTGGCCTCAAGGTTATCAAAAAATAGTTTTCATTTTCTGAAGAAAAAAAAATCTGAGTTATCAGATCAGTCACCTAAGAATAAATATTCTTTTAGTGATGGTAGACTGAATGCCTGATCTTATTCCTGCCCCAACCTGCCCAAAGATCTAGTCATACCATTGGAATAGATATAACTTATATATGATACTGAAGGAGATACTGGAGGAATGAAATTGACTAATGGTGATGGGCTTAAAGGGGTAGCTAGATGGCACAGTGGATAGAAAACTGGGTTTGGAGTCAGAAATACTCATCTTCCTGAGTTCAAATCCAGCCTCAGACACTGACCAGCTGTGTGACCTTGGGCAAGTTACTTAACCCTGTTTGTCTTGGTTTCCAATCCATCAAATAAACTGGAGAGGCAAATGACAAAGCATTCCAGTATCTTTACCAAAAAAATCTCAGTGGGGTCCCAAAGAGGAGTTGGACACAACTGAACAACTACAATGATGTCTCAGAGTTATAAGGATGGACTCTGCCAGAACTCGAACTTAGAATTTGAGGCCCAAATTTCAGAGGAGAAATATGTCTCAGAAAGATGCTGTCTGACAAGGAAAGTCAAGGAAGTTTTCGAACTATCAGAAGTACTTGAAACCAGGCCAACACTGTCTAATTCTGAGTGGTGGGAAACCTTGAACATGTGAAGCAGATCATTGCTCTTTGTGCAGTAAAAAATTAACAGAGCAAAATGCCTTATCAAATCACAAATATAACTTCAGTGAAACTGGACAAGGCCAACCAACTGTCTCAGATAGACAAAAGAAATCTTCTTCATCCTCATTTATCTGTGTAATTTATCTCATGTTAATATGGAGGAGACTTTGGATTTCAAAGGTCACCTGAGTGGAGCACAAGTGTACCATCTCCTATCAAGTTAGAAAGGCTTCAGACATTGTCCCAAAGAGAGTCTATGGCTGTTCCCTGAAGACCCATCTAGCTGCATACAAAAACAGCAATGCGGGAGCCTAGATCTGGAATCAGAGGCTCTAGATTTGAATTTTAATTCTGCCATTTAGTCTGCTCTTAGGCAAGGTATTCAACCTCTCTAGGCCTTAATTCTCTCCACTATATAATGAGATGTTGAGCTGGGGGACCTCTTAAGATCCCTTTCGACTCTAAAGCTACCAGCCAATAATAATTAAAAAATGTTTATTAAAAGTCTATTTCATACAATTATGTTTTATATTGGGGACACAAAGAAGAAAATGAAAAATAATTGCTGCCCTTGAAAAAGACATTCACCGGAAAGCTGGCTATAAGGGAAAGAATATTTTGGCCATGTGTTCAAACAGGAAAAAAATCAATGCTTGTTGGTCCTTCCCCAATCTTGAAAAAAAAAATGGTTTCATAATTATATTTTTAATAGACCTTGTTTAAAGGTGGTCAATTCATCACGTGGATCTATTCCTACTTGATCACATAACTTTCAATTGTTATAAAGTTATAAAAATGTGTCTGTTTTATCCTAATTTCTGCTCCCTGGAACGAGGTAAGCTCTTGCTCTGTGGTGAAGATGTCTTCCTTGTTCCCAAGCCAACCTTATAGCAGCCAAAGCATCCACTAGCATTCATCAAAAGTGATGTGGGGCTTCTAGGTAGCTAAGTAGATTGAGAGCCAGGCCTAAAGGCAAAGAGGTCAAATTTAGCCTCAGGTACTTCCTAGTTGTGTGCCTCTGGGCAAGACACTTAACCCCATTTGCCTAGGCCTTATAGCTCTCTCCCTTAGAATCTGTATCTATTCTAAGAAAAAAGGTAAGAGTTTGTTTTTTTAAAAGTGATATTATGTATTTGATAATCAATTCCACCATTACTATACATTTACATTTTCATATTCTCTACTCTGAATAACATTTCTTTCCACAAATCTAAGGAGGATGCTTTCCTTTTTTTGGCTCCTGAATCACAATCCCAGTAGAGATACTAGATTTAATAGACTTATGCCATTAAAAAATGATTTTGTTCATGTTAAATGGAAAAATTGAGAATGAGGATCAATTAGATCCTCAACCTTTTTTGTCCTTTTAACGAACTCACTTCTACTACTCCTTTGCTACTACTCAGAGAAACTCCAAAGGAAGAATTAGAAAGAAACCTCCTAAAGAGCAAATGGGCCCCACAGGATCAAGTCCGAAGTCATCCTGCTTGATGTGTCTCAGAGAAGTAGTTGGAAATATTAAAACATGGTATACAGACAAAACTACAGAATAGTAAAATAGGCTCTAGTGTTACATTTGTACTAATTGTTATTATGAATGAAGACAAAAATGCCTAAAATGCTTTTAAATTTTATTCTCATCCCATTGAATGGTTCTATCAAGAACTCAGTTCAGCTCTTTTTTAGGAACAGAGGGCTCCTTTGGGAATTAGAAAATATTTCCCATTAGAATACAGGTCTTTGTTGAAAAAAAATTTTTTTAAAAGAGAGAAAGGGATAGAAAAAATGTTTTCCCAAGTAAGAAAGCTTCTGTTCTATTTAATACAAACAAATGTGAAATCTGGAAAGGTTCCAGTTAGCTTTCTTGAAGAATTCTAATGTCTTGTGCTTAAGTCTCCTTGCTAATACAAGCAAAGTGAAGGGAAGAATTAAGAAATGTGTTAGGTCAATTTATTCAACATAGATCATTTATATTATTTAGGATAGATGTATTTGTTTTAAAAATAAATACGATTCCCTTGATAACAGACTTTTAAAAAATGTCCTTAAGTCTCCATCCCACTTAATCTATAGACAGGGGGTTTTTAACCAACATTTATGAATCCACTAACGGGTCTATGGATAGATTTTAGGGGATACTGAATTTAAAATGGAGATAGAGAGGCAGATAAATTGCTTTGGTGTTACTTATTTCCTTTGTTAGAATCCCAGAGATATTTCTTTTCATGTTTGATTTAAGTAGTTTTAGGAGGGCAAAAATAATTCTTGTGGGTTGGAAGGTTTTAAAAAAGTATTTGAAAGACTGCATTAACCTTCCTTTATAAACATAATAATAGCTTTCTGGGACATTTCCCATTTCTCAGCAGTGTGTTTGTTGTGTGACCTTCCTTTGGGTCCTTTAACAGCACTCTGCAGGGGAGGAATCCAGGCCTCAGACTCGTTTGGTGCCTCCAAGAGTAATGAAGTCATGAATTAGGTAAACTTTTTTTCAGAACAAAGAAAAGGGATTAACTGCTAAATAAACACACACAACATTTTACTGAAAGGAAGAAAGTGCTCTAACACATTGGTTTTTTCCCATGTCTTGTCCCAACCCCACCACCACACAGAAAGTTTGGTTAGTTTTGTGTATTCATCAATATAAAGAGAGAGTAGAGTTCTAGGGTTTTTCTAGAACTTCGCATAGCAGAAAATGTCATCCCTACTGATGATAACAGTGATTAGACTGTTCTAGAGTTGTACTGGTAACATCTCAGAAATCTCTTTTTTTGCCTTCATTACCTGAGAAAAAACATGGATTCTTGAAGAATGTGTCACCACCATAGCTGGAATGTGTTGCACTTCCATTGGAAAATGAAATCCTATATATCTGGAAAAAAAGATTTGGTCTGGAACTGTCAGGCAATCTAGTTAAACTAGACTTCTTTTCCCAGAGTGAAGAGTGAGATACATATATAATACACATATATGTTATATATGTAGAAAAAAGCCCATTATTGGTACTGAGAGAAAAATAACCATAGAGCAGCAAAGAAATCTAACCCTTGTGTGCTTCTTTAGAATGTGCTGTTGGCCCACCCAATAAAACCATCTCGGTAGATAGACTAAACCAGGTTGAGGGTAACCAATTGGTCTCAAACCCAATCTCTGGAACTCAGTCACTCAAAGTGAGTCAGGGGACTTCTACCCCAAGCATATGAAAACCTCTCCTGGTGAAAAGGGTGGATGAGAACATTTTGTTCCAACAGCCACAAAGGCAGCTGAAGCAGGCACTGTGGAGTGCTTAGAGTTTGGTCAGACATTGAAGATGTCAAGGTCATCCACTGCATCCCAGGCCATCACCAGGCATCTAGACTTTTGTCTTGCCACTGAACTTTGATGACTCTGGAAGAGAAGGTAAGATTAATGACCGTGGAACCGCCTCACTTAAATCTAATTCATATGCAAGTTATCACTCCATAATGTTACTGGGAAGGATGGACAGCAATTAAACCCATCAGGATCTGTATATTGTAAGAAACTTAAGGTCTGCTTACTCTCTGCCAGTGCATTTGCAAACTTTTTCTTTACTTCTGATGATAAAATAGTCAGATCTGAAGATAAAATAGTCAGATAGTCTTGCTACAGATAACCAGTTCTTGGTAGGGCCTGATTTTGGCTATGCCAAGTCCTAAATCAGAACAAAAGGAACTCAGATCATTATGTCACAGATTTATGTTACAGACTCACAGAACGTTGGAGAAGGATGGAACATAGAACCTTACATACCATATCCTTTAGTCTAAACTGTAGAAAAACAGGAATCCCCATTAGAGCAGATATATAATAACCATTTAGTCCTTGCTGAAAGACCATCAGTGAGTGGAAACCCGTTATCTCCTGAGGTAGCCACTTTTGGATACCTCTTATTATTAGAAAGTTTTTTCTCCCTTACATTATACCTAAGTTTTCCCTTTTGCCATTCTCACTCATTGCTACACACTCTAGCTTCTGGAACCAAACAGGACAAATCCAATCCCTTTTTCACATAAGAAACCTCCAAAACTTGAAGACAGCTATGATGTCTTTGCTGTATTCTTTGTTTTATTATCAATAAACTATAATTAGATAAGTTCCCTCTGAGTATGAACTCTATCTCTTTTTCTTAGATTTACAAACAAGCTATTATAGATATCTCATATCTATTTTTTACTTACCATCACAGGAAAGATAAGGGGATATTTAATGTATGTCCCTCCGTCCCACCTTCCCTCTGCCCCAATCCCCAACCTACTGTTCCTTTGCCTCACCGTCTCCCTGTCCCATCCCCATCCCACTGTCCCTCCATCCCACCCCATCCCTCTGTCCCTCCGTATTCAAATAAGTAAAAAGTTAAACTTTGTGAAAAGAACTCAAAAGTCAGCAGATGACCCACAAGGACTAGAAATGTAGAGATATTTTTAAAAGTTTAGTAACTCATAAATGCACATAAGGTATTATTCTTAGCCTTTTTTCCAGGTAAGTTTATATTTAAAAAATTAGAATAAGTAGTTTGCAATTTTTATGGATACTAGCCAATGGGGTTTATCTTGGAGAATGCATAGTTTGCTCTGCTGCTGGCAATCTGAGTAGAGGCTTGGTGTGAACCTGCTTCTGGAATTGCATGGTGGTCTATTAAAGGAATGCTAGTTTCTTACTTCAAAGGGAAGATCAAAGCCATTAGCTGGAGTTCCTTTAGCTTTCTTCTTTTACCTCTCAAAGATCAGAATGATCCCCTGGACTAAAATGCTGTAGGGTAAGTCAGCTCAGGAGGGATAGGAGATGCTTAGGAATGAAATCCTAAAGACTCAAAGGGAAACAATTACATTGTGGAGATAAATGGGATTCATCTCAAGAGACCAATGTGGATTCACAGGGAACTCATCTTACTCAACATGACATTTTTTAAAAGAAATGTACAAAAAAAGGGAAGATAGCCATGTCACAAAAGATGAATATGTATAAGAGCATACTCTAAAGCTCAGGATGAACTGACCCTGGCGAGGGAAACTAAGGACAAAGGAAGGGTTTTTTATAAAGGCTATTTGGGGAGAAAAAGAATGAACAAAAAGATGTTGGGACTTCTGTTTGTGGTGGATGGGAATATGGAAACCCACCACAGAGGAAAGGAAAAGCTGCCTCACTTTTATTTGGTTTCTCTTGTCTTTACAAAGAAGAATGGACCATATACTTGAAGTGACAGAATAAAGATAATTAATGGAGAGTTGTTAATGGGGAGATAAGTAACAAGATAATAAGACAGAATTTAGCTGCCCTTGATGAATTCAAGTCACCTTGTTCATATGAACTACATGCTTGTCCCTGAAAGAATTGGCAGGTTTGATTTATTAAGTGATTAATTAAGTCTGTGATATTTGAATAATCCAGGAATCTGGAGAAGAAACAAGATTAGAGAAAGGCAAAACAATTTCCTAATTTTCAGAAAGGAAAGAGAATAGTCTTCATACTATAGGACAAGAGACCTGATGATTCTGGGGAAATAATGAAACAGATCACTAAAGACAAGCAGTTAGAAAGGGAATCAACACATCTATTTCATACATATTCAATTTCTCCTTCTCCAATGGACTCCAACCAATATGCCTATGAATATTCATGTTTCCCTAATCCTAAAAAAATCTTTCCTTTACCCTTCTACCCCATCCAGCTATGATCTCATGTCTTTCCAATCCCTGATTGTCAAGTTATTGATGAGACATAGATTCAAATCTGATCCTAGACAGTAGCTGGGTGACCTTGGATAAATCACCTAACTTCTCTTTGGGTCAAATCTTAAAATTCTCTCTTAGGTCTTCTTTCCTCTTTTTTTTTTTTTCTCAACTCCATGGTTTCTAATCATACCATGTCACAAAACAAGGTCCTCATTGACATTTTAAAAGCCAAATCATTTAATTTGATTGTGGATTATTATTTGTCATTTTATTAATATTGTTTGGCTCTAGTTTTATGCGGTTAGAAAATTGTTTAAACCCCAAAAAATCACTATAGAGGTCAAGCTAACTTCAGAGTCACTCTAGGGAAGCTAATCTTATTTCTGGTTCTGTCTCCTTATTGCTTCATTATCATCTTTGTGACCCTTTAAAATGGGTCAAATTCTGAAGTTCTCTCCTAGGTCTTCTTTTCTTTATTCTCAGAAGCCTTGACAATCTCATTCACTTCCATAGCTTCATCTATCATGTAGACAGAGATGACTCCTCTCTATGCCTCTAAGTCCTAAAATTCCTCCTGAGTTGTTGTGCCACACAACCACACAACACACAACATAACCACACAATCTAAGACAACCTTAGGTAATTGCTGTAAAATCATTCTTTTTTTTTTTAATGAAATTTTATTTTCCTTTCTCCCTCATCTTTCCATCCCTCCTAATGAGAAGTCAAGGAAATCAAAACCCTGGTTACAGTTAAGCTTTACGTATTATAGTCAAGCAAAACAAATTCCCACATTGTTCATTTCCAGAAATTATGTCTCATATCATACTCTGAATTTCTCTGTCAGGAGGTAGCATGTTTCTCATTGAGTCTTCTGGAATTGTGGTTGGTTATTGTTTTGATAAGATTACCTAAGTCTCAGAATTGTTTGTCACTACAATATTGTTCTTGTTAGACTATTCTGGATCTGCTCTCTTCAATTTGCATCAGTTCATATAAGTCTTCACAGGTTTCTCTGAAATATCTCCTTCGTCATTTCTTATAACATAGTGTTTCATCACCACATTGGTATGCCATAATTTATTTAACCTTTCCTCAATTAAAGGACATCTTTGCAGTTTCCATTTTTTTGTTACCACAAAAAGAACTACTATAAATGTTTATACATATGGGATTTTTACTCTTTCTTTGATCTCTTTAGGATTGTGAGAAGGGAATTTGTATTTTGATTTGATCAAGCAGGGATTTAGACTTCCCTTCCATTTGTTTTTTTTAATATTTTTATTTTTATTTTGAATATTTTCCCATAGTTACATGTTTCATGTTCTTTCCCTCTACCCAAACCCCCGTAACCCCCCTTAGCCAACACACAATTCCACTGGGTTTTACATATATCATTAATCAAGACCCAATTCCATATTATTGATAGTTGAACTAGAGTTATCGATTAGTGTCCACATCCCCAATAATATTCCCATCAGCCCATGTGTTCAAGCAGTTTTTTTTCTTCTTCTGTGTTTCTCCTCCCACAGGTCTTCCTCTGAGTGTGGCTAGTTTTCTTTCTCATAAGTCCCTCAGCCTTGCTCTGGATCCTTGCATTGCTGCTAGTAGAGAATTCTGTTATGTTCGATTGTACTACAGTGTATCAGCCCTTCCATTTGTTTTGAATTTGGGTCAATCAGCAACCAGGGAATTGATCCTACAGGCACTGCCTCCCTGGATGGTGCCAGGCTAATTGAGGAACTGTGATTGGTTCCTGGGGAGTGATGTAAGAGAGCTAGTGGGTGTAGTGAGGATTTATAAGATGAGACCCACAGGAAGTTGTGTGGGGGTTGCATTTTTTGAGACAGAAACTGAGTTGTTAGGCTCTGGATTATTAAGCTAGGAAATTCTTCACCTCCTTTCTATATTTCTCTCTTATTTTTCTTTTCCTTACTAATAATCTAACTATTAACAATCTTGTGACTTAAGGGCTAATTACAATTTTAGTGATCACCCATTCTAATTATTACAGGATAATATTAGATATAAGATATATGCAATGTAACTAATAGCAATGTTTTTGGGGTTATAAAATTACTGACAAAGACATACTAGATAGATTAAACAAAGGTGGTCACCAATAACTGTATTCTTCTTGTGTGTTATATTCTTTGAGGCCACAGAAATTTCCAAGAGAAAGAATGAAATTCTGGGTTCAGTATAGTTGCACATTGGGTATTGTTCATGTCTCCTCTTGAAGATGCCTTGATTTGTGGGTAAAATGGATTTAAGGGAAGCAATGTTGCACAAAATCATCAGCTTCACTCCATCTGTTCCAGAGTCATCTAAGTCTAATGGCAAGACAAAATTTAGGATGACTGGCAATGGCCCAGGATGCATTGGACAAACTTGGGCATCTTTGATATCTAATCAGGCTCTAAGAACTCCCCAGCATCCTCTTCTGCCACCTTTATGGTGGCTGGAACTAATTGTTTTCTTCTAACCCTTCTGCTAGAAGAAGTCTTTGCATGCTTGAGTTAGACACACTAATAACCCACCTACAGGTTTGAGGTCTACCAGGTTCCCTCAACTTGGGTTTGTTCTCCTAGCAAGACAGTTTTATTGGGGAGTGGCCACTGTATTTGCTACAGTTTCTTGGAGCCATAGGAGAGGGTTGGGTGAAAGGTAGTTGCCAAAAGTGAATGAAAAGCCCTGAAAAGGACTTGGAAAGCCTTCACAACAGAGATGGTAGCTCATCCTGGACAACTAGGTGGTGCCATAGTCCATAGAACACTAGTCCTCTCACCAGAGATGCTACATCCCTGTATAGGCCCCAGGCACAGGGTACAGGCACCTTGGTGAGTGATAGAAAGTTGTGTGTAAGCAACATAGGTAGGACAATTTGACTAGACCCCAGAGTGCCAGAAGAGGAATAAAGTGTAAAATACCTTGTAAATCTTATAATGTCAGGCATTATTATAGAGGAGTAAGATGTAATTAATTTGGAAAAGTAGAATGGAGCCAATTGAGGATGTGATGAATGGAGGAATTTGTTTTTGATTCCAGAGGAAACAGGGATCTAAGAAGTCACACCATTATAGAATCACAGAATTTCAGTATAAGCAGGGATTTCAGACCATCTAGTTCATATATGAAACAGACTCCTTTCTACAAAGAACCTCACAAGTAGTTATCCAGCTTTTGCTCAAAGGCCTCCCCTATGAGGACAAACCTCCAAATTCCACATATCCCAATTTGCTTCTCATAGTAAAAACCCTTCATTTTGTACATGAGAAATTGAGGCCCACAGAACAAAAATTACTTGTTTAAGATCACATAGCAGAATAATTAAGATTTAAACTAAGGTCCCTTTGATTCTAAACCTAGTGCAATCTTTTTCTTTTAAGTTCTATTAATCCTTGCTTTTACTACTTTCCCCAAATTCCCCATACTCCAGTGGAACCCTTCCTTGAAACAAAGAAGTACAACTAAACAAGTCAGGTTAACACTGTAAGAGTTAAAATTGGTTCTGGTCAAATTAAGAGTTATAAAAAGTTATTGTGGCTGCCGTTTATAAAAATTAACTCTTAGGTCACGAGGCTATTAGTAGCTTTATTAGCTTTATTACAGTAAAGTAGAGATAGTAAAAAGAGAGAAATGTAGGAAGGAGGTAGAAAATATTGCCTAGCTAAATACCCTGAGTCTGGACCAGAGTGCCTCCAGATTGCAAGTGCAAATCCAAATGTGAATATCACCAGCCCATGAGGGTGTCTCTAGCCAAGTGTTTTACCAACCAAAAGGCTGAGACCAAAGAGGTTGAGCTGCAAAAGGCAGTCTCTAATGTGGAGACAAGAGTCTCACCAGAGTAAGTGTCCCTTTTCAGCCCGAGTCACCAACATGGGAATCTGAATCTGAATGTCCACCAGAATCCAAAGTCTAAACCAGGAAGCCAAAATCAGAAGTCACATCAGAAATGAGAATCCAAAATGGGAATGCCTGACTTCCTGTTGGGTCTCACCTTATAAGCACTTTTCTCTACCCAACAGTTCTCCCATGTCACATCTCAGGAACCAATCACAGTTCCTTAATTTGTCTAGCACTGCCCAGGGAGGGGAGTGCTAGTGAGATCCATTTCTGGTCTTTGAGGGTTTGAGCTTCCTTTTCTAGTAAAAGATTCTTCAAATGCCTGACTAAGTATGAAAGGAGGGGTACTCCAAGTTCTTGATTGATTAAGTTAAAATAAATAAAGAGAGTTAAAAATTCCCTTTCTATGTCTGACAGCATATGCCTGATTCCACATCTATAGCCTACCATTTTCCAGCTAAAAAGAGGAGGTATATATCATGGAATTCACTGAATCACAATTAATCACTGAATACAATTTACTGAAATCACAATTATTATCCAGTATCTTTTCACTGGGGAAGCTAGATGGCATGGTGGATAGAATGCTGGGTCTGAGGTCACGAATACTCATCTTCTTGAATTCAAATCTGATCTCAAATACTTATTAGCCGTGTGACCCTGGGCAAGTCACTTAACCTCATTTGCCTCTGTTTTCTCATCTGTAAAAAGATCTGGTAAAGAAAATGACAAACCACTCCCGTATCTTTGCTAAGAAAACCTCAAAAGGAGTCACCAAGAGTTGGAAGTGACTGAAATTACTGAACAATGGTCTTTTCACTACTCTATCGACCAGGTAAAGGCAATACTACCCTTTTTCCTTTCCTTTCCTTTCATGATCATAATCTAAAGGCGTGAGGAATATGAAAATGGGGCTACCTTCTTACAAAAGAGCTGGAGACACCTGGTCTAAATCAATCAAGATTTTGCTAACCCACCCTGCTCATTAGGTGACTAATGTGCTAGATCAACATAGAAAGGAATGGATGGTAGTCTAAAAAGGGTAGCATAAACAACTGACTCCACTGACTTTCACTCAAGGGTCAAGTGTAAAAGAAACTTTATAAATTTAATCTCTTGATGTGTTAATGATTGCTAATGAGCTTAATGCTTTTTCCTCAGGGAATGTAATAGAAGTCAGCCTTGGGGAAACCATATATTAATTCAATGAAATGGATTTCTGAAATTCATGTACCCAGAAAGAGAATGGGGGTGGAGGAGATAATTTTAGAGAGCTGGGCTTTATCTACACACTTAAATTATACACCATCTTCACATAGGATCTAGTGATATGTTAGAAAGTGTTCTGACTTTTGTCTCAGAGGAACTTTAGTCTCAGAGTAAAAATTCTAACTTGGACAACAGCTACCTCTGTGATTCAGAATAGGTCACTCAGTATTTCTAGGTTTTGCTTTCCTTATTTATAACATGAGAGGAATGGGGTTTTTAAAGATTTGTGTGATCTCAGAGAGAAAGTAGTCCTGTCCAGTGAAAAGGAAATTACCTTTATTACTTTTACATCAATGATTATAAAACAAAAAGTCACATATAATATTTTAGAATTAGACCCAGTTAGTAAATTGTGTATAACATATCAATTATAATAAAATAATATTAACCAATAGTGGTAGAAAAGATAACTATAGTGTGAGGCATTAGAATGGTGGTGGAAAACCTATAACACGTGTATCAGCACTAACACATGTAGCCATTTTCGATGATATGCAGATGCACGTGGCCACATACAGAGAAGAATGGGGCTGCATGCCGAGGATGAAACATTTGCTGTAGGGTAGTGTAGACACTATATGCACTATAGATGACAATTCAACCTATATTAATTTACCTGTTTTGGTTTATTAAATACAATTATATATTACAATTTTACATTTTTGTTATTTAAACTATAAATATCATGAAATTATGGTTTTTTTTCTTGAAGTGACAAACCATCTGAGTTATGCTCAGTTTTTTTGGTGAATTTTGACACACCAAGCTCAAAAGGTTGCTCATCACTGTATTAGATTATAGCTACCAAGAAAATTAAGAGCTTCTGTTATCAACTTTGGAATGTTGTATTCAGCTTCACTGAATCCTGATTCCTGATAAAAAATAGCAAACACAATCAATGACTCAACAGTAGAAATTAGGAATTTATTACAAGGACAAGATGTTATTTGATTTTTTTGAAGGATTTATATTCACTATAGGTTCCTCAGAGGTTAAGCCTGGTTATGTCAGTCTCTTATTTGTAGTATCAATGAGATAACTGAAAAATTTTGTCCTGATCTGATACTTTCCCATATTTTCTGTTGTTTCTTTCACACTACAATGATGAATGGTGCTTGTGACATACCATTAATCATATTCTCTAGAGAGTGAGACATTTAACAGAGGCCTTGATCTTTGTAAATCCTTCCAATGTCTAAGCAAGAAGTCTCAATAGGAGCTAAATCACTAGGACAAGAGCAATTGGAGGCTGCCTGTCTTAAACCTTTATTGGAATTTATTCACTCTCTTAGCAAATATTTCCTAAACTTTAGTAGCATATTCTGTACATTTGGTTTTATTAATCTCTTATGTTAATTGACTGTCAAAAGCCCATAAAATAGACTATTATACATCCAAACAAAGTCTTTGCCACAGGCTGGGTGTGGTGAGACCTCCAGTCCTAAATTCTACAATTAAAGATAGATTTTTAACTCACAATGATGTCCCAGATTTTCTTAATTCCTACCACTGGACAGATACACTTGGTTAACTACAAATTTCCCAAACCATTGGGTCTTCTAGCAAGATGGATAGATACATAAAAAATACATAGATCATATATTGTATATACAAGGACATAAAAATGGTTCACTATATCTGTCTATCCTGCTGGAAGATCTAATGGATTGGGAAATTTTTAAATAGCCAACCTTGCCTTTTGATAATTTTTAGTTTATGACTAGTCAGGGCTGCCCATTCCCCAAAATATATCTTCACTGTCATTCTCTTTAATGAAGTCCGTAATTGTTTCTATGATTTCTTTTTTGACTCACTAGTTTTGAAGAATTAGATTACTTAGTTTCCAACTAATTTTAAATTTGCCTTTCCATGGACCCTTTTTAAGCATAATTTTTATTGCATTATGATCCAAAAAAGTTGTATTTATTATTTCTTCTTTTCTGCATTTGTTTGCAATATTTCTATGCCCTAGTACATGGTCTATGTATACCATGTACTGCTGAGAAGGTATATTCCTTTTTATTCCTATTCAGTTTTCTCCAGATATCTATTAACTCTAATTTTTCTAGCATTTCATTCACTTCCCTTATTTCTTTCTTATTTATTTTCAGTTAGATTTATCTAGTTCTGAAAGGGGAAGGTTGAGATCACCCACTAATATGGTCATAATATCTATTTCCTCCTTGAGCTCCTTTAATTTTTTGTTTAGAAATCTAGATGCTATGCCATTTGGTGCATACATGTTTAGTATTGATATTACTTCATTGTTTATAGTACCCTTTATTAGAATGTAGTTTCCTTCCTTATCTCTTTTAATTAGATCAGTTTCTACTTTAGCTTTGTCTGGTATCATGACTGCTACTCTTGCTTTTTTTACTTTGGATGAAGCATAATAAATTCTGTTCTAGCCTTTTACATCTTTGTGAGTCACCTTGCCTCAAATGTGTTTCTTGTAAACAACATATAGTAGGATTCTGTTTTTTAATCTACTCTGTGTAATGCAGGATTGAAGCAAGATCTCTTGCATTTGCAAAATTACCCTAGGCAATCCTGGTAGTTCAGGGAATAGAACTTTGACCCAGCAAGGGCCTGTCTCAAGACCTGGCTGTTGGAGCTGGGACTATAAATATCCCTGAAGAACCAACCTGGGGGTTCTGATTTCCTTGACCTCACCCAGACAACAGTCAAGTCTTGAGACAGGCCCTTGCTGGCTCAAAGTTCCATTCACCTAACAGCCAGGATTGCCTAGGGTGATTTTGCAAATGCAAGAGATCTTGCATCAATCCTGCATTATATCTTCCATCCACTTCTGTTTAATAGGTGAGTTCATCCCATTCACATTCAGCATTATGATTCCTAACTGTGTATTGCCCTTCTTCATATTATCCCCTTTAAATACTGCTCTATCCCTTGCTTTCTGTTCCTCCTCACCAGTGTTTTGATTTTTGTCAACTCCTCACTTCCTCTTCCCTCCAATTACATCCCTCTTCCCTTGTCTTATTCCCCTTCTACTTTTATGTGGGGTAAGATAGAATTCCATACCCACTGACTATACTTCTTTTACCCTCTCTGAGCCCTTTACAATGAGAGTAAAGTTTAAGTATTGCCATCACCACCCTTATTCTTTCCTCTCTATAATGATTTTTTACACCTCTTTATGTCATATAATTTACCCCATTCTGGGGATAAATTAGAAGCCTTCCCAATAAGATCAGGAGTGAAACAAGGATGCCCATTATCACCTCTATTATTCAACATAGTACTAGAAACACTAGCAGTAGCAATTAGAGAAGAAAAAGAAATTGAAGGTATCAAAATAGGCAATGAGGAGACTAAGCTATCACTCTTTGCAGATGATATGATGGTATACTTAAAAAATCCTAGAGAATCAACTAAGAAGCTTGTAGAAATAATCAACAACTTTAGCAAAGTTGCAGGATACAAAATAAATGCACATAAATCATCAGCATTTCTATATATTTCCAACACATTACAGCAGCAAGAGGTAGAAAGAGAAACACCATTCAAAATCACCCTAGACAATATAAAATACTTGGGAATCTATCTACCAAAACAAACACAGCAATTATACGAAAACAACTACAAAACACTTTCCAAACAAATAAAACCAGATCTCAACAATTGGAAAGCCATTGATTGTTCATGGGTAGGACGAGCTAACATAATAAAAATGACCATTCTACCCAAATTAATTTATCTATTTAGCACCATACCTTTCAAACTACCAAAAAACTTCTTTACTGAATTAGGAAAAACTATAACAAACTTCATATGGAATAATAAAGATCAAGAATATCAAGGGAAATAATGGGAAAAAATGTGAAGGAAGGGGGCCTAGCAGTACCAGATATTAAACTATACTATAAAGCAGCAGTCATTAAAACAATATGGTACTGGCTAAGAGATAGAGAGGAGGATCAGTGAGATAGACTTGGGGTTAATGACATCAGCAAGACAATATATTGTAAACCCAAAGAGCCCAACTTTTGGGACATGAATCCACTATTTGACAAAAACTGCTGGGAAATTTGGAAAACAATATGGGAGAGATTAGGTTTAGATCAACATCTCACACCCTACACCAAGATAAATTCAGAATGGGTGAATGACCTCAATATAAAGAGGGAAACTATAAATAAGTTAAGTGAACACAAAATAGTATACCTGTCAGATCTCTGGGAAAGGAAAGATTTTAAAACCAAGCAAGAGTTAGAGAAAATTACAAAATGTAAATTAAATGGTTTTTATTATATTAAGCTAAAAAGCTTTTGTACAAACAAAAACAATGTA
>NC_058132.1:225486150-225520141 GCF_016433145.1 Gracilinanus agilis
TGGTGGAGTTGTGAACTGATCCAACCATTCTGGATGGCAATTTGGAACTATGCTCAAAGGGCTATAAAAGAATGCCTTCCCTTTGATCCAGCCATACCATTGCTGGGTTTGTACCCCAAAGAGATCATAGATAAACAGACTTGTACGAAAATATTTATAGCTGCGCTTTTTGTGGTGGCAAAGAACTGGAAAAGGAGGGTATGTCCTTCAATTGGGGAATGGCTGAACAAATTGTGGTATATGCTGGTGATGGAATACTATTGTGCTCAAAGGAATAATAAACTGGAGGAATTCCATGTGAACTGGAAAGACCTCCAGGAACTGATGCAGAGCGACAGGAGCAGAGCCAGAAGAACATTGTACACAGATACTGATATACTATGGTAAAATTCGAATACAATGGACTTCTGTACCAGCAGAAAGCAATGACACAGGACAGCTCTGAGGGATTTATGATAAAGAACACTACCCACATTCAGAGGAAGAACTACAGGAGAGGAAACATATAAGAAAAACAAATGCTTGAATGCATGGGCTGAGGAGGACATGATTGGGGATGTGGACTTGAAACTACCACACCAATGCAACTATCAACAATTTGGAAATAGGTCTTGAACAAGGACACATTTTAAAACCAGTGGAAATGTGCGTTGGCTATGGGTGGGGGGACAGTGGGGGGTGAAGGGGAAAGTAGGAGCTTGAATCATGTAACCATGTTAAAAATGAATATTAATAAATGATTTTAAAAAATAATAATTGGGGGCAGCTGGGTAGCTCAGTGGAGTGAGTCAGGCCTAGAGACAGGAGGTCCTAGGTTCAAACCCAGCCTCAGCCACTTCCCAGCTGTGTGAACCTGGGCAAGTCACTTGACCCCCATTGCCCACCCTTACCACTCTTCCACCTATGAGACAATACACCGAAGTACAAGGGTTAAAAAATAATAATAATAATAATTTACCCCATTCTATCTCTCCCTTTCCTTTTCTCAGTGCAACCCTTTCAGCCCTTGATTGATTTTTTTAACATATAATTAATATGCATACATATCATATCATACATACACATCATTCCATCTCATCACATTTACATATACATCATATCATCTTAACCAGCTTACTTCTCTTTCCGAGCAAATTCCTTCTATCTTCTCTACTACTAAGAGTAATTTTTGAGAATTACAGAAATCTTCTTTCCATATAGACATATAAACATTTTTACCTTAATGAGTCCCTTAAATTTTCTCTTTCTTATTTACCTTTTTGGGCTTCTCTTGTGTCTTGTGTTTGGATTTCAGTTTTTTTGTTTAGATCTGGGTTATTCCTCAGGAAGGCTTGGAAATCTTCTGTCTTATTGAATGACCATTTTTTCCTCTGAAAGAATTTACTCAGTTTTGCTGGATAGGTGATTCTGGATTGTAAACCCAAATCTTTTGCCTTCATGAATATCATATTCCATACCTTTAGATCCTTTCATCTAGAAGCTGCTAGGTCCTGTGTGATACTGATTATAGCTCCATGGTATTTGAGTGGTTTCTTTCTGGCTGTTGGAAGTATTTTTTCCTTGGCTTGGTGGCTCTTGAATTTAGCCATTATATTCCTGAAAGTTGTCATTTGAGGATTTTTTTTCTGGAGGTGATTTGTGAATTCTTTCAATTTCAATTTTATTTTCTTATTCAAGGATCTCTGAGCAGTTATAATTTATAATTTCTTGTAATACGATATCCAAGGTTTTTTCTTGATCATGGCTTTTGGGTAGTCCAAAAATTTTCAAATTTTTTTTCCTAGATCTATTTTCTATGTCAATTCTTTTTTTAGTAAGGTATTTCATGTTTTCCTCTATTTTTTCATTTCTTTGATTTTTCTTTATTATTTCTTGATTTCTCATGAAATCATTAGTTTTTAGATGGTCAATTCTGATTTTTAAGGCCTGGTTTTCCTCTGTCAGTTTTTGGTTCTCCTTTTTCAATTGGCCCATTTCTTCTTGCATTACTTTAATTTCTCCTTGCATCACTTTCATTTCCTTTCCCACTTTTCCTCTGCCTCTCTTAATTGGTCTTTGAAGTACTTTTTGAGTTCTTCCAGAATCTGTGTTCAATCCATATTTTTCTTTTGGACCTTGAGTGTGTTTCCTTTGTTTTCACCGTACCCTTCTGTGTCTGTACCTTGCTCTTTGTCTTTATAAAGATTCTTTAAAGTTAGGTGCTTTTTTTTTGCTGTTTGCTCATTTTTCCTCTCTAATTGTAGGTAGGATTGGGGGGAGGGGATGATGTGATGGTCTGAGTGTTGAGAGCTCTGAGATTCCCCTCCCCCTGCTGATTCAATTAGCCCTTGTGATGCAGATAGCTCAAAGACTTGCCTCAGGCTTAGGTATAAGCTTTTGATCTTATACAGATTGTGAATTGGTCAGGGACTGATTAAATTCTAGCCTCAGGCTTAGTCTCAAGATTTTGGCCTCAAGTGTATTTGATCAAATCAGGCATATCCTTGATTGTCCTGTCTTAGAGCTCCACCCTGAGCTTTAGGAAAAAAGATCAGTACTTAGTACTTAGTACTGTCATCCACCTCAAGGATTATTGACCCAAGCCCAAGAAATTACATCAGGAACATTGATCTTGCTTAATAACTGACTGTGGAAGAGATTTTTAAGCTTCCAATGACTCAGTTTCCTTGTCTATCAGACACCTCATCCGTCAAGCAGCTAAATTTGATGAGTTCAGATTGAAGCAAAGCTCTTCATAATCCTACTGGTAGACTACGGAGTATGAATTGTCCAAATAATTTATGGGAGAGGAAAAAGAAAGACTTAATGGCTTTCCAAAAGTAGTTTAGGCCAAAGTGGTAATTTCTACATTTTGCCCTGGATTTTCGCAAAGTGTTCATTTGTACTTGTGAAAGTCTTGCCCTGTGGCTGGTTTCTGATCCAGCTAGTTAAACCAGTTTACAAATCTAATCTGTTTAGCATGAATGACATCCTGGCTGGGGAGACTGCCTTCCCAAGAAATCTGTCTGTTCAATGATCAAATTACCCTATCCAGGTCAATTCAGGGACTGTTGGGAGCAACCAGTGGCAGTGAGTGGAGATTTGGGAGCCAACTTTGAGTTATAAAAGTTCATTCCTCTAGTCTGAACACAACTGGCTAATTCTGTCTCTGATTTTAAAGAGAGATTCTAGGAGTGTGTGTTCCTAACTTAATTAGTTACAATTTGCAATCTGACCCAAATAGGAGAGGCCTGAATACGAGTGATGGTGTTGGAGGCCAACTTCCAAAGAACATTTAAGTTGTTAAATTTAAGGAGTATATAAAGATAGACAACAATTTAGTCTACCTTCACACGCTTCTTTTTTAAAACTTAAATTTTTTATTTAAAATTTTATTTTTTTAATTAACAAAAATCCATTTTCTTCCTTTTTATCTCCCTGTCCACTAGAAAAAGGAAAAAAAAAAAAACCCAAATCCTCGTAACAAATATGTATAAGCAAGCATAACAAATTCTCTCATTGCCCAAAAATACTTCTCAAACTGAGAGGTCCATCATTCCATCTCCCTGTCAGGAGAAGGGTAAAATGTTTATCATGGGTTCTCTGGAGATATGCCTGATGATTATGGTGATCAGAGCTTTTAAGTCTTTATAGTTTTGTCTTCATAATTTTGTTGCTATTGTATAAATTCTTTTCCTGCTTCTGCTCACTCACTCAATTCATATGTCTTCTCATATTTCTCTGAAACTATTCCCTTCATCATTTCTTACAGCACAATAATATTCCATCATATTCATATGCCATGATTTGTATAGCCATTTCCTAGTTGATTGGTGTCCCCTAGTTTATAGTTAATCAACACAAAAAGAGCTGTCTGTGTATGTATAATATTATATATTTGTACATATAGTTCCTTTTCATTTTTCTTTGTTCTCTTTGAAAATGTAAACCTAGTAGTGATATAACTGGCTCAAGAAACATGCACAGTTTAGCAACTTTTCAGACAGTTTCAAATTACTTTCCAGAATAACTGGAGTAAGTCATGATTAGGTGATGATGATATACTTATTTTCCATGGTCTTGCCAAAGTTTGTTTTTTCTTGCTCTTCTAATTTGTTTATTATGGCTACCTCTATATATAGGTCATGTACCTGTTTGGAATTTATCTTGGTACATAGTATGATGTTGGTCTATACTCATTTTCTGCCAAAGTTTTCCAATTTTTTTCAGTAGTTTTTGTTTAATAGCACTTTTCTACATCAATCAATTTGAATACAAAATTGAGATAATTTCTAAATGAAGAATAATACAATGTAGATACTGGACAAAACAATAAAAAAAATTCAGCAGTAGTCTGAAGTCCTGCAAGTCTTTCTGACTTCAGTGGAATGTCAGTTTTTTTTAAAATTTATTTTTATTCTTTAATTAATTAAGAAAATTTGTCCATGGTTACATGATTCATGTTCTTTCTCTTCCCTATTCTCTCCCCCTTCCTGGAGCCGACAAGCAATTCCACTGAGTTTTACATGTATCATTGTTCTGAACTGTTATGGGGATAATTTGAGGAAAGGTGTGTGGGATAAGGGAATTTTGGAAGGAGGTTGTCAGAGACTTGCTAAGTGAATAATCTAGGTTACAGGTAGGCTGGGATTAAGGAGATTCAGGATATAATAGGACTGAAGTCAGGAGTATAACACAGAAGGGGAACAGAGATCTTCAGGGAGAGGAGAAATTAAACTAAACAGACAAACAGCGGGCTTTACAGACTGGGACTTAGACTCAAACACAGGCTGAGGGAAATAGACTAAACTGAAATTAACAAACAGGGTTTAGTTAATTTCACAGGAAGGGACTTGTTTTGAAGTTACACCTTCCTCCAAGATGGATACCCCAGCTTCCCTTCAAGCCCAGAGTATGTTGGTTCTTTCCCTCTTCTTCTCTCTCTTAATAACTAACAGACAATTATACTAATAGGTCTGTTGAAACAACAAAAGGGTTTATTATCTTTAAAGGATGATTTGTCAGGAAAGTGGATCAAAGGAAAGCCCTAACAGTTGTCTCAGGAACCTCAGGTGGGGGAAGGGAGTCAGAGATGGAGTCTGAGTAAGGACCAGCCTTTAACTCAACTTACAAAATACTATTGATAACTAAAGGGAATAAAAGATGACTGACTAGTTTCTTTATATCTAATACTGTCAAATAACAATTAACCCTTCACAGATTTGAACTCCTCTCTAATTATTCTCCTTATTAACTCCACAGACATATAAGGTAAGGGAGGGAAGGTAGGAAATAATATTAGGGAAGGAAGATATAAAGGGTTTATCCAAAATAATAATTTCTTAAGTAAATATATCAAAGCTAGGCTAAATTTCAATACTACAGCTAGGTAAGGAAGCAGCTTGGCTGATCAGACAACCTCCCTCCACAGGAGACCCTAATCAACTGCCCTTTCCTCAAGATTCCAAACTCCTAACAGCTTTTGGAACTTAGCCAAAGCTTGAAAAAAAAACTATATGACCCCCACTCTCTATACTACAGAACCTATTTCCATATTATTAATATTTGCAAGATAGAGTGATCATTTAAAGTCAATATCCTCAATTATATCCCCATCAAACCATGTGATTAATCATTTGTTTTTTCTTCTGCATTTCTACTCCTACAGTTTTTTCTCTGGATGTGAATAGTGTTCTTTCTCATAAGTCCCTCAGAATTGTCCTGAATCATTGCATTGCTGCTAGTAGATAAGTCCATTACATTTGATTGTGCCACAGTGTATCAGTCTCTGTGTATAAGGTTCTCCTGGTTCTGCTCCTTTCACTCTGCATCAATTCCTGGAGGTCTTTCCAGTTCACGTGGAATTGCTCCAGTTCATTATTCCTTTCAGCACAATAGTATTCCATCATCATCATATACCACAATTTGTTCAGCCATTCCCCAATTGATGGACACCCCCTCATTTTTCAGATTTTTGCCACCACAAAGAGCGTGGCTATAAATATTTTTGTACACATATTTTTCCCTATGATCTCTTTGGGGTATAAACTCAGCAGTGATATGGCTGGATCAAAGGACAGACAGGCTTTTAAAGGCCTTTGGGCATAGTTCTAAATTGCCTTCCAGAATGGTTGGATCAATTCAGGACTCCACCAGCAATGCATTAGTGTCCCAATTTTGCCACATCCCCTCCAACATTTATTACTTTCCTTTGCTGTCAAATTGGCCAATATGCTAGGTGTGAGGTGGTACCTCAGAGTTGTTTTGATGTGCATTTCTCTAATTATGAGAGATTTAGAACACTTTTTCATGTGCTTATTGGTAGTTTTGATTTCTTTATCTGAAAACTGCCTATTCATGTCCCTTGCCCATTTATCAATTGGGAAATGGCTTGATTTTTTGTACAATTAACTTAGCTCCTTATAAATCTGAGAAATTAGATGTTTGTCAGAGGTTTTTGTTATAAAGATTTTTTTCCCAATTTGCTGCTTCCCTTCTAATTTTGGTTGCATTTGTTGTGTTTGTACAAAACCTTTTTAATTTGATGTAATCAAAATTATTCATTTTACATTTTGTAATATTCTCTATCTCTTGCTTGGTCTTAAATTCTTTCCTTTCCCATGGATCTGACAGGTATACTATTCTATGTTTATCTAATTTACTTATAATTTCCTTTTTTATACTTAAGTCATTTACTCATTCTGAATTTATCTTGGTATAGGGGGTGAGATGTTGATCTAAACCTGATCTCTCCCATACTGTTTTCCAATTTTCCCAGTTTTTGTCAAATAGTGGGTTCTTGTCCCAAAAGCTGGGATCTTTGGGTTTATTGTACACTATCTTGCTGAGGTCATTTACCCCAAGTCTATTCCATTGATCCTCCCTTCTGTCTCTTAGCCAGTACAATATTGTTTTGATGATCACTTTTTACAGTACAGTTTAAGATCTGGTACTAGTAGGCCACTATCCTTCACATTTTTTTTCCCATTATTTTCCTTGATATTCTTGATCTTTTGTTCTTCCAAATGAACTTTGTTATAGTTTTTTCTAATTCAATAAATAAGTTTCTTGATAGTTTGATAGGTATGGAACTGAATAAGTAAATTAATTTGGGTAGGATTGTAATTTTCATTATATTAGTTTGTCCTACCCATGAGCAATTAATGTTTTTCCAATTATTTAGATCTAGTTTTAATTGTGTGGAAAGTGTTTTGTAGTTGTGTTCATATAATTTCCATGTTTGTCTTGGAAAATAGATTCTTAAATATTTTACATTGTCTAGAGTGATTTTAAATGGAGTTTCTCTTTCTAACTCCTGCTACTGAGTTGTGTTGGAAATATATAGAAATGCTGATGATTTATGTGGGTTTACTTTGTATCCTACAACTTTGCTAAAGTCGTTAATTAGTCCCACTAGTCTTTTAGTTGATTTTCTAGGGTTCTTTAAGTAAACCATCATATCATCTGCAAAGAATTAGTGTCCTCATTGCCTACTTTAATCCCTTCAATTTCTTTTTCTTCTCTAATTGCTACAGCTAGTGTATCTAATACAATACTGAATAATAGAGGTGATAATGGGCATCCTTGCTTCACTCCTGATGTTACTGGGAAGGCTTCTAACTTGTCCCCATTGCAGATGATGCTTACTGATGGTTTTAAATATATATTGTTTATTAATTTTAGGAAAGACCCTTCTATGCCTCTACTTTCTAGTGTTTTCAATAGAAATGAGTGTTGTATTTTATCAAAAGCTTTTTCTGCATCTATTGAGATAATCATGTGATTTCTGTTGGTTTGGTTGCTGATATGGTCAATTATATGCATAGTTTTCCCAATATTAAACCAGCCCTGCATTTCTGGTATAAATCCCACCTGATCATAGTGAATAATCCTCATGATAACTTGCTGTATAGTCTTTTTGCTAGTATTGGAATGCAAGTTTTGAATGACAATACAGAGGATATAAAATTGTGCAAATTATTCTCAGTGAAAATAAAATCTTCAGAGTCTATATTCAGAGGTAGCTAGAGTGATGTACTTAGATTTAGGAAGATCTGAAGTCAAATCCTACCTCATATACTTACTGGGCAACTCATTCAACCTCTTTATGTCTTAGTTTACTCATCTGCAAAATGAGTATAATAATAGTACTTACCTCCCAGGATTGTTGTGAGGAAGCAAGAATATACTTGAATATGTCTATCTATCTATCCATGTTCTTTGCTCTGACTCATAAATCATGAGTTCCCGGAACCCAGGAACTATCACATAAGACTTTCTTCTCCTCTACAGCCTAGAAAAACACAGAGGGGTTGGTGGAAGGGAGAGAAGAGGCTTTTAATTGATATCTCGTTTGATTTATTGACCTAATAGAGGGTTTAGAACTGGAGCGAGACCTTCCTGCCATCTTTTGTTCTAGTCATGTCCTTGTTAATGGACTGAATCCAGTTTTGAACTCCACAGCTGAAAATGCATAGGACTTGGACAGGGTAGAGAAGTGGGGAGATGATTAAAGGGTTGGAAAAATAGAACCTATGAAGAAAAGTTAACAGATTTGGAATTTTTCCTAGAGGGAAAACAAAAAAGGATGGAGTGTGATTTAATAGTCATCTTCAAGAATATGAGGGGTAATTACCAAGAGAATGCTGACCAGCTGTTCTCCATCTCTAACCAAAGTAGAGGAAATTTATTTCTCCTTGGGGAATGGAAGGATTTAGCTTAACAGCAGATAATTTCTTGACTGTGAAACTATGGTTAAAAAACTTTGGTTGGTACAGAACTCTCTTCTCTGGACCTTCTAAGATTTGTCTTTCTAAAGTCAGAAAAATTATATGAAATCAGAAAGATAGACCTAGTGATCTCTTTCGACCCTCCTTACTGAATTTGAGGCAAAGTGACTTACTGAATAGAGTACTAGAATTGGAGGCCCAAGGGTATTAAATCCTACATCAGATACTTTTAGTAGCTATAGGATCCTAGGCAAGTGATTTAATCTCTACTAGCTTCACTTTCTTCATCTCTAAAATGGGGAAAATAATACTATACATACTTCTTGTTTTTTTGTGGGAATCAAATGAGACAATGTCTATAAAATGTTTTACAAATCTTAAGGACCTATGGGAATGCCAGCTATTATTATTTGTTATTTCTGTCTTGCTCAGGAGCTCCTCACAAGCCCAATTCTACTGTGATGTGTGGAAAGTTTGACTTGCGCCATTTCTGTTGAGGGCTGGTTCACTTCTTAGCCATTCTGATGCCCTTATCATATTAATGACAAACGTTGTTCAGATACCCAATTAACTTAGCCCACTGCAGCTCCCAATTTCTGAGCTCAAGTAATCCACCAATTTTAGTCTCTGTGGGAGCAGGGATTTTAGACGTGCTCAGAGTCTACCTATTTATTCTTGATATGTCTCAGATTTCCTGAGTGCTTTATTATAAGCCTATCATAAGGATGTTGCTGGAGGGCGGGGAGGGAAAGGACTTTTCTGAATAATATACATGGAATGATTTCCCCCAAACCTCATAAACAGTGTCTATATCTGGAATTCCCCTAGAAATCAGTGATCTGGTTCTCTTAGGACTATGAGTACACACAATACAAATACAAAATTACTGAGAATGTAGAGAGAGAGGAAAAAAAATTAGAATCTCTTACACAGTCACCTTTCCTCATGCTAGATTGGGATGATGCCAACTTGATCCACATAGCTTAAAAGAATATTTTGATGTATTTGATCAAAAACAATATTTATTTGAATCAAATTTATGTGAATCAAAAGTATTCCCTTGCTTAGTCTTCAAATTGAATTCCTCCTCTACTTGTTACAGGATTATTGACTTATTTAGTTTTAAGGACATTGTCGGCTTGATATCACTTTCTGTCAGGGCATTTTCCAAATGACTTGTCTCAAGGCAGTAGAATTAGGACAAATGTATGGAATCTCCAACCCACTGGAATAGCAGGTACTTGAGATTGGAAAACTAACCTTTGGGAAAAGGACAGGAAATTCAGCCCTTTGAAATAAAGACAACAGCTACTTTTCTGGGCCAAAATTATAATGTCAGGCCATCCAAATAGTACTTATTCTAGACCTACCTCAAATCCTATTTGCTCTATAAAAACCTTCTCCATCTACTATAACTTACTAATAGCTCTTTCTGTCTCTAAACTTAGTCTATCTCTAGCCCAGTGCTATCAAACTCAAATAGAACAGGAACCATTAAACTATAAGGATCCCTGTCTGCATATTGACTTAGAAAACCATATATTAGCATTGTCTATGTTCTATTATATTTTGATTTATTTTGTTAGATATTCCTCAATTCCATTTTAGCTTGGTTTTGATGGTTCTCATAGCAGCATGGAGCCTAGAGCATGGTAGACAACTCCATAGAGAAAGGATGTGACTGATTATTTTTGCATCCCCATAGTCTTACACAGAGCTTGTACACAATATGTATCTTAAATAAATACCACTGTTTTGACTCTTGTAAATTGCCTTGCTATCCATATATATATATATGTATGTGTCAATACATATATATTATAGATTTGAAAATTAATATTCAGTATCTTCAATGTATAATATTTATAAAGATTTATTAATATTTAACTAGAGAGCAAGAGAAAACAGGGAGCACTCACCCAAACCACTCATGTGGAAGAGAGAGAGAGGTGTTACCCAAAACTTATATACAATCACATAAAAGATACACTTAAAAAGAAAGGAAAAGGGTATTTTGGGGTGAGGGAAGAATTCTGGGAGATGAAGTCTAAAGGATACAAAATTTCTACTTACACAGTATGTATAATATAATACAATAATATGTATAATATATATCCATTTTGTATATATGTATAATAAATTAGATACACTAAGGCCCTTTCACTGTATCCCAGTGTCTATTAGCACAGTGCCTAGCTCATGGTAAATGCTAAACAAATGCTTGTTGATGAATTGGCCAATCGGTTGATATCTCTGAGTTGGCAAAGTCCATGTGTTATACCTCACTCTACACTACTCTTCCCATAATGGGTGACCAAATATTTGTTGAGTGAATATTTCTTTATATTCTTTAGCAACTTATCCATTGTAAAGATGAAGATATTGTATTGCCTGATCTTCTTTGTTTTTTCCCAGTGAAGATGAGAGAAAGAGAACAGAACAGAAGCTTAATGAAGAATTTTTTTTCATTCAAAGTTGGGGGAGAAAGAGCTCACAGGAGAGAGCAGGAGTAGGGAAAGAGAGCTATGTACAGAAGAGTCTGACTCTCCTTCAGATGGATCTATATGTCTCTCCACTACTTCCCCATCCTCAGTTGGCCAATGTTCTTGCTCATTTACTCTCTCCTAGGGTCTGCTTTTCCCAATCCTCTAACCAGCACAGAAGTCAGTGAACTATCCACCTCAGAGATAGTGGTCTCTTGACTTTTGCAAGGGAATTTATTCCACCCACATTCCCCAGAAAATAAAGCCACTTCGTCCATATTCCTTCTTGAGTACAAAGACCCCAACTGATATTCTCTAGTTATGGCTCAATGTTAGAGGGATCAAAAATATGACTAAAAAGGAGGGTTATCAGAAGAGAGACAATTAATGCTTATAGGAAATCCATTTATGTATGATATATTGGTGTTAAAATAAAATGGATAGAGAGCCAGTGTTTTATAGCTATTTGGATCCTTTTTCATATTCCACATGAGCTCTGTTCATGAGCCAATCAGCCCTAAGAGGACTACAGACTGACTTGAGTGATTACCGAATATTAGAACTTACATTAGAACAAATGCAGGAATCTCATTGTATGAATTTAATGTAAATTGCACCCCCTCATTGCATTTGAATAATCATTCTTGGTTGATATCAGCTCCAGCCTTTGAATGTGTATTATGGGAGGACACCAGAGGTTTATGTGGCATCCTCGTGTAGGGAAGGGGCTGGCAGAAGCCCCCGTGGGATGGGTAGCTTATCTGGAAGTCAAGATTCAGACTCAGACTGAGGTTAAGACTCTCAAATCACTGAGTCCCAGGAGGAGTGGCAAAAACTGGCTTGATAACAGAGGGACTCAGGAAGTTTGTTCTCTCTTGCTGGACACTTGCTGCTCTCTCTATGCATTCCCTTCTATGGAAATGGGCCTAGTCTGACCAGGTCTCCTCAAGGATTCCATTATAACAGATCCATCTTAGGGGGAGGTACAGTAAAAACAAAGACTAAATAAGATAAGCAGAACAATTTGCAAGAATGAGCTAATAAATTTTTTTTTAATTTCCAACTTCCCTCTAAATGTATTCATTCATCTTTTCCCATTTGACCTTTTTTTGGGATCTCTGTCACAAATGAATCACCAGTGCCTGAAATGGTGGGAAATGGTGGCTGAAATTCAGTCTGCAGAATCCAAACCATTATTATATATTATTGTCAGACTCCTTGTTAATAAAATAAATCCAAATAATTTATTCTCTAGTCTAAAGAGATCATGCTTCAGATTTTTAAAAAACCCAACTATCTACCTATATAAGAATACTTGACTTAGAGTCAGGAATTCTATCTGGATTCTAACATTGAATCTGATTATAACTAGTTTGGAAGCATGGCAAATAGTTACCTCCTCTGTAAAATGAAGAGTTTGAATGAGATCTGTGAGATCTCTTGTACCTATAAGCATTCTGTGATTTTATGGATCATGGATTTAGAGCTAGAAGGGGCTTTAGAGACCAGCTAGTGTAAGCATTTCATTTTCAGATGAGGACACTAAGCCCAGAAATGTTTAAATGACTTGCTCAAAGTCACAGAAGTAGTAAGAGACAAAATCTGAATTTGAACCCAGGCCCTAGGACTCCAAATCCATTCATCCATATGTGCAACAGCTCCAGTTTATAAGGAATCTTATTCCTTATATTCCTTATATATATAGTGGAATATATTCCAGGAATTCATTTTTCATTTGGATCTTTTAAAGTCAGAATATATTTTAGCACAGAAAAGATATATTATGAGGGGAGATCAGTTTCACTCGGTAATTGTAGCAACAAATAAAATATTTAAATATTCTGCACCAAGAATAAAGTACAGATAAACAGATTATGAAAGAGTACCCATAATAAGTATTTCTGAGAAAAGTCTGACATCCATAATCTTTAAAGAACTGAGACATATTTATAAAAAAATAAGATCTATACCTCAACAGGAAAGCAGTCAAAGGATATGAACAATTTTCAAAAGAAGAAGCACAAATTATCAGTAGCATTAATTGAGTACCTACTATGTGCCAGGTACTATTCTAAGCACTGCAGATAAAAAGAAAGGCAAAAGACTGTCCTTTTCTTCAGGAGTTCCCTGGCTAATGTAGAAGACAGCTTTCAAACAACTATGTAAAAACAAAACAAAACAAAAACAAAACAAACATATGTATATATATATGAGAAAGAAAGGTTAATCTTATAGGGAAAGTCCTTAATATTAAGGAGTGCCAGAAAAGGCTTCTTGTAGAAAATGGGGCATGGATGATATTTGAAGAAAGCCAGAGAAGCCAGAAAGTGAAGACGAGGAAGGAAACATTCAGTGCATGGAGGACAGTCAGTGAAAACACTCAGAGGCAGGAAATGGAGCATCTTATTTGAGGAACAATAGCACGGATTACTGAGTTCTCAGAAGGGAGTAAGGTACAAGAAGACTGTTAAGGTAGGTTATGAAGGGTTTTACAAATCAAAAAGAGGATGTTATATTTAATTCTAGTGGTAATAGAGAACCACTGGCATGAGAAGGTATTTAAATTTTATAATAATCAGTTAATATGCTAATACTTAAAGAACTCTGAATTTATCTCCCTCTACTAGGGTCAAACTTAGTCAATAATTTAGTAGATGAAATCTAAGCCTAAAGCACAAAAAGGTAAAGTGACTTGTCTAAGGCCACATAGATTGTAAGTGCAGTCAGTTCTGCTGTAATGTGATATGTGGGCTCCCTGAATGCACTGAGCTATGTAATATGGGACAATAAAAACCCCAGGACTCACGGGGAAAATGGGCTTGCTGTGCAATGCCAAAAACTTTGTGGTGCATAAATGGAAGGATAGGAACCTAATAAAAATGGTAGCATAGTTTTAATGCTGTTAAATGATAAAGAAATGCATAAATGCCAAAATAATTACCTACAGTTTCTACAGCCTTAAGCTTCTGCTCAACTTACATCTCAGATCTGGCAAAGTCTGGAACAACAGGACTGGGGGCTTATGAAAGTGCTCGAATCTGGGTTACTATGAAGTCGTAGTTTTCTGCATTCGTGATGCTTTCTGGCTGAAGAAATCGAGCATCAACAAACTCAAAATTCATGGTATGCTCACAATGTTCCCTATTATGTCAATTCCATTGGAACAGATTCATGTTATCAAATCAAGCATTCTAGTAGAATTGACTGTATCAGAGGTGTGATTTGAACACGAAGCTTTCTGAGACCAAGCACAGCTCTTTTTTCTGCTACGCCATGCTATCATGATAATTAGAGAACTGCAAATTAAAACAAATCTGAGACATCATCCCCATCAGATAGAGGTTATGTTCTGGTGTGTATTCCTCTTGTATGTGGGTTAGTTAGGTCTCAAATTCTGTGATTACATGACTTTATGACTTTATAAACTGGCAAAGATAATCTAAAATTATAAAATTCAGTGTTGGCAGGACTGTGGAAAATCAGGCATATTGTTACATTGTTGGCAGAGCTATGAACTGGAATGATATTTTTAGAAAGCAATATAGAATTATATAATGAAAGTTGTAGAACTATTCATTCTCTTTGGGCTAGTGATCCTGCTATAAAAAATAGAAAAGACTGGAACACATCTTCCAAGTAAACCGACTTTATTGTGAGTGTGTAAATCGCAAGAGTCAAGATCTGCAGACATACCCAGCATATGTAGCAATATTACTGACATATTTATAGATAGAGTATAAGAAGAAATCTTCTTTTACCACTGAGGACTAGAAGGTGGAGCAGGTGAGTCTGCTTTCTCTTTAGATGCTAGAGGTTAATGGCGTAGTATAAGGCTTCATAAAAGAAAGAACTGGTTTTATAGTTAAATGTCCTTATACCAGGTTTTTCTGAGTACACAGTTATCTTGTAACATGTTCTTGCCTCAGATGAATTGATTGCAAGAGTGTTAAGGCCTCTCAAGAAATTAATTTTTTATATGCATTACATTAAGGTTAACACATGATTCTATCTTAATTCTGTGATTAAGAATGATTATTTTAATCTATCTTATTTAATTCTATGATCAATACCATAATTATTGATCATTTACTTATACTCAGTTATTCAATTAGTTAATAACTAACACTATAATAGCTAACAATGAATAATATATCTTACCATGAAAAGTTACAGTTTACCAAATAAATTAGATTAAGAAGAATGATTAAAAGCTAACTGATTTTTCTTCTATACCACTGCCATAATTAGAAGAACAAACTGTAAATAACAAGTGCAATCTTCTTTTTTTTGTTTGTTTTCCTATTTGTGTCCTTAAGTAACTGTGAATGATAATAAAACTTTTTTCAGAGGCTCCAGCTTGCCACAAAGGGCCCCTATATAGCTTCTGCTCCTCTGACGTTGCCAAGACACAGGAAGCTGATTTCTGAGTACTCACCAACTTTCTCTTTAAGTACTCAAGTTCACTTGCTATGTCAGTTGGTCAATCTGCATTTGTTAAGTGTTTACCAAATGCCCGACCGAACGAAATTTGTGTGCTCATTATAGTTGTCAAGTTTCTCATTTAAAAAACACCACCACATTCAATTCAACAAACAACACTCCACAATATAACTAATAGACTGCATTTTTTTTAAAAGGAGAAAGATATAGAGTTAGTTTTTTCTTTTTTATAAATAAAATTAATGACAAGACATTTTTGAAATGGATGCTATTATACTAGGTGACTTCAACATATATATTGATTTCTCTCTCAATTACCCTAATCTCCCAGTTCCTCAATTTATTCTTTTCTCATGACCTATTCCTTTACTTCACATCAGCTCCGTACAGAAACAGTCATACCCTTGATCCTTTGGGTCACTTAGAAATGATTCTCTTCCATATTCATGAACTCTAAAATTTCCTTATGTGGTGATAATTTGTCATTCTACCTTTCCTTTTACCTCCTCTTTCATCCCTACTCTCTCATTTATCTTCAATCTACCCTCACCTACAAACATTCCATTCCATATTTCCCATCTTTTTACCTCTCTACAATTTGACTTCCAACTTCACCATTCAATTAAAATTGCTTTCTCCCAAATTACTAATGATCTCTCTTCTTTTTAAAGCTCTTACCTTCTGTTTTAGAATAGATAGTTAAGCTTCAGTTTAGGTCCTGAGGCAGAAGAATAGTATGGGCTGGGCAACGGGGGTGGGGGTGGGGGGGGTGGTGTTAAGTGACTTGCCCAGGATCATACGGCCAGGAGTATCTGAGACCATATTTGAACCACTTAGTTGCTGACCAATGATCTCTCTCTCTCTCTCTCTCTCTCTCTCTCTCTCTCTCTCTCTCTCTCTCTCTCTCTTTTTAAACCTTTACCTTCCATATACTGTCTATTGGCTCCAAGGCAGAAGAGTAGTAAGGGCTAGGCAATGGGGGGCGAGTGACTTGCCCAGGGTCACGCAGCTGGGAAGTGTCTGAGTCCAGATTTGAACCTAAGACCTCCCATCTCTAGGCCTGGCTCTCAATCCACTGAGCTACCCAACTGCTCCCTCAATGATTTCTTAAATACCCAATTTAATAGCTTTTCTTTTTCTTTTCTTAGTTCTCATCTTTTGCAATCTTTAAAAACAACAACAACAAAAAAAAAACAAACCCTCTTACCTTTTGTCTTAGCATCAATGCTGGGTATTGGTTCCAAGGCAGAAGAGTAGAAAGCACTAGACAATGGATGTTAAATGACTTGTCCAGGGTCACACAGCTAGGAAGTGTCTGAGGCCAGAATTGAACTCAGGACCACCCACCTCTAAGCCTGGCTCTCAAAAGACTGAGGCACCCAGCTGCCTCCTGAATGCCTTCTTGATGATCTCTTCTCTCCAGGCTTTTGTGACGCTGCTCTCTCCTGATTCTCCTTTTATCTATCTGACTGCCCCTTCTCAGATTTCTTTGCTGGATCTTCCTCTCGATGCCCACTAACAATGGGTATAATCTAACACTCTGTTCAACACCCTTCGCTTCTTTCTCTATCTTATTTCATTTGGTGATCATATCAATGCCTATGAATTAAATCTTCATCTTTGTGCCGATGATTCTCATTTCTAATTGGTCAGTAAACATTTATTATATTATATCTACTTATACAGTCCTAAGTTCTTTCTTAACCTCTAGACTTGAATTTCTATCTGCCTATTAGACATCTCAGACTGGACAAAGACAACTCAAACTCAACATATTCTAGAGTGAACTTGTTATCTTTCCCCTCAAACAATCTCCTCTCCTGAATTTCCTTATTACTATCCAATTACTGACCTTCCTCCTAGTCACTCAGGCTTGTAACCTTGGTGTTATTCTTGATTTCTTACTCTCCCTTCCTCTCTTCCCTACCCCATAGCCAATCTATTGCCAAGTCTTGTTGATTTTGCCTTCACAACGTCTCCCTTATAAATTTCCTCTTCTCCTCTGCTACTTCTACCACCCTGGTAGAAGTCCTCATCACTGGTCTGTTGCAACAGCCTTCTGATTAGTATCTTCGATTCCTACTTCAGGCTGCCTTCCATTCAACTTTCAAATTGATTGTTCTAAAGTCACAGGTCTGATCTACTCAATAAAGGCTAGGACAGTGATGGGCAACCTTTTGAGCTTGGTGTGTCAAAATTCACCAAAAAAAAGAGCATAATTTGGGTGGTGTGTCATTTTGAGAAAAAAAAACCATAATTTCACGATATTTATAGTTTAAATAACAAAAATGTATAATTGTAATATATTACTGTATTTAATAAACCAAAACGGTAAATTAATATAGGTAGAATTGTCATCTATAGTGCACAGAGTGACTACGCTACACTATAGCAAATGTTTCATCCTCAGCATGCAGCCCCATACTTCTCTGAAGGTAACTGAAAATGGTTCTAAACGACCACTTTCGTGCAATTAACAATAATATGGAAATAGGTCTTGATCAATCACACATGAAGAAACCAGTGGAAATGTGTGTTGGCTATGGGAGTAGGGGGGCAAGTTGGTGGGGGTAGAGGGGAGAGTAAGAACATGAATCTTGTAACCATGGAAAATTTTTTTTCTAAAAAATAAAATTTTAAATTAAAAAAAAAAAAAGAAAATGGCTAAGTGTGTTAATGCTGACATGCGTGTCATAGGTTTGCCACCACCAGGCAATAGTTTCCTATTATCTTCAAGGTCAAATATAAAATATTTTGTTGGCATTTAAAGTCCTTCATGACCTGGATTCTTCCTTTCTATCCAGAGTTATTGTGAAAACTCAAATGAGATAATATTTGTGCCTGGTACAAAGTAGTGCCTGGGACATTGTTCCTTCCCTACCCCTTTTGCCATTTTCCTCTAGCTGTATACTCTGCCATACAGTGATACTGCCCCACTTCCTCTCCTTCTCCAGGAAATTTTACTGCCTGTCCCCCATATCTGGAATGCTCTCTTTCCCTATCTCTAACTCTTTGCTTCAATAAATTCCTTCAGGTCCCAGCTAAAATCTTTCCTTCTGCAAGAAGTCATTCCTCATCTCCCTTAATGCTAGCATCTCCTTTCTCTTGATTTTCTTAAATTTATTTTTATTTATTTATTTATTTATTTATTTATCCACTGGTTGATTCTATTATTTATTGTTTAATTTTTATTCATTCATTTATTTATTTGTTTATGTAGATCATTTGTGTGTAGTTGTTTGCATGTTGTCTCCCCCATTAGACTGTGAGCACCTGGAGAGCAAGGATTGTTCATCCTGCCTTCTTTATATTCCTAGTTCTTAGCACAGTGCTTAGATGCTGATAATCATTTAATAAAATTCGTGTAGCTGATTGACTAACACAGACTACTGTGCTTTTAACTGGCCTGGCTCACTTTGGACTGCACTCTGAATTGGGGAGGGAATAAGGCTTGAAAATAGATAAATGCTCACCCTCAAGGAAGAGGAGCACTTTAGGAGGAGAAAAGTGGCAGAGTGAACCACAGTCTTGCCATCCCTTCCACTCCTAGAGGAATCGAGATGCTACCCATTTCATTAAGAAGGAGGTAAGAGGAGCTGGCAATAGAGCTGAGACCCAATAGCTAACCAAATAAAGAAATGTGGGGAATCCAAAGTGAGGAGAGGACATGAGGCCCTGGAACAGTGGATGTAGTGGAGAGAGAAAGGTAAGAACTAAGGAAATTCCCATAGCACAGGAATGGAAGACAGAGGACCTGATATTTACATTGTATAATGTGATGTAATATAGTGAAGAGTATTGGATGTGGAATCAGGGACTTGCTTATCATCCCTTTGGACCAGCCATTTAACCTCCATGTGTTTCTGTTTTCTCCTTGGTAAAATATGAGGGCTAGCATAGGCATTTGCTATAGTTTTTTCCATCTCTAGAAACTGTAGATGCTATAGATAAGGACAAGGAAACTCAGGAAGATAAGAATCTTGGTCACAGTCACAAAAGCAGTAAGGGTCAAAGCCAGAACACAAACACATCTCCCCAAATTCATTTCCCTTTTATTTAGCCATACAACATTTATTAAATGTCTACTCTGTGTAAGATGCTGAGAATACAACGATTAAAAAAATGATATTATCCTTGCCCTTAAGAATCTTATGTTCTATTGATAGTAGATAAATGACTAGGTTACTTATACAACTAAATATTAATATAATCTTGGGAGTCACATTGTATTAATATTTATTTGTGTAAATAACCTAGTGAATAATTAATAAATGTTTGGTCATTTGCCTCAATTTCCTCACCTGTAAAATGAGGTGGAGAAGGAAATGTAAAACAATTTTTGCCAAGAAAATCCCAAAAAGCATCTTGAAGAGTCAGGCATGTCTGAAGAAACTGAACAACAACAATGAGAATAATATAAAGGCAAAGGAAAGAAAAAGTTAAAGGGAACTAGAAAAGTTGGATGAAGGGTCTATGGAAAGGGGAATTCAGAGAAGGCTACATGGAAGAAGTGGTATCCTTACTGAGCTTGAAAGGAAGAGACAGAATGAGAAGTAAAGATAAAGATGAAGTATTCTCTGCATGGTCAGATGGCTTGTTTGAATGAACAAAAACTCTGGGGTCAATTAGTGGTTAAATCTGTCTGTTAGATAATGTGTGTGAAGGTGATTGGAGTTGACTAGAGCTGGAAAGGTAAGACTAGAGACAGATTGTGGAAGGTTTTAAATGCCAGTGATGTTTGCATTTCTTTTTCTAGAATAGCATATTTCCCACTGTAGTGTGATAGGAAGAAATGGGTGTGGGAAAAGGACCATTCTTATGGTACCAGTAGGAATTGTCTGCCAGTGTTTCTATTTTGCAAAAAGTATTTGTCTATTGTGTGTTAGAACCTTGAAAGAACTACTTCCTAAGGGAGAGAAGGGAAAAATCAACTGGGGCATAAATAGCACTGGTTATTTGTTTATTTACTAAGCTCAGTATCTGCCAATCTTAGTTTTGTCAGTGGCTCCACTTGGAGATAGGAGCATCCTTTAGACCGACACTTGGTGTATTTGTGGTCAATCACAAGGCTAGAAAGAGAAGATCACATCAGGGAACCTCAAAGAGAATGGTATGGGTAAGAGAGACTTGGGGAAAAGAGCAGCCAAGAACCATGGACTACATGGCACTAGAGCAGAAGAGGTCCAGGGGCCAGCTGAAGACAATGAAAAGTAACTGATATTTTGAAAACACTGTTTGCCAAGTTCTTTACATGCATGATCTTATTTGAACATTACCAGTTTTGAAACAACCCTCTGAGCTAGGAAACTTTTTTTTTTTTTTGGTCCAGTCATATAATTTCGTCACTATAGGGAGTTTCTACTATGGCATTTCTCTCTACCAATTCAGACCATCAACTACTCTGTAACTTAGTGTTAGACAGAAGTTATATGATGAATGAAGAGGTTAAATGATTTTCCCATGGCCCCATAGTTAGTATGAGTGGCAGTCCAGATTTGAACCAAGGTTGTCCTGACCGAAGCAGGCTCTTCTGTTATACTTCCTAGAGTTGGTAGTATAGAAGATTTGAAGAAAATGAGTCTCACAAACTGGTTCACTGAGACACAACTTTCAGAAGTGGAATTTGAACTAAGGGCATCAATATTCTGCCATATTCCTATCCTCAATACATGGAAAAACTATATTGCCTAAAAAGCTGAAGCAGTTATAATAATTGACTATAGAATTTGCTTCAGACAAGTCTCCTACAATAGGAGAAAGTGTAAGGGGGCTAAAGCTATGGAAATCTCCAGGCAAGGAAGTATGTTATTTCACAATAACTTCAGAGAAAGAATCTTCAGAAGTTAGATAGAAAAGAATATTTCTTGTCCAGGGAGCCAGGGGTGAGGGTTAGGCTTCCAAATGATTTAGAGTCATCCATCCCTTTGGGAGGGCAAAATATATTGGTGCAAGCTAATTGCATGACAAGCCTGGCACTTTGGCAAGATTTCGTCTTGGAAGCCATAAACTAGAGGTCCTATACCCAAGACTAAGATTTGGAAGCAGTACCTAAAAGCACTGAGAAATCTAAAAGCCTTGAGTTAAGAGTATTTAGATCAGATAGATTAGATCCAAAGGACTTTGAGAACAAAATAGGAAAGAAGGGATTCGATAGGGAAATAGGGAGAAAAACTTAGTACTCCTAACTTAGCTCTCCCAACAATGACATGGCTTAGGTTTTAAAATATTAAATTATTTCAAAATATCCTACCTCTTTGCATTTTTCCCTTTTTGTTTTAAATTCCTTCATGTTTACTGGTACTTATTAGGTTGGGGAAAACTCTTTAAAAACTAAAAGGGCATGATGTAGTCTGGAAAAAAACCTCTGTTTTTTTAACTTATTCTTTCTCTTTCAAACAGGATGTCTATTCTCTAGCCATGTTCCCAATCTCTTGCCTGATAAATCTTTACTCCTATATTTTCCTTTTTCTGAAACATTCCTATTTCTAGATTTTTTTTATAATAATCTAGAAGATTTCAGGATAGATGTCTTTGTTTTCATACCTGATTAAAACTTCCTGGCTTGTGACTTCAGAGCCACCTGAGTGAGATCTCCTGGTTTCCTCATAAAAATCAGAGAAGTTCTAAGAGAGCATAGGAGAATGGAATAACTTGAGCTATGCTCTCTTGAAACATGGACCCAGAAGAACTGGTTCTAGACCACTCAATAAGACTTCTTTCTGCCATAGACTGACCAACATAATCTGGTGACATCCCTGGATGTAAACTTTCCCTAATCCTTGACAGTACCTATATGAAGGGATAAATTCCAACCCCTTCACGAGTAGATGATTGGGCTATTTGTCTTTGGAGCTTTTGTTCTAAGCTCCAGTGTAAAAGTGTTGAGGAGTTTTCTAATCTGGAGTTGTTAGTTTTGGCCCATGGAGGAATTTATTGGATTATCTCAGTACCTTTTCTTGGTTGTCAGTGTCTTCAAGTCTCCAGATGAACAATGTGGTCTTCCTTTTTCTGTCTTTCTTCAAATACTTCAAATAAAAAGATATCTATTGCTTTGTAGTAACTAAGTTCTTTAATTCATCTGCAAAATTCCTTTTTGTCCTAGAAAGGAACTCTGACAGAATATGGCTAATTTTGAGGTATAGAGCAGGAACCATCTTATTTTATCTTTGTCTCCTGGTCCCTAGCATAAAGTTTTGCATATACCATATTAGGCAATTAAATATTTGTTGAATTTAGTTGAAACTGCATCACCTTCTCTAAGAGAATGACTGATGAGAGATTAAGACTGGGAGAAAAAGGTAATGTCAATAGAAAAACTAGTAGGAGGAACTAATGAGTATTAATTCTGTGTCTTATTTATGGAAAAAATGTAGGATCAAGGCAGTGGACAGATGGAAAGAAAAGTGAATTTCTTGCAGATGAAATTTCCTATAAAAATGCTTGCAAATGGATATATTTGGAATTTTAGGAATTATACAGTCTAATCCTGTGGCTCCAAGAAACTGTAGCATGCTCAGTAGTCACACCCCAGTCAATCATCTTAGCAAATGAGCTAAATCAGGTTGAGAGTCACTGATGGGCCACAAATCCATCAGAGGGTTAGGGGGATGTCTATCTCAGGCAGGGGAAGACTTCCCCTAGTTGAATGGGCAGATGAGAACAACTTGTTCACATGGCCATGAAGGGGGCTAAAGCAGGCACTATGAAGTGTTTAGAGCTTGATCAGACATTTGAAGACACCAAGGTCATCTACTGCATTCTGGGCCATCATTAGTCATCCTGACTTTTGTTTTGCCACTGGACCTCAATGGTTCTAGAAAAGGGAGTGAGGAGAATGACTTTGTGTAATTCTGCCTCACTTAAATCCAATTCGCACAAAAGTCAAGACATTATTGGTCCTCTTTGAAAATGAAGGATAAACAATAATAACAACAATTAACTTTATATTTGTGCTATATATACATTTATATATGTGTTGTCTACTCCCATAATAAAACAAGTAGGAATTGTTTCATGCTTTGTACTTGTATTCTCACCAGCACCTGGCACAGTGACTGGCATATAGCAGATGCTTAATAGATCCTTGTTGATTGATTTTCAAAATAGGGGAAATAATTGTTACATGTTTGACAGTGCATGAGATAATTTTATACCAATTGTCCTTCATCTTGCTACTAAGAAGAAGGTAATGAGTTTGATCATCCACTCCTTGGAACCCAGATTGTTAATTACATTTACTATGACTCCTCATGTCTAATAGCATTATTTTCATTTACGCTATTACAGTTATTTTGTATATTATGTTCTTGGCTCTGCATCACTTCTTGTATCTTCCCACGTTTCTATGAATTCCTTATACCCATCATTTCTTATGGTGCAATAATATTCAATTAAAGCCATAAACCACTCTCCACTCTTTGTTTAGCTATTTTCCAACCAATGGGCACCCACTTTAGTTCTGGCTTTTAACTCCCATGTAAAAATACTGCTTTGAATATGTTGCTGAATATAGGGTTACAAGGACACTCTTCAGGTCTCTTTGAAGAACTTTGGTGTCTATTATGAGATATGGGAAATGCTGGCATAGCACTACCCAGTACAGTGTACCTGTGTCAAAGAAAGCGCTGTACTCCATGAGAAAAACAAAATTGAAGTAGTACGAAGGAAATGTGAAGTGTACAAATCTATAGACATCTCTATTCCAAATGTCCAAATGGACTATTTGTGCCCAATTTCTAAGCTTATATTGGATTAATGAGCCACAGCCAAAGACATTGTCCCTTTGCCCAAACATTGTGATATTATTGGTCCTCTTCAAGTATGTAGGACAAACAAAAAGTGTAGCCTTTAGTTTCCTTCAAGTACATTCACAATAGTGGAAGCACTTGGCAAAGGATTATGAACAATTTAGTAATTTTCTTGCATAGCTCCAAGTTCTTTTCCAGAACACCAACTCTTCATTTCATAGACAAAGATGCCAAATGGCAAAGAAGGAAGTAAGTCTGGAGCTACTGTATATGTTTAAGGGATATGAAGTGAGGCCTTTTCTCTTTATACTTTTTAAAGAAGTGAGTTTCCAAATACAGTGACCTGGAAAAAGCTTGTCCAATTTAACCCTAAGAAAATATAATGACTGCTGTTATTCCCTGATTCCGAGATTCCCTGAATATTTTAAAAGCACAGATTTCTAGAGCTGGCAGAGACCTATTCTTTACTTGAGAATTGGTAAGGCTGATCAGATAACTGAACTTAGATTCTCATTAGCACTGATCTAATAACTCTGTTTATTAGATACATCTTCTTGTGATAAGTCTTTAGAGGAGAAAAAATTAAGTCCAAAAGACAAGAGAAGGAGACTTGATTAAAAAATTTATTCAACAGATTTTATTCAGCACATTTACCACATGGTTACTCTGATCGAGACACTTCTTGTATTTTTAGGATTTTCAGTTCTGCTCAAAATTTAGTTTTGGTTCTGCCATTAAATAACCATGTGACTTTAAGCAGTCTGTCAATCAGCAAGATTTTATTAAACATCTGCTTACTATGTGTTAGTCTCTTTGCTAAACACTGAGGGAAATAGAATGCTATTTAAGACAAGCCCAAAAGGAACTTAGAGTCTCCAGAGTAGAATATGATACAGAAAATATGATAATTGCACAAGAGAAGTATAAACAAAAAGCTTTGAAGATTGCAGGATGTGCTCAAGAGTCAAATAATCAGCCACATATAGCTCTTTATTTCTGTAAATGGAAATTTTAACAAGGAGCTTAACTATGCAATGGTTAAACCCCTTAATAGTCACAACAAACACTAAGTCAATTGGATCAAAGTCATACCCTTTATGCAATCTGTGGTCTCAATCAGAGTGATTGCTAAAGAAACATTTTCTGTGCATATAAATGTTATTGAATTGCCAAATATATGAAACAATCTGTACCTTCGATACTCATCCAAATTTTCATTTCCTTTTCTTCTATATAATGCCTTTATATGTCCTATTTCCTTCTCAAAGAAATTGAAGTCAAAGCTTATTTTAGAATTCCCTCATCTCTAATATACTATGATCATAGATTAAGAACTGGAAAGGGCCGTACAGACCATCTAGTTTAATCTTATTATATAGATGAGAAAACTGAAGCCCTTAGATATAGAGACTGATTTGAGGTCGCACAGGTAATAAATGACAAAGCTTAATTCAAACTCACTTCTTCCAATCCCATATCTAATACTTTTTCCACCACGCTGACCCATTGCTGAATTGAAAAGTTCGTAGTGGTAAACCACCACCTAAAATATACATGTATCATAGTCACATGTATGAGTAAAGAAAGATGAAGTTTTTCATCAATCTTTAGATACTACATTTGAATCTGAGTTCAGCATCACAAAATTGTAGAATTTCAGGATATCTGGGTATACTAGTTGTGTGTCCTTGGGTAAGTCACTTAATCCTTGTCTGCCTCAGTTTGCTCAGCTGCAAAATGTAGATAATAATAACACTTCTATACCAGGGTTGTTGTGAGGATAAAATGATGTAGTTTTTGTAAAACACTTTGTAAATCTTAAAGCCCTTTATAAATACTCACTAATATCATCATTTGTAGTGGTAATAATTAATATGACAGTACAGTATGGAACCTTACACTATTTTTATTTATTTTAAGGGGCCTTATATTATAAATACTATAATAATACTATAACTATAGCTAGTTATCATTATGCTAGCTATTATTTTAGCTGTTCACTTGCCTTTGCTTTGTAAATAAGAGTCATGCCTATATATCAGACCACACCAAGCATACAAAGTTTAGCTGCCACAGTTTGTCACTAAACTGTGCTCATGCTTAGCAGGAAGGATCTAATAACATCAGTTCCTTGCAGCTGGATGACCTCCAGAAAGGAGATTAATCAAATGTCTTAGATCAATTGTTAATTGAAAGGCAACGTGGTACATTGGGAAAAGTCCTCTATTGATGAAATTTGGGTTCAAATCATACCTCTGAAATTTATATCTTCCACTTAGTTATTAAGGTGATTTTTAAAAAATATGTCTGTCCATTGCACCATGGCCCTTCCCCCAATAAATTCTAGCAACTTCCAGTATCTCCAAGATCAAATAAAAAATCTTCTATTTAGCATTTAAACCTTTTCAAAACTTGGCCTCTTTAACTGAAAGTGATATAAGAAGAAATGGACCAATTGAAAAAGGAGAACCAAAAACTGACAGAAGAGAATCAGGCCTTAAAAATCTGAAATGACCAATTAGAAGCTAATGATTTCATGAGAAATAAAAAGAAATAAAGCAGAATTAAAGGAATGAAAAAAAAAACACAGAGGAAAACATGAAATATCTTATTGAAAAAAAACAATTAACCTGGAAAATAGATCCAAGAGAGACAATTTGAGAATTAATGGACTACCTGAAAGCCACAATCAAGAAAAAATCTTGGACATCATAATACAAAACTTGACCTCCTCCTCCATACATTCTGTGATCCAGCTGCCATAGTCTATTTGGGCTGTTTCTCAAACATGACATTCTACCTCTCTTGACTAGCCTGGGTTCTTGGAGGATGAGCCCTGAAAGGTCCTACCATTCCAGAAAAGCTTCGCATATAGGATAGGTGATGGACTTTTGGTCTATAGTCTGAGAATCAGGCCAGCCAAGTTTGGGGAAGCCTATCACTGGAAGGTTTGCCACCAAGTAATTACACACACACACACACACACACACACACACACACACACACAAACATCTTAGGCTGTTTTAAGTGTTTTTTTCTTAAACCCTTATCTTCCATCTTAGAATCAATACTATCTATTGCTTCCAAGGCAGAAGAGCAGTAAGGGCTAGGCAATGGTGGTTAAGTGACAAATCTAGGAAGTGTCTGAGCCAAATTTGAATCCTGTTTTAAGTTTTAATAATACCTATCCGTTGACCAATATATCTATCTAGAGTACTTGGATATCTGTAGGTATAAATATATATGTATAAAATAATAATAATAGCTAGTATGCATATAGTACTTTAAGATTTGTAAAGAAATTTATAGACGCTATTTTATTTGATCCTTACAACAGCTCTGGAAAGTTATTTCCCACCAGTTGTACATACATGCGTATATATGTACATGTATAGACACATATACACACACCACAGGATGTTCCAAGACCTTTTGTCATTCAGTTGTTTTCAGTCATGTTGGACTTCTTCATGACCCTGTTTAGTGTTTTCTTGATAAAAAATATTGGAATGTTTTCCTTCTCCAACTCATTTTACAAGATGAAGAAACTGAGGAAAATAGATTTAAGTGACTTACCAAAGGTCATAGTTAGTATCTAAGACTATATTTGAATTCAGTAAGATTCATCTTCTTGGCTCCAGGTCTGGCACTCTATCCATTATGCCAACTAACTATTCCAAGTCTTACTGCAGTTTTAAGCTTTTAAAGACTTTTGGAATACCTTGTACCTATAAACATAAATACACATACATACATACATACATACATACATATATATATATACATATATATAAAACATATTATATGTATATATATCTAGCTATCTGCTTCTCTGTCTCTCATTAGCTGAGGATATTCCCCAATCCTATATCATGGGTACTTTATCTTTTCTTCCTTGCTGTTCCCATCTTTTCCATTATCTTCACTATCTAGATATATACATATAGCCCAAATCTCTTTTCTATAACCCAGTTCTACATTGCCAAATACCTTCTGGAAGGTGGAATGGAAATCCAAACAACATATTCAATATGTCCAAAATTCTCCCAAAATGCACCTTTCCTGCAAACTCCCTTGTTTCTGTTAAGGATGCCACCATACTCCCAGTGACCTCAGAATCATCATGGAACCATACTCCCTCATCCTCATCCAATCAGAGGCCAGGCCTTGTCCTGCATCCACAGCATCACTCACAACTACCTTCTTCTCTCCATTCATACTGCCACTAATGCAGGCTCTTATCATTGCTCACCTGAACTATGGCATAAACCTCCTAAGTGGTCCCCTGGCTACCAGATCCTGATCACACATATATACATACTCTTTCCCTCCTATACAGTGATCCCAATAATATTCATAATGTATAGATATGACCTATCCCTTCCCTGCTCAAAATATATATCTTATCATATACATATAATTGCTTAGAGTAGTTCACAAAGACTGTCTACTCAGGAATGGAGGGATTGATCTTCACCACTGATACTCCACTGATACAGTAATTATCTACATAATAGAAATCCCAGATTTAAAAAAAATCATCTTTTATCTTAGACTCAACACTGTGTATTGATTCCAAGGCAGAAGAGCAGTAAGGGCAGGGCAATGAAGGTTAAGTTACTTACCCAGGGTTACACAGCTAGGAAGTGTTGGAAGTCATATTTGAACCCAGGACTTCCCGTCTCCAGGTCTGGTTCTCAATCTACTGAGCTGCCTACTTGCTCCCAAATCATAGATCTTTTGAAAATGAAGACTCATATATATTGTGCATATGAACTGAATAGAATTAAACCCATTCTTGCTTAAAGAAAAAAATTCTGGATAGGCACACATATATACATGTATATTTGTGTAAAACATATACAAATTAATTATGTTAATGAATGTCTAATGCTCCCCTCCCAGTGCTAAAACGATAAAAACTTTCCTAGTACTAGACCCAGAATCACTGTAGGAGATAATCCAAATATGAGGTCTGATTTTCAGTACAGAAATGGTCCAAGCTGAAGAAATGTGTTTCTAGTAAATCCTAGGATGAATCACAAAAGTGAAGAAATGGTGCTGAGAGGAGCTGATTTGCTTGAATGCAAGAATTATTATTCATGTATCTCTTTTATGTTCAGATCCCTTGCAAGTGGTTTCATTTCCCTCAGATCCACATTATTCTAGGGAGATATATCCCACATTTTGTCTATGCCTATGTAATAAAACATGCTGGATTTTGAAAATTTCTAAAGAAGTTTTATTATGTAAGTGTCTAGTTTGGCCACTAGATCCATAAACAATAAGCTCTTCTGCCTTGGAACCAATACTTCTTCTAAGACAGAAGGTAAAAAAAAATTTTTTTAAAGCAGAAAAGCATATAATACATATTTTAAGTAAGATTCCCATCCATAGTGGCTATAACAAATGTTTTAGCATTTAAAGGGGTAAAGTTCATTTATGAAGAAATCTCATATAATGTGGAATGCTGAATGAATGCAGTATTACTGTGTATAGCTTGGTTAACTTAAACAATGGGACAATTTTTCCTTTAAGCAATTTCTACCACCATGCATTGTATTTTCACTTAACCATTATTTCAGTTGCTAAGCATTCTTCCCAGAAAAATCCACATAAGGAGCATTAAGGTTGTAAGGAGCATGGTTTCTGTGGTTGTACATAATAGGACTACACTGAACGTGAATAACAGGTATGGGAACTGGCAACAGCAAATGGAGAAGGAACTTAAATGCTCACCCATTCATTCCTTTCCTGGAAAGTTTGAATCTTTCTGTTCAAATCATGAAGAATTCTTACTTCAGTGGTTCTTTACAGAAATGGGTGGAGAAAGAAAAAGTTTTACAATGTAGATCTTCAAATCAGTCATAAAAGCATTTTGATCTTTAATCCAAACTCAAGCAGATGGAAAAACCTGTTAAAGATTTGTTGGCCATCTGCCATTACCCAAACAAAGGTAAAAACTACAGCAAGAAAAACAATGGAAATCAAACTTGAAGAAGAAATACTTGAAGGATTCTTTACATCTTTTCTCTGATACATCCAAAACTTTAGGAATTCTTCTTTTGGAGTTCTTATATCTGTATTCAGGTTACTTTCAATTTATCAATAAGTTTGATATACAAACTTGGTCATGCCCAGGAATTGATATGGAGAAAAAAATGAACTGAAATAGTCTCCCCTAATCTACTACTCCCTGCAACCTAATTTTGTAGCTAAGTGGTGCAATAGACAGAGACCTAGACCTAAAATCAGGAAGATGAGTTCAAAAACAACTTTAGATACTGTAACAATAAAGAGATCCAAAAACCAATGTTTGATAGATGGGAGAGAGAGAGTCTTTGTTGGTCTCTCTTCCAGCACTCCCCTGGGGCCAAATATACACTGGGAGATTTTAAGGGGCTGTCACCCCGAAACTGGGTGACCTGGATGGTTTTGCTGCCCCCCAGGAGTTAGGGGCAAGGCTTCCCTATAAGACAAGGTATGTTGTACCCCAATCCAATTCTGAATAAGGACGGGGTTCACACAAACCTCTCCCCAACCATTAGTTAAATTCACAGCAGGTGGTTTGGCTTCATGATGGAGGCAGCCAGACCAAGCTGTGGTTCCCTTCTCCCTTGTTGCCTCTCAGGTACTCTGGAATGCTAGCTGACTGATGAATGGCTTTTATTATTTGCAATTCAAGGGTTAGGAAAAGGGGTGAAGGCCAGAGGGATTTTGGGATGCCATGTTCTCTATTTCTATGGGGTCTGTCACTCGGGTGGGAAACTTTGGGGTTTCCACTCCCAAGCTTCTTCTCCCTCCCTTCTCCTTCTGTTTCTATTTCTATTTTTCTATTTCTATCCCTTTCTATAATTGTAAATTTTGACTGAAAGGGGGTCTCTCAGCAAGGTTAGGTAATGGGAGAAGGAGACTAAGAGATTGCTCCCAAAATAGAGTCCAAAAACTTAGCTAACTTTATGGTTGAAGTCTTAATGGGTGAGATGTGATGGAATGGCTTTGATCAGGGAATCAGGGTTTCAATTTCCAAAGAAAGATCCTCAGGAAGCCCCCAGTACTGGATCCAAGCTGGATTGTCCTCCTCCTCTCTCTTTCCAGTCTTCCCCCAGAAGACCTCTCCTCTCCTCCCTTCTTCTGGAGAATCTCCCAGAATGCTCTCTGGTATCAACTGTCAGTAACTGTCACCAACTGCCTTCTTCTGGCTCCTTTTGTACCATCCCCCTTGCACAAATCCCATCCTTACAATACCAGACATGTGAGCAAGCCACATAAAATAATATAATGTGATAAAATGGTATCTACCTCCTATCATTATTATCATTGTTATTAGTATTATTTATAAAATGGTGATAAAATGGTATCGACCTCCCAGGGTTAATACTAAGAGGAATTAAGAATAAGGGGCCATAGGCAGAAGCTGCTAATAGCCCAATTTAGGCTTGATATCAGAAAAAATCCTAACAATCAGTTTTCCAAAAGCAGAATAAATACTCTTAAAAAGTTGTGGGCTTGGGGGCAGCTGGGTAGCTCAGTGGATTGAGAGCCAGGCCTAGAGACGGGAGGTCCTAGGTTCAAATCCAGCCTCAGACACTTCCCAGCTGTGTGACCCTGGGCAAGTCACTTGACCCCCATTGCCTACCCTTACCACTCTTCCACCTATAAGTCAATACACAGAAGTTAAGGGTTTAAAATTAAAAAAAAAAAAATTAAAAAAAAAAAGTTGTGGGCTCACTTGTTTGAGGTCTTCATGCAAAGACTAGCTGCCCACTTGTTGAGTATGCCCACTGGTGGGGATCCCTTTCAGATGTGGGTCAGTCAATAAACATTTATTAATTATCTATTATGTGTGTGTGTGGGGCACCTGGGTAGCTCAGTGGATTGAGAGCCAGATCTAGAGATGGGAGATCCTAGGTTCAAGTCTGGCCTCCGACACTTCCCAGCTGTGTGACTCTGGGCAAGTCACTTGACCCCCATTGCCTACCCTTACCACTCTTCTGCCTTGGAGCCAAAACACAGTATTGACTCCAAGACAGAAGGTGAGGGTTTAAAAAAATTTTTAAAAATTATCTATTATGTGCTAGGCACTGTGCTAAGGACTAGAGATAAAAAAAAAAAAGAAGTAAAAGACCTTCTTTGAGAGACAGTACCTTCCCTGAAGAAGCTCACAATCCAGTAGGAGAGACAACAAGCAAACAAACATGTATAAACAAGCTATATTTAAGGAAAAAAGGAAATAATTAAAAGAGAGAAAGCACTAGAATTGAGAAGAATTAGGAAAGCCTTCCTGTGGAGGATGGGATTAGTTGGGACTTGAAGGAAAACAGGGAAGCATAATGGATAAATGGATAAAATATCAGAAAATAATTGTGAAAAATTGTTTCAAATGTAATGAAAAAGGAGGAGGAAGAGGAGGGGGAAGAAAAAGAGGAAGAGGAAGAAAAGGAAAGGAGAAGGAGATGGAGAAGAACAGAGATGAGAAGGGAGAGTATTCCAGGCATGGAAGACAGCCAGAGAAAATTTTGGGAGAAGAAAGATGGAGTATCTTGGAGGAACAACAATGGGGCTAATGTCAGTGCATTAAAGAATTGGTAAGGGAAACTAGGTGGCACAGTAAATAGAGTGGCAAGCCTGGAGTTGGGAAGACCTGGGTTCAAGTCTGGCCTTAGAATTTCCTAGTTCTGGGACTTTGGGCAGGTCACTTAACCCCATTAGCATAGCCCTTGCCCTTCTGTCTTTAGAGTTGTTACTAAGACAAAATTAATAAAAAGAAAAAAAAAAAGGTTCTCCCCACCCCCACCCCCCCTCCACTTCCAAAGACTTTCCCGCCTTGGCTCCTTAACTGTCCCAGGAACTTCCTACGCCGGGCCTCAGGCCTCGAGAGAAGGCTGGGAAAAGATGGAGGAACTTCACCAGACTGACTGACTGGGGCTACTTTGCTGCCTCTTTAGGGAGCCTGGAGTCCCAGGGATGGCCTTTGAGAAGGACAGACTCCCAGCCCAGGAGGTGGTGACATTCAAGGATGTGGCTGTGGACTTCACACAGAAGGAGTGGTGCCTCTTGTCCCCTCCCCAGAAGGAGCTGTACAAGGAGGTGATGCTGGAGAATGCCCGGAACCTGCTCTCTGTGGGATCTCCTGGATCAGCATGCGGTCTCCATGGGCATCTCCATCTGGATTCCGGGAGGCAGCAAATCTCTTTCACTAAAATAACTTAGACTTTACATATGAAATAAAAACACATTCCCCCCTGAGGAGGATAGAAAGAAACATGAAAATTACATAGGTTTATATGGCTGAGATACGCATATGAATCAGTGCCATTCAAAAATCATCAGAAAAAGTAGCAGAAAAAAGAAAACCCAAATGACTATTAGATGAAAAATTCTAAATATTCAATCCTAGATTTTATATGGAAAAAATTCTAAATAAGAAAAAAAACAAAATTTCAATAGGTCTTTGAATGATGCCTAATTAAAGTAATCCATGTCCAGCAGGCATGCACTTACCCACTCAGCAGCCAAGACCACAGTTAACCACCATAGTAAGAAATGTAGGAAAAGGGACTAGATTTTTAAAATTTATTCCTTGGTCTACTATTTTGTCATTAATTCTTTT